>NW_026571133.1:27651494-28143994 GCF_026225935.1 Boleophthalmus pectinirostris | reverse complement strand
TATACGTGTTGTATAGATGAAATCATCAGCAGAAATGGGAGGGTGAACTGTCGTTGTCCATATCATATCCCTAAATCTTTATTGTATATATGTTGTGATACAACTGAGATTGCAATTGTTTGTCCTTTGTTTTGTCTGATGTATGTGAGATCACCAGAGATTGAAGGTGTATATTTTGGAAAAAAAAAAAACACACAAAAAACAAAACAAAATGGGAGAACTTGGAATGAAATACTTATATGAAGAAACTCACAGTTTTTATGAGATGCATCTTCATCTGAGATTGTTTAAACTCTTTGTATAAAATATCCTATATTCATGGTAAAAAAAATACTTATGTTGATATATTACAACTCTATGTAATTATTATTACTCCAGATATAGCTGCTTTATATTGACCTCTTACCAGTAGAGTGGGACTGACTTCACTATACCAATGACATGCAGTACTGTGGTTCCTCATCTGCTTTTCACATACTGGGAAGCCATTCCAGCCTTATAAATATTCTTTTGTTGTTCAAGCTGGCATTGGACCTTTCTTTGTTTGAACATACCAAACCCCCAATCTCTACAAGTGAGAAGGACTATCACTTTTGAGAGAAATCACACATTTGCCATAACTTGTTCAGAACTTTACTGGAAGGAATTTGAAGAATCGTGCGTTGGATGAGGATGTCATGTCTCTACTGTAGGCATCACAGGACTCCTTGCTGTACCTCATGCCTGTAATGTTTGCTGCTTCTATATTTTTGCTTCTCATAACAATGGTGTAAATACTAGAATTATTTATTGAGAGTGTTATACTTTTTAAGTTATATTTAAAAGTCCATGTAAGTTATTTTACTTTGTTCATATAAACAAAACAATTATTCGTTGAGTTGAACTCGTTTTGTCCGTGCAGTGGATTATTGAGTGGACAACAAGAGGCACAAAAAATCAAAAATGACCTTAAAAGTAGATGGGCAGTGAAGATTTATCTGTGTTATTGAATGCTTTGTATCTTTTTGTTCTTAAAGCAGAATGTAATGTTTGTCTTTATTACAATATTTGTTCAAGTGCACACCATGCATAAAAGTTAAAGTTCAAGTCTGATAATTTCTGATATTTTACACCTCTAAGGTGCAGAAGAGAGGGCTCATATGGATGGTAAGGTGTAGGCATAGAGCGGAGGTGTGCCCTGGGATAGCAGAGGGCACAGAGGAGAGGTGAGGTACGAGCAGAGGTCACGGCTGGACTGCTTTTCCTGGCCTGGATGTGTGTTTGTCCAGGTGTTAAACTGTGTACTCACAGGCTGCCTTGGGCCTGGTGGTGGCCACTGGCACTTTGCCCAACACAATGAGTCAGACTTTCTCTCTCGGGGTGGCACCTTCCCTCACCTCCCTTCTCTGTCTCTCTGTGGGACATCCCACCAACACCCAGGCCTACCTCTCCTCATCTGCTTCACCTGGCTCCCATGAAAGTCAACCTTTGCACCACCAATCCACCTTCTTGACACTAGCCTCTCTATTTATCCAAACATGCAGCTAGCACAAAGTGTACACTTATTTGTGCCTGGCTTGTAATGTCTTTTCACTCACCCAAAATAGGCAAGATTTAGTGGCATCTGTCTTGAGAGTGTTTGAAGTGCTATTGTTTTGTGGAGAAAATACTAATGTGCCATCTTGTGTATGTGTGTTGAACACATCAAGTACCTCTCACAGGCCTCTGGTAACAGAATGGTCCATGTCAAAATAAAAAGGAAAAGTACCCTTTTTTAATAAATGGGAAATACAGAAAAGTGTATTTACATATGTGAATATCTAGTCGTAATATTGCAACGTTTCGTACCCAGTTGCTCAACAAATATATTTTACGATGTAAATAATATGATAAAATGATTGTATTTGCAAACCATGTACTAACTGTAATGGGAGTAGCTCTTGTATTGATTTTTATCATAACTATTATTCAAAGAGATGAACCGTGAATATCTTCTTGTGCATAGTGTCAAAGTATCACCTTCAAGCTGGAAAAAGATATCGTATATAATATATAGAAAATATACCTGTGATGCTCCATCACACCACTTGTCAGCACATCTTTCCTCAGAACTGCTTAGTGCACACACTGTCGTCACATGTCAAAACCATCTATTCACTCACTGACTCATAGATTATTTATTTGTTGTAAAGAAAAGTCAGATCACTATTCTTCTTATAGAATCAATTTTACAAATGAGACTAATGCATTCAGAAGTTCAATTTGTAGACCTAATCATTCCACTAAACCCTGGTGATTTCATTGTTTATTTCTTCAACAGAATGCACTTTTTCAGGCACATATTCAATAACGTGTTCCGGTCATACTTTGCAAGTATATATATTTTGGTGCTCTGGTACATGGCATAATGATGTTTGATGTGTTCTATATTTTCATAAGGAAGTCATGAGAGGAGTCTCATTGTTCATTTTGCTGTCATTTATTGTGTAGAAATAAAACACTGGTTAAAAGTGTCCAATGTGTTTTGGTTTTTATTACACATTTTAAGTCACAGTGACAGTGTTTAGCACTCCCGCCTATCAGCAAGAAGTCATGGATTTTTCAGTGTTTTCAGTAATTCTGCCAGCCTTCCCCTCCCATTTTCCAAGGACAAATGTGACTCTAAATAATCCACAGTGAATTGGGCAGCATGCTGCTTCATCACAGCAAGAAGGTCCTGGGTTTGACTACCTGGCGGTGTGAGACCTTTCATTGTTCTCTTTGCATCTGCGTAGGTTTCCCCCAGTTGTTCCAGTTTCCTCTACTACTAAAACATGTACAATAGACTCCCCTCTGGGGCCAGGACCCCCTGAAAATGAGTTTCTAGATCTCAGTGGGACTTTCCAGGTTAAATAAATAAATAAATATGTGAATATGTGTGTGTGTTTGGTATTTATCCTGCAACAGCTGTCACAGATCTAGCATACGTTAGGTTGGTAGTCACTGTGGTAGGCTCCACCATAATGAGCAAGATAAGACAAACTGGATAAACCAATGAAATATCCAAACATGGAAAGAAACAAAGTTAACTAGACTTTTTATGTTGCCAGCTGAGGACTGAAATCACAGCCTGTCTCTTAATTGACTATACTTTGGATATGCCTAATTTTTAACTCTTGTCTCTAATGACTGCTTTTCCAAAACCCCCAAAGTGCCGAGGAACTCATAAAAGATGAACTCATTCTTAAAGCCATCCCTGATACCTTGGCATGAAAAGGCGGGTTCTGTTCCTGGCACACCAATGACGTTAATGGCCTAATTTGTGAGAATGAACATCAAGCTACTGATTTTTAAAGTGCAGTTAATGTTGCATGACTGGAAAGAAACTGGATCTGAGCTTAAAGGAATAGTTTGTTGAAGGAGACGGAAAAAGAAAATACTTCCCAGCAGCTCACATGCAGAGGCTTACCCACCTTCACTTAATGATAGAAATTAGTGTAATTCATATGGGATAGGTGTCTGTTAGCTTAGTGACTGATTTCCCCTCCTTACACCTCTATGTAAATATTTTCACCCGATTGCGTAAGAACAAGAATCAAAATTAAATTCAAAAATCAATTATTCCTATCTGAGACATATTCAAATTGTATTGCTTTCATGTTAACAGATCTTGATCCAAACGTTTTGATAATGTGCAAGTTCAATTTCGTGGTTTATCATGAATGAAACTGGTCTCCAGTGCAGTCTGTGTCCATACAGGATGATCAAAAGCAATTCACATCACATCCAACTTCTTATCAAGAAAAATCAAAACATGCATTTCAGTCAGATGGCAATTAGTTCAAATGACTGGCTCTCTGGCTCATGTCATTTTATTTATTAATTTCCCTTCATCTATTTCCATTAGGAGGTAAGAGTACCTGAAGAAGACTTTTCCATTCTTATTTTATTATTTTCACACTCAAGTTCGTATAGTATATTATATATTTACTCACCTATTGATGGTGCCTGTGTTTAGATTGTTTAAATGTGAGAACAGTAACAGTCTTCCTGAATATGTGAGGCCGGTCTCTACTTAGACTATGTTTAAATCCAGGTTCAAAACGGTTCTGTTTAGCTGTGCATATGACTGAAAGTTTTTATTCCGCACTCCTCTCTTTCAATGTTAATTGTATGATTATTTATTTTCTGATCTGTATTGTGATCTTAATGTATTTCTTATTCTGTAACGCACTTTGAATTTCTTTGTGTACGAATCATGTACAAATAAGCTTGCCTTGCCTAAAATTAATCTGAATCTAACTAATACATTAAAGCCACAGTATGCAACTTTTTAGGCACTTTTTACTCTAAACCTTTTTTCGTTTTGGTTGTGTTGCACTGAAAAACATGTATTCTCTGAGTGGGCACACATCGCCTCAAATCTGGCCTGAATATTTATATCAATTATGTGGCCTGAAAGAGAGTCTCCTTTAGGTTGTTTCTATGGGAATGCTAATGCTGTTCCTATTGTTATAACCTTCCACAGTGTGACATAAAATGTCCATGGAGAGCATTCCAAAATATGGTTTTAACTTTCTATTTCTATGGAATTTTGCAGGTGGCCTCCAAAAAGTGACTGTAACTTTAATCTGAGACTGAACAGTTGTATTTTAACATTGTGACCTTCTGTGGACCCTTAAGACCCACAGACTCCAGCTATACAGCAAATATGAAGGCTATTGTATGTTTTTAAGCTTTAACTTTTAAATTCAGCTTTGTTTTATTGGCACGCTAAATTAGGACCAACTTCCAAATGCCAAAGTGCTGAGGACATGCGGAGGTTACATTGTATGGTCATCTAAATGTTTATATGGTGTTGAAATACATTTCATGTCATAAAAATAGTGAGCCTGGAGCAGCGGTCGGGCGGGTTTCCTGTTCCCCAGACTGCGCACACACTGACCTGCACGTAATACAGGTAATGCATACCCATACCCCCTACTTCAAAAGTCCAGCACCCCCCTTTATGATCTAGGAAGGGAAACCAAAACAGAAATGGACCACTAGCTTCTGAAAATATTTGCAGAAAGTGTTAAAGTACGAGAAGAGGAAACTATTTTACCTGAGTAATTTTTATGGGAGAATTTATATCTCTCATAAAAAAATAATGAATAAAAGGTGACCATCTGTTGTAATAAAAATGTAGACAATGTTTATATATATATATATATATATATATATATATATATATATATATATATATATATATATATATATATATATATATATATATATATATATATATATATATATATATATATATATATCCTTATATCTTTATATCCAAGAAAGAAAACAGTTTTTATACACTTTTAATATTTCACATTTGTCATAAAAGACAATCAAAGCCACATATAATAATACAGATATTTTCTTTACAGTCCAAATCATTTAAGGAAATATTTAAAGGCATTATTAATTCTTCTTTGAAATAATATCCATGGCTTAAATGTTATGAAAGACAGAGAACACTAAGTGTTTGGAAAGACCAAGATTATTTTTTTCCTGGGGACAAAAAATATCCCATTTCAAAGAACTGCCTTTGTGTGAGGAGCTTTAGAGGATATAACCATTAATAACTGCTTATCCAAAATGTTGGATTACATGGACAAAGTGCAATCTGATTTATATAATCACATTCACACATCATGTCAGTTATATTCAAACAAGTTTCTTGATGCAACAGACTTAAACAAATCTTGTAGTCACCTTTCAGTATAATTAAATAAATCAAAAAGTAATACAAATAAATAAATAAATAAATAAATAAATACAATATTGTCCACATGTCCCAGACAGTGTCAGTGTTTCAGAGTGGAGTCTGCATTGTAAGTTAATCATGGTGAAGGTCCACACACTGAGCTGACCGTCGTACATTACTTTGTTCAAATCTAAAATGGTGTACAATGTAAAAGGTTGGAGCAAAGGGTGAGCACAAAAATGGCCTGACACGGTCTCTGTTTGCATAAACATAACAGGCTGATTTAATCAAACCTGTAGCTGTTGACACCTCTAATGATTTTAGGATTACAAAGACTTCAATGTGAATGGGATTTCAAATGGCTTGCGACCCCCTATATTTGATTCTTAAAGAAAATTAAAGGCAAATAAGTTATGCTAAACATTTCCTTTTTAAATCTTCCTCATTAAGCTTTAAAGCACCAAAATAACTACCATATACATTCAAAGTATTGAAGCCAGCCCTCTAGGCTGTATGATAATTTACACTGCAGTCTTTTATTGATATGTGCTATCACTGGCATTCTGCATTTACCAAATATGTTGCTCAAAATCAGTTCTGTGGCTTTGAACAATGCCCAGTGACTGTGAGGTGTTTGGGCTCTCCTCCTGATGTTTGAACGCACCAGTGACAGGAGAGGTGCTTGTTGTCTCACCGCAGTTTGGTGCTGCTGTATGTGTTCCTCTGCACAGAGATGAGCTTTTCCATGCAGGACAGGCGGCTGTCGTGTAAAGAGGTGTGGTGTGTGCTGCTGGCCTGCCCTCTGTCCTCCGCGTGACAGAACATATAGGCCACAGTGTCAGTGCGGCTCTGGATGTGTGAGCTGCACAAGAGTGAGCGGCAGTAGTGACTGATGTGCTCCACACGCCGCAGGATCAGGCTGGCTTTCCTGTGGACACAGGCCGAGAGTCACATTTAGAAGAGTGAAAAATAGCCAAACACAATCCTGTGTTCAATGTTTCAGTCAGACATGGGTCGAAAGCATCTAAGGTGAGAAAGTCTACCCTTTAATGACACCGAAAGAACAGCTTATGCATTTGTTATGCCTTTTCTGGGAAACTGCACCTCCACACCTGTGATCAGCTCCCTGACCTAGTGTATCAGTGTATGATAGTGTGATCTGGTTATCCTGGAAGAGCAGGGACACTGTTCAACATCAGAGGGGACACAGTTTTTGCTGCCACAGCTCCCCAGTTCAGCCTAAACTCCAACCCGTTTGAAAAGTGTGCAGATTCTAGACTTTCATTCTATGAAATTTTAAATTACCATATTTTTAGATGAATCAATAACAGCATAGAAATCCAAAGCACAACAAAGGAAAAAAGAAACCACTTTAAAAAATCCATACTAACACATTAAAATAATAGTTTTATTTTAGAACCTTCAAACATGGAGCAAATACAAGTTAAGGTCTAAAGATGTTTGAGAGCAGATTGAACTTCTATGAATAGGGCACTAAAGTGACCACAAAGTAAAAATAACTGCACAAGCACAGGTCTGTTCATGACCTTAAATGCAATGTAGATTCAACAGCACCTTTTAACATATGCCAGAACCATCTTAGTTTATTTGACGTGGTGATCAGACCATTGAAGATCAGATCACATGAGAGTATACTATGGTGGCTTCTGCAGTGAAACAACCCTGCAATGATAATTCAAAAACATGCCAATAAGACATAAAACTTTTTGAAAAAATCTAAAAGACATAAAAACATTTTCTCTTAAGCCACTTAACTAAATATTGCATTTAGGATATATGACATAGTGCCTAGATGTTAGCATAAAATTATCAGTAATGACTTAACTTTGTGCTATGACTAGAAATCAAAATGGTACAAATGAGGCACAAACTGAGAGGTATTTTATGTGGAGGGGTGGACCAGACGTGGCTCACTACAACGGCTCAAACACCTCCCAATGCCCTCGGCTGAACTCTGTGATAAGACGTGTTTCGGGTGAATGAGAAAGCGCCTATAGTACCATACCAAATGGGCCAGCAAACTCAACTCTAAAAGTGGACCACCTAATTAGCATAAACACCAGTTCAAATATGGCTCCACACCCACCTGATTGCACGCTACTGTTTGCAGCTGTAAAAGGTACTAAACAACAAACTCAAGTTGGCACACTGTTTAAAGAGAAAATGAAAAGAGAATACTTTGTAAATATCATCAAACCACATTTAACCACAACAAAGAATAAACATTATGTAGGGAGTGGAAACTGATTTTTTACCGTCTCATTTTGACGTCAACAATACAACTCAAAAAGTTCAAAAGAGGCAACAAACTGCTGTTAAAAGTAACCATTATGGAAATTAAACATGTTCCTTTTACCAACATTTCACTGAAACATTTATTATAGTGCTATATTCTTCAATACTCTGCTTATTATTGCATTTTTTGTAACATTGGTTAATCAGTTTTAGTTCATAGTTCAATGTCTTTTGACTGACATTCTGTTTGATTCCAGTATTTTACCAAGAGCTTGCAAAGAATACATCTATTAACAGTTTTTCCCTGTTGTTGTTTTGTTTTATTTATCTGACATCACATTTATAACAGGATGACTTTATAACTGTCCTGATCTTGATCGTGCTGTCAGTGTGCATTGTCAAAAGCAGCACATGTGGAATGCTCTGGTAATGATTGTGTAAAACACCGGAGGCGGTCGTCTGAAGTGAACACAACTACAAAAATGTTGTCTTGAGGCTGCAAGGCCTTTGTTTATGACACAATGAAGCCATATGTCAGGTCAGGTCAGTATCCATGAGATGGCTCCTGCACACATACATACATGAAAGCAACCCATAGAATAACACTACATTTTAAACAGCCAGTTGTCGGGCTCAGGGCGCTTAAATGAGGAAAACACACTCGCAGCGAAGGGGCAGAATTCCATTTGTTTTGAGAAGCAGTGTCTGCAGAGCATCAACATCTGTCTTTAGTTAGGCAGGGGCTACAGACATCCTCTGCTCTCATTTGCAGCAAACGGGAGAAACACTTTTCTAATTTCCTTTACATTCTTATGTCTGAAACAACACCGAAAAATAACACGTGTCGTTACGTCCACAAAAAAATATGAAACAATGATTTTGTTTGTTGATTGTGGTAAATAAGTAAATTAATTAATTAATAAACAAGCACGTAACAACAAATACAAATACTTTTTTGATGTACACTTTGTAAAGTTTTATATTTTTACTAATTTTAAAACAGACTTTCTACTTCACCACTGAAAATGAAGTAATATGACAGCATCTACATCTATTGAATCTCAAAACCCAATGTGTGGAAATAATAAAATGTAATATAATCATGGCATTTAGTGGAAGATGAACCAGTCCATGTAGAATATTAGCAGAACAACAGTATGGTGTAAAAGAGTTGGACTTGTAAGAATTGCGGAGGACGTCTGGGGGCTCCAGGGATCCGCTGGAGCTGGCAGGACTGCGGACTGTGCTTACGTTTCACTTGGCCATTCTGTTACCTTTTAAAAGGCACCACCAATAGAGCTGCCTTGTAAATTACCCCAATGAGGCTAAACCCTGCCAACTTGAGGCAGTAAATAACCCGTGTTCGCTCATCCAAAAGCCCCCCCTCCTCCTCCGTCTGCCCCCCTCCCTCACCCACAGCTGCCCACACACAAACAGCACAAACACACCAGCACCGACCACCCCAGTCCAGTGTGTTTGTCCCACACCAGCCAATCCGCGCCTCCCACTGCCCTTTACCAATCAGAGGCAAGCTAATCTCGCACAAACTTATTCCACTATTATTGTATGATTCTGCAGTTCCAGGCAGTGGGGGGTGGACAGACCAAAATATTGGGACACAAAGCTACAATCAGCATTGGATCAAGAATAGAGGTGTCTTAACTTTCTCTGAATATTTGAAAACATGTAAAGGTAAAAAGTTCAGTTGGATGTTATTTGAAGTTAAAGACTTTTGTATTAAGCAAAATGCATACATATACAATCAGTATACTGGTTACAAATAACTTGCTCTGCTATATAGACATAATTTCTGTGTCACCAAAGTGTATTTCAATGAAAATGTCTGAAAAAATTTAAGTCACATTTCTGCACACAGTTCAAACATATCTTTTTTGCCAGGTGGGTGGAAAAATATCTACAGTGATATTATAAAAGTGTTTTTAGGAAGAAAACAGGGGTTGTATAAAATCTCACATTGTGCCATAACTCGCCAAAAGGTGCCCTTTGGTCAGTTCCGGTGTAGTCCATGTCCATCCTAAGAGGTTTAAAGTGTTTAAGGTATTTTTATACTTCCTTTTAGCCCTCTTTTATCTCAAGCCTGTCCACAAAGAGGAATCCTTATTAACAGGGTCAGGATGTATTAACAAGAGAACAAGGAAAGACAGACTGAGAAGTGCTGTTAGTATTAGCAGACTATCAAATTTACTGTTTAGTTTGGCACTGGATCACTGTTTTGGCGTTCTCCATGGTAATGAGCCCCCAGAAGTTAGAGTAGACTATGACCTTGTGCCACCAGAAATGATTACATTGACCAAAACTGGCACTCAGCTTGACTTACATAACAAAAGAAACCTCTGCATGGTTGTTAGCAAACCTAGACCACAGTCAAACAAGACACTGACAATAAATAGCAACAAAGCAATCAAAATAATTGGTGAATAGAACATTAAGATCTGGAAACTCATCAGTCTCTTTGCCATGTCATTTGGCAGGGTGGATCCCAGGATTATTTAAAAACCACAATGGGTAAATGTATTTGTATTTTTGGCAAGTGCATGTTAGATTTAACATTGTAAAAGTGCACCAGAAATGTGCTCACTGATGCTGAAAAGATATCAAAAACCAAGATGGGAAAATGCAATGCCCTCTAACAAGGGTTTAATATAGTATAATTCATACCTATCATAGATATCTGAATGTTATTTGTACTTAGTGCGGTAGTGCTTAGAAAAAATGTATTTACGTGGATACACTTTGTGACACTTGCTTATACGAATTGTCAGTAGTTAGTGCTAACCTTACTGTCAGATATTTTTTAAAAAGCTGTAGGAAGAGAGAGATTGGTCTGATATTTGTACTTGCATCTGTGGCAAACCCATATCTCTAATGCAAAGTAAGTGATAAGCAATTAACAGTTTAGAAATAAAAACGGTAAGTTGAAATAAACTTGATTAACTAATTAAACCAAAAACTGTTCCACAGTAGTGGCTTTCATGGTCTGGCCTTGTATTTAGGGAAAAGCAGTGTCTCTCACCTGGGCCCCAGCTCATCCTCACTGCGCCACACAAAGTCCCCAAACTTCTCGTAGTGGGAGTTGTAGTGGTGCTGCACCCGGTACAGCAGAGGAGGGGAGACCTCCATTAAAGTGTTGTAAGCCATCTGCTGCTCCTTCCCACTGGTGTAACCATTGTACAAGTTATACACCTTATCTGCAATCTCTGATGGACATACAGACAAACAACCATGATGAGAAATCTCCACACTCTTTCATGAATAGCCATCTAACTTTCTTCACCTGTTTTAGATGTCTGAGAGGTCAGTCTGGTGCTAAGCCATTCAAGATTTAAAGGTGCATTGCAATGCAGTGGAAGATCCCAGGCAAAGCAATATCTTTTCTATGGAGGTGAGGAAATGGAAAACCCCAAACCTGATATGTTACATACTGCACCTTTAAATCTCAAATTCAGTATATAGTTTTTTTTTAGACAATGAAAGTGATATCACAATGACCTCTTAGACCAGTTTGTTTATTCAGTAAGAATTGTTAATAGAACACGAATAATTTGATGAACAACCTTCTAAACTACAACAAAACACTATCTTGTGTACCTTCAGCTGAACATAACAATTCTTACAAATCAGGGGACAAATCAGTTTTCAGGGCAATATAACCATGAGGTTATAGTTGTTTGTCAACAGTAAAAAAGAATATGTTTTGAAAATACCTTCAGCTCGCCTGTCGTCTACCATTGGACACGACGTGCGCACTGACACAAAACTGGCCTCAGATGGACTTCCTCGACTGTCCACTGCATGGAGTGTGAACCTGTGAACAAATATAAAAACAATAATAATATCAGTTTTCAATTACAGCACAATAAATAAATCTATAAATAAATAAACACCCCCACAAATCACTTCGCTGTGGGCCATTCCTCCCTCAGTGCTTTTAACATGTGATGAAAAAAACCCACATGATTAAAATTCAATCCTGTCACAAAATTCTCTGTTGATTGATATCATTTCATCTATCACATCAGGTATGACGAGGCTGCTTTAAAGGGTAATGGTTACATCTGCTTACTGTACAGCACCAGACCCCAATGACTCAGACTATATTTGATTTCCTACATTACAATGACATCACAAAATGGCAGGAAAACAGTGGTGGAGAGGGTGGATTAATTCAAACTGAGAGGTAGAGCATTCTGTACCAGCATGCATGGGAGTATTGGGCACAGGTCCAGTAACCTCTAAGGGCAAAACTACTCTATTTGAAAATGTCAAATGTCCTTTTGGAGGTGCTGTGTCCAACTTCAGGAGCACCAATAGGAGAAACAGCAAACAATTGAGGGCAAAGTACTTTAAGCATCTTTAGTAATACGCAGTCATGGAGTTTAGAATAGAAAAACAATGCCCTTTTGATGTCCTTTTGAAAATGCCAACCTGGGTTATTCTCCTGGATATAAAAGAAAATGCAAGAAGCGTGACTTTATGGAGCTCAACAGTCCAGCCCACTCTGAAGATCGCTGTGGTTCCGGAAGTAATTTTCCCATTCATTTTCCTCATAGACTTTACAAAAAATTTAAGTAATACAACTTTAAAGACAGAATGGCACTGGCAATATGGTAACTAATGTCCATAACGGAGTTGTTTACAAAACAAACAAATAAACAAACAAACAAAAAATCCCCCCCCCCCCCCAAAAAACAAACAAACAAACAAACAAACACACATTTAAAATGAATAAAGTTATAGGTCTTTTGGTTACCACATAGCTAATTCACTAATTCTCAAGCAAGATAAAAAAAAAATGTATGGAAAGTCTAAAAGTTGGAAAGTCAGTCACTATTGAGCTCCATAAAGAAGATGAAAAGTATAACAAAGATGCAGACATCCGGACATCCAGCTCATGACATTCTGGACAGCAAGTTGAGGTCTGAGATGGCATGTTAACATGAAAAGAAGAGGGCTGTTGAAATATGGGCTAAAAGGACATATTAATGAAAGAAGGAATTAGTTAGTCTGGCCAGCCTATACAACTGCCTCACAGTACTCAGTCTAGTATTGTTTGATACAGTTCTGATATCCTGTGGAGAATTAATGCTGGACCAATCACAGCGGAGGGAGAGGGGTTTTATGATGCAGCATATCCAGTGCAGTGTAAACCAAAATATTGGCCTCATGGTGGCCTCATTATATAGATTTTTGATACTACACAGCTGGTTTTGAAGGACAAGACTCCCATTACAATGAGACAACAGTTCTGGTTGGTCAGGCTGACTGCTGCCCTGGTCTGTGTACTCCATCTAAAACACAACAGGAGGAAGATGACGAATAACTCTCTTGTTAATTGCTCACTTATTGATGCAGTAAAACACATTATTGCTCAACTTCAACTTTTTAAACTTTTCTGCCCCTTGTTTTTCCTCTGGATTTAAGTAAATTAAGTGCAGAGAAATGTTTGTTCCCAGATATGAAAAACTGAGCTTTCAGCAGCATTTCCGCACTTAACCCCATAAAAAACAACAAAATGACAAGAAACCAACCACAGGAACTCCATGAGTAAAAAGTATGTACAAATCAGCTAACATTCCTATTACAATACGCATCAACAAATGTCAACATTTTTGTTTGTTTTGAGTTCAACTGGCTTTTTGGTCCAAAAAACAGTTGCTTATTTCACGTTCTTGAGAATGCAGCTGGGGTTATGTTTGTAACCCAAGCTGAGTGGACATTGCTCACATAGTTGTTCCTGTGTTATTGTGCGTCGCTGTGGTATTCCCCCAGCCTCATAAAAGAGACACAAGCTGGACCCTGTGCCCAACAAACAACACAGCCATGCTACAGGCACACACACAGAATTATAGGGCCACATACAAAGAGGTGGGCTGGTGATCGGGACAATTTGTAAAGGTCGGAAAGAAGTTTATTGGTGTTTTGGGAAGTAGCTTCAACAGCAACAGGTGCCTATGGCCCTTTCTCCTACCCTTTGTCCTCAGATATTTTTTATCATCACTTTTTGTTCAGCATTGTTTCATTGTGGTCACGTAAACATGGTATGAGAAAAATGTCACAAAAATATCTGTGACATAAAAATCTGAAATATGGCTAGCATAGGCTTAGAAATAGGTATCAACCTGGAGAATGATATCTCTCTGTATTTGTTTATACAGACTGATATCAGTCTGGCCCCCACTCCCTTCATCACATCTCAAGTGCGACCAAAGTGATCGTGCAATCAGATAATTTTTTTTTCAGTGACACATGTGAAACGAATGAGCTCATTGGTCACCTATAATTCCCAAATAAACTCAAAATGATCTCACCTCACAATTAACAGTTTAGTACTTGACTAACTGATTCTGTATAAATCCGCTATGTTTTTTCAGTTCCCTGTGATATATTTTTCTTTCATTATTTCTGATACACATGGACCGTGCATGTTCCTGATTGACTAATCCACCTGTCAATCAAGCCCATTTGAAAATGGGGAGATTCAGTGGTGACCAGACTCACATCTTCGTAAGCTACTGAAGAAGTGCCTATTCTGGATCCCACGGAAGATATCAGCAAATCTGTTTAAACAATCCATTTAAAAAAAAACTTTTGAAGTTACACTCCCATATACATCCATGGGTGCAAGTTGAAATTAAATTGCAGTTTAAATTAGATATTGAAACATGTTTTGGTGCAGATTTGACTTTTGCTGTTTCCACATGAATACATGTATGGTGAGAGGAGAGAAAACTGGAGAAAAAAAAGTTTCCTCTATACAGTAGTGTCTCACTTAAGAAAAAAGCTTCCAATGTAAGGTCTTTTTTTGAAACGCCAATTTGGTGGAAATGGTTAGTGCTGATGCAGCACTTTACATAATACCATCATCTTTACCATCTCTTTCACCAACACAGGATTAGCATTTGCATAACATACTGCAAAATTACTTCACACACTATTTATTTTGCCAAGAGGAGGTGTATTAAACCTCTAATTCCTATTCCATCCCAGTCTGGAAATGCTTTATTTTATGTACTCAGCAAAATGCCCAAATGGCCAAATGACAGATTAATGCTTATTTAAATTGACAATGTTACCATTAAAGCAACCATTGTCCTGTAATTTAATGAGACAGGAGAGAGGCAGTCCAACAGCAGACAGCAGGTTGAAAGACTGCAGACCGCCATGTGGAGTGAGACAAAGTGTGACAGGATCAATTAGGGCAGTATTTTTGGCACGAGGCGATACAGCATTTAGGGACTGGTTTCCGTGACATCAGCATTTGCACACACATCAGTTAAGTGAGTTTGAGCAATCCATCAAAGCCACATACACACATCTCTGGTAATGTGGGCAATAGAACTCCAGCTTAAAGATTCACATGACATCAAAATCCCGAGATCAGACTGGTATCCAACGGCCACATCACAGCCCGCTCAGAGGCTATGTCTTCATATCCCAGCAACAGAAACAGGAGCAACAGAAAGCATACAAATAAGCAGAAACAAACAAAAACAATATGACAGGGAAGACTCAACATAAACACAATTGCACTAATCTGGTTGTGGGTCATGACAGAGCTATTACACAGGTGAGAGAGTGCATTTACATTAAAGACACATTATGCTTTTTCCAGGTACTTAATAAACTATAACATGAGTAGATTATAATTTTACAATTTAATATAAACCACAAGATTTATGCCAAAAATATTTATGCAAATATTTATTGCTTAATAATAATAGTAATGGGACAACAGACTTCCTATTTAAAACTACAGAACTTATTCTTCACAGTGGTATTTCATCAGCAACCAAAGGATTGTCATTTGTGTGTTTTTATTGTTGAAAAACAGCTATGTGATTGGGGGTAGGTGAAAACGGGAACTGAGCACTCAAGCCTCAAATGCAGAACACCAGGATTACTCATGCATGAATCAACCAACCAAAATACAACACAAATATTGAGGGAACACTATTATAATAAGGTTAAAGACAAATTAAAGCTGTTTTAGTCATAATATGTCTCCTTTAACCCTGGTTAGACATAAGCGACAGGGGAAAAGAAAAATGTAGGAGAGACATTAGTCCATGTGGGATATAGCTTCTGACTATAAGAGGCCAAAGATACTGAAATCCAGAGATCATCTGTCCCATCCCTTAAGTGACTTCATCCAGCAGATGCACAGCACACTGCAGTCACAATAAGCAAAAAAGCACATTTTGTTGTTAATTTATGTAGCAGATATTTCCAGCGAGGCTATTTCAGGACAGTCCACAATGTTTTAGCAATCTGGCAGAAGTTGATTGACATATGATATCAAGTACTTGGTAATAATCAGGCAATGGAAATATCTGGAAAAATGAATGTTGAATAATCCAATTGAGCAAACCTCCCCCGCCTTCCATTAAGTCTCCACTAAAATGGAGACTACGCACTGTCTATACATCAGAGAGTCACACAAGGACACTGTCTTCCTGTGACTTTGCTCTGGAAATATGGCAGGGCATAACCAGGTTAAACAATTGGAGACAGGTCAGCATGGAGTCGTGTAATCTATTAGAGATGGCACATGTAAATGTACATATGTTTGAAGGCTGAAGACAATATAAAGAAGTTACATACAGTAGAATGAATTGATAAGAGAAGCAAGTTGGCAACTGAAGCAGATTTTAAGAAGAGACTGTCAGAAATAGAAGTAATTAAACAAGCAATCAGGACAAAGCATGAAGTCTGTGACTAAAACAATTTAGGGATGACTCAGCTGCCTGATGCTGAGATGTAGACACGATGGCAAAGTAAAAAAAAAATAAAAAAAAATCAGTATTTGGACTACATATTATATATTAAGAATGTATTTGCCTCTCCTCGGTAATCTGGACGGGGCTCAATTTCATCTTTCTCCCATGTATGTAAACCTAAGGTGGGTTTCAATATGAAGTCAGTATTTCAGGTTTATGAAGTATACAAAAATACAAGTCAGGTAGTATATTGTCTAGTCTGGCCAGCCGAGACCACACACTGGTACAATACTTTACAAAGACATGGTCTCGAACAGTGTTCTGTCTCCACATTTTCCCATGGGCATGATTGACAAGCAAATTAACCAATCAGACAAATGCTTTGTCAGTTTGTTATCAAAACAAATATTGGGGCTTGCAAGTAAAAAAAAAGAAGGATTTCTGCCAAATAACGAGCAAAGCACTAAATTGTAAATCTCTAAAAGGAGTTATAGATTTTCCTCTAAATGTTACAAGGATATTTGAGAGCAGATGTCTCTCGCGTTGGAAAGAAATATGTTGTAAATATCATACATGTTGTACATCTGCATTTTTTCATGTAGTAAAAGTAAGTAAGCACATCCTTCTAACTACTTCTGTGTGCAGAAAGAACGCAAAAAAAGTAAAAAAAAATCTATATGGTGCTTTAAACCAGGCTCATTCATTAAATTTTGCCTACTTTTGCCTTTTTACTGCATTGCTTTGTAAAAAGAAACAGGCTGAGAAAACCACACAATGTTACAAGATTGCATTTTCCACTAAAACACTTGTAGATCACATCTGAGGTTTTATCATTACCTTGTTTCCAGCACAGTAGCCTCGGTCTTTAGCTGACATGGGAACACTAGGCCTCAACCTTGTAATGATGGAGTGCTAAGTCGACACCAGTGGAGCTCTTATCAGACTGCTGATTAAGAAAGGCAAAGTTGGCTGCAAACAGATGTGCCCTCAGACGTAATTTCGACGTAAATTCTGCCCTTATCAGCAAAAACAACATTGTACAGAATGCCTAACAAAGATAACAGGGCTACAAAGTCAAAAATAAGGAGCTTGTACCCGCTATTTCTTAGTGAATCTGACAGGTTTGGAGTTATCTTCAGGGTACTGTGTAATGCTGTCTGAAACACTAGTAACTAGACACATATATTGCATTGTTGTCACCTTTAGTTTAAGAAATTCTGGAGTAAATAGGCAATTTTGCCCAGAGCTCACAACTTTTACATTTTGGAAGTGGTCAGGATCATCAGTAATGTTTGAATGTTAGCAGCAAAAAATTAAACATCCACTCGGTCTTCAAACATTTTCTGATGTGATAGCACAAAATGTCATTAGAGCTGGATAGAGATAATGTAGTATGCAAAGCATTTGCAAGAAGTTGGAATTGAACATTTTATAAACTATTTTTTATAATTTCCCCCCTCCTTCAACCACCACCTTAACATGGTGGAGGGGTTTGAATGCCCGAACAGGTCTCTCACTGATATGTCAGGCCTATGGGCCAAACAACAGTGCATAGTACCTGGCCCTCTTGGAGTCCCTGGGAGGGGTACTAATCAGTGTAACAATTGGGGAGTCCGTTGTTCTACTGGGAGACTTCAGCACCCCCACATGTGACACCCGATGAATGAGTAACGGCCTCCCTGATCTGAACCCATGTGGTGTTCTCTTAATGGACTTCTGTGTTAGTCATAGTTTGCCCATAATAAATCATGTGCAATCTCAAGGGTGTTTATCCATCAGTGCACGTGGCATTAGAGCACCCTATGATCGACTTTGTTGTTGTGCCACCTGAACTCCGACCTTGTGTCTTGGACACTCGGGTGAAGAGAGGGGCAGAGCTGTCAACCAATCACCACCTGGAGGAGGAGGAAGCTGGAAAGACCTGGCATACCAAAGCGTATCATAAGGGCCTGTTGGGAACTTCTGGCAGAGTCCTCTGTCAGGGCGACACCTCCGGGTGAGCTATGTTCTCGGCTTCTATTGTAGATGCAGCCGCTCGTAGCTGTTGTCGTAAGGTCTGTGGGGGGTCTGTCGAGGACATTACCTCTGAGCTGGAAAATCAGGGTGGTGGTTCCTCTATTTAAGATGGGGGACCAGAGGGTGTCTTCCAGCTACAGGGGAATAACACTCCTCAACTTCCAAGATAAAGTCTATTCCAGGGTACTGGGAGTAACACTCCTCAACTTCCAAGATAAAGTCTATTCCAGGGTACTGGAGAGGAGAATCCAACCAATAGTCAAACCTCGGATCTAGGAGGAGCAGTGTAGCTTTTGTCCTGGCTGTGGAACACTGGACCACCTCCTCCATCAAATGCTCAAGGGTTCATGGGAGTTTGCTCAACCAGTCCACATGTGCTTTGTGGATTTGGAGAAGGCATTTGACCGTGTCCCTCATGGTGTCCTGTGGGGGGTGCTCTAGGAGTATGGGGTCTGGGGACCTTTGCTAAGGGATGTCTGGTGACATTATGACCGGAGCAGGAGCTGTGTTCGCATTGCCGGCAGTAAGTCAGACCTGTTCCCAGTGCATATTGGACATATGCATATTTATGGACAGAATTCTTGGCACAGGCAGGAGCCAGAGAGGGTTCAGTTTGTAGACCACAGGTTCTCATCTTTGCTGTTTGCAAATGATGTTGTCCTAATTGCTCCATCGAACCAGGACCTGCACTGGGGCGGTTTGCGGCAGAGTATGAAGCGGCTGGGATAAAGTCCAGCTCCTCCAAATCCGAGGCCATGATTCTCCACTGGAAAAAGCTGGCTTGCCCTCTCCAGGTGGGAGGGGCGTTCCTGCCTCAAGTGGAGGAGTTCAAGTATCTTGAGGTCTTGTTCACGAGTGGTGAATGAAGCGTAAGATTGGCAGGTGGATCGGTGCAGCGACAGCAGTGATGTGGATGCTCTAATGGACCATTGTGGTGAAGAAGGCAAAGTTCTTGATTTACCTGTCAATCTATGTTACAACCCAGGACAGGATCACAGATACAACCGGTTAAAATGAGTTTCCTTCTCAGAGTGGCTGGGCGCTCCCTTAGAGACAGCGTAAGGAGCTCAGTTACACAGGAGGAGCTCAGAGTAGAGACACTGCTTCTCTACGTCGAGAAGAGCCAGCAGAGGTGGCTCAGGCATCTGTTCTGGATGTCTCCTGGGCACCTCCCTAGGGAGGTCCTGAGGAAGACCCAGGACACGCTGCAGGGACTGTCTCTCGGCTGGCCTGGGAATGCCTTGGGGTCCCCCCACAGGAGCTGGAGGAAGTGTCCAGGATGAAGGAAGTCTGGAAGTCCCTGTTTAGATTGGTGCCCTTGCAACCCAGCCCCGGATAAGCGGAAGAAAATGAATAGATGGATGTTTTAGGAAATTGATTCTGACATTATTAGACCAACAGATTTTATTATTTTAAATAATGTAGGTTTGATTTTTGTAATCCTGCTTGTGGGAGACAATACATTTTAATAGAAGTTGGGGCCTATACAGTATGTGATATCCCACACAATGCCAGTTTAGACATGCAGCTTATTTATATGGATCATTGGATGGGGTCGTGCTCCTTTGGTGATGCTCTAAAAATAATTTTGTTGTTTTTCTATTTCGGTAATAATACAATGTTGAATCTTAACCCATAGTGAGAGACACCATACACCAGACACATATAGAAACTTAGATGTCAGCTTCTAAAAACAAAACAAACAAACAAAAAAAAAACAAGAGCAGAAGCAGCAGCTTCCACCACTTCCACCATGTCGAGACTTTGTGTGCTGCCTCATAACTCAAGCCAGCTGTTGTTCAGGAGAACGTAACAAAATTCACCCCCTGAAACAAAAGAACATTTTCAGTGGGAATTGTAGACACCCATGGGAGGATGTGGTGTAACTGCCCAGTCATTGTTGTTTGGAAAAGGATGCAAACATGGCCACAACATAATGTTTAATGAACACTCTTTATATGATAATGGGAAACATTGTACTCATAAAATTGTGGTCAGAGACAAGGATAAAGTCAACTTGGTTACAATACAATTTCAGCTGAGTCCAATAAACCAACTAGAGACAAACAGATAGAAATGATAACACAGGTAGCCTAAGGGGATGTAGAAACCAGAACTTGATGTCAGGGAGCTGCGTGCAAAATTTTACAAATGTTGAGATTACTTTTATAACTTAAACATTCATAATTCAAATACCTGGCCAAAAGGTGAGTCACTGTGAATAAAGAATAGTCTCATGAATGAAGTCGAACATTTGACAACCTTAGACAAATTGAACTTTTTGAAAGCCTCTAAAATCTACAACATAAATTAGTATGTAGGATTTCTTGTATTTGCTAATATTTTGGCAGTCAGCAAAACAACATCAGTGCAGAAGCAATGATGTATGTAGCATCACCATTGTTGTCATTTTTACAGTCTTTTCGTATCTTACTATGGAAGTCTTTTTGTTATGCTAAAAATAATAGCACAACTTTTTTAGAAACCTGTGAAGCAGAAAAGGTCAATGATGGATTCCCCTCTGGTTTGTCAAATTTTGGGTTATTCTCAAGTTTTTTCTTAAATTCCTTAGATGCTCAGTCATATTTTCTGGTTAAGGCCATTTGACACATCCCAGAAAATATAGGGTCACACTAAATTCATCTTATGATCCTGTTGGCTTTTCTTAAGTTTTCCATAGGTTTATTTATTGTTCTATCATTTTAAACAAATGGAGAAGCAGAATCCCCCCAATAATTCTACTGCCATCTTGTTTTTCTTTTACAACTAATGGTATCTGGAAACATTCAGGTGCTTTTCCCATATGGTAAAGGTCTTCTTGGAGACTAATGTTCATTCTTACACTGAAGAAGGCCTGATCAGTTCATCTACAGGTTAGTTCAAATGACAACACAAGAAAGAGGAAGGAGCTAGACTCACTTATAGAGGCTGTCCGGTTCCAGGCACTTGAAAAGCACTGAGTAAAGGAGTGAGTGAGGGTGCTCCCCTGCCCTCCGCCCAGCCACCACACACCCCGAACCCAGGCCGGAGAACAGATCCTCCATCAGGCTCAGAACTTCTCCTGGTGCACATAAAGAACACAGATGGGAATGGGTAAATAAACAGAGAATTCTGGTACAAACTGTTCATTCCACATACGCTGTTTTTCAAAGTCAAACAAGAAGCAAAAAGTCAAAATTCACTTTCATCAAAAATTATCCTAGTATATACTGACAAGGTGGAAATGAACACTTTGTCCCTTAAGTTGACATGTTTGATACAGGATAAGTTACTTAGACCTAAATACGGCTGTGTTAAGCATCTTCAAAACAGCAGTCAGCATCTATCAAAAGACAAGCTACAACCTCTCAGACAGATAAACAAATGAATGCTGGTTGTTACTAACACTAGTGGTGGTCACACATATATGAATGATATATAGCACAATTCAGCAAAAGAGGTTATATTATGATTTGCGTGCCATGTAGTTATATAATGTATGATACTCAAGGATAATTTTATACTTTGGACATTTTAAATAGTAATACTGAGCTAAAATTACTTAATAAAAAAAACAAGGAGCTGATTCCCACCTGCCCCTTTACTGTACGTCGCCGTAAATGCTGTCACAAAAAAGTGCCACTTGCTGTTTACTCCTTCTAGAGTTAGCTGCTGATCACTCTAGCAAACAGTGGATTTTTTCATTTGTGCCAAAATGGCAAAGTAATGCTACAGAATCCTACATGTACCACTGTTTATGAAAATAAAATTGAAGAATGAAGTACAGGACAGTTTATCTTTGGCAGTAAAAACAGTAGTAGATCAGAGCAGGAGAATAAAGACTACTCAAACTCTAAATACAACTTTGAGTGGGTAAATGAAGCGAAAACTTTATTAAATTTAATAACATGGTTAAAAGTTATAAAAAGTCGATTTTGCATTATATGTCTGCATTATGTATAATACTTACCAAGTAATAATATTTAGATGAATGACATATAAAAATAACACATAATAAAAACAATTCATCTTTTTGTCTAAGCTTAATGTTTTGTTTTTTTTCCTAAGTCCAATAAGGAGAGAAAAGTCCAGATTCACTTTGTTATGAATGAATTTCTTTTTAAGGAACACTGATTTTTCCTCCTCAGTGATTTGACCATTGACTGGTATTGTGTGCTTCACCTCTGCGTGGTCCGGTGGGAATCATTTTTGCCAGTGCCGAGTCTGCGGCTAAATTAAATATGACTTTTTCTGGCAGCGTGCCCGTCCACTACAGTCCTGAAAGAAAACAGGATTTGGTTCCTTTATGGGCAGTTGGTAGTGTTACAATGATATCTGACTGAGCGCCCTGGCGTCTCACAAAACACTACTTCACAAGTTGTGAAATATCTTTCATGTCAGCTTACGGGAAACGGGGCGCACGTCGGACCATTTCCACGCATATGTACGGTCCGCAGTTTCCAGTGCTCAGGGGGGTGATGGAAAAAAGCAAAGAGAGCTGTCAAAACAGTTTAAAAGCTCGCAAACGTTTGGATTTCCAACTATTTCTACAAGAGGTAAAGGGCAGCTTCGTTTTAGCTTATGATACATGGGCCAAGATATAAACACAGGGAGTAAGTCTGGCTGCTGGGGCACAGGGGAATGGTGAATAAAGGTTGCAGAGGAGAGGAAAAAAGAAGTACACAAATGAATGATTTGACCTTTTCACAGAAGGCACTCTGTGTAGAGGAGGCTTCTTAAACACATTTTTGCACCACTAAAGCACAGCTCTTTCGGAGAGTTTCCCTCATATTTTCTCCTCCTCCAATAATGCTATTACGCTGTTGTTTACTATTAAAATCTCACGCCATCACGGTTTTGCAGGCCACCCACACACTGTATTTACCTTCAGTATGGGCAATCCTGATGAGACAAGTCTGCATCGACCTTGACACTGTTGCTGAGACATGCCGTATGATGTGATTGTATAAAAGTAATAGTGATGGGATATTAAGAAAAACAAGAAATTAGCACAAATTATTTGCACGTGCCAATAAATTGCAATCTAATATTAAACAATAAAGCAGTCAGTTTACAACAGAGCAGACAAAACTACATTCTTGTATTATCAGAAATCTTTTCAAAAAATAATATAAAGACACAAAGTGAAAGGCACAGATTCAATTGACAGGAAGGACAATGTCAGTGTTTATTGCTTTGTTTTTGTTTCACATTATTAGTTTATTAGGTTATTATTGCTGTCAAGTTTCCTGCCAATGTTATACCATAGTTTTTGCTACTACTACGGCTTTTATCTGACTAAAAAGGTGTGGTAACTGTGATGAATGTTTTGATGAGTGTTTTGTTCAGCGCACACCTTTTAAACACATTCATAGCATTAACATTTAAACTGCAAAACAAAAGAAGAATCCCATGCATTCCAGAACATGATGAAAAATGAATTAAATTTATTTAAAATAGCAACAGAATTTCAGAATATTTAATAAAAAATCAAACAGTTTATCAGTGTGAATCAATACAAAGTTACCAATTCACAAACTTTTCAAATCGACAATCAGATCAAACAGTGTAATTTTAATAGACATAGAAAGTCATTTATATGCGCATTGATGGAACTCACCCGATATAACCCAAGATGGCCCTGACCTTTATTGAACAACACCAAAAGAATGCCCAGTGGATGCCAGACTGCTGCTGTTTTACCAAGACTAAGAGGAGACACACTTGAGGCAGTCAGCAGCAGCAGCACGAGAGAGCGCTCTGATCTTTTACGGTTTTGGAATGAGCTCCACGGAGGAATGGTGATGGTAGTGAATGGTTTTATAATCAGACAAAAAAAACCTCGACCTTACAGTGTTCTGTTGGAGCACAACACCACAGTATGCTCAACAAAACACAAGACTATAAAGCTAATAAAACAGCGGCGCCAAAATCCAGTCAAATTCAGAACAAAATACATTCCTACAGACGTTTACATTAGACACCAAATATAACAAGATCAGCCTGAAGGTTAAGCTACACTGGTTTATTTGTCCTCAGCATTTGACACATCCTTCTATTCATGGGCAACCAGCAGAGACCCATCTCCAGATCTTTAACTAAGTTTGGTCAGTATTACGAATTTGGATGGCAAGCCACTGAATCTCATTTTTAGGTTAATATGGGGAATCTGAGAAATTGGAGGACACCCACCCAGACATGAGAATAACATGCAAACGCTGCATGTAAAGACCCAAACCATAGCCTGAACTGAAACCAAGACATTCTGACTGTGAGGTGGGTGCACCAGCCTCTCATCCAAGGAGGGCATGTTTAATGTAAAAAATGTAAATACAAAATTACTAAATAAATAAACAATGCAATACATATGCATACATTAAATAAATAAATAAATGTATAATAGAGCTCCCACTGCTTTGCTATTTGTTTTGTTTTAGGTAATAAATTAATCATTAAGTGCCTTCAACTTTTACAATCTAAACAAGCGCCACAAAGCTCCATAGTCATTTCAATTACGAAAGAAGTTCGCCTTAAATCTGCCTCTTAACATGTCCACTTATTTATAGAGAGGGCCACAGGAGGCGTGAGCTGAGCATGTGTCCGTGTGTCATATATACCCATTACTTTGTGAGCGGAGCACTTCTGAGGCCCAGGGAGACTAAACAAAAGACAAATGTTGAGCCCCGTGGCTCTTCAGTGGCTTATACCATCATTATCTATTTAGGGAGACAGCAGGACAACACTGGCTAAACCCTTTTAACAGTCATACAGCAGAAACACATTAAATGTGGTGCAATAACAGGGATTAGTTGCAGAAGGAATGCACATAACTACTGTATAGGGGTAAACACATTATGCAATTAAAAGATTCTTCAAATCTAACAGTGATGCCTAATAGTCTCCCATTCCATTTTATATGCATACATGTTCTCAAACATACATAGATGCATCTCAAAGTGTGTTTGGAAACCATACTGTGCTATCACATCAATGGTATTACTTAAAAGTACTTTTGGTTGTCTGCCCTAATTTTTGCATTCATCATCGGAGGGACATCACACCAGCTCCACATGTATGAAGCATTTAGATTTTTATTTTCCAGTTACATTTACACCCAATCCAGCACTGACATGTATCAGGGAAGGGAAAGTCACTGATCATCCTGTGGGTTTTACTGATCATTTCCCTTTCTTATGTTTTATTAAAGGTAGTCAGCAGCTACTGCCTGCCTACCCAGGTTGTATGGAATAACTACTTTGCACATGCTGTTCAATTACAGCGTCAACCAAAGCCATCTATTTATTTTACAAATATCCATCAAAAACAACTTCAGCTGACCAAATAGCCATACAAAATCTACTTCAACAACAACAACAACAACAACAAAGAATGACAGGACAAATTATAAGTAAAACACTCAAGGCTGTTGACATGTGTTTTTCACAAATACTTGGCTATTTCTTTCAAAATGACCCCTGGCTAAGGAGCCCACCAAACAGAAGTGACCATCCCAGTTATTGTAGAAAAGAAAATTTAAATCCACCAAGAAGTAGCATTTCCCCTTCCTTCCATTCTAAAGGGGTTCCACAAGGCTAGGTCTGTGGTCCGTCAACTTTTCTGTCAATACTGTGGACAAAACAGCATGCACAGCTGGCAGACATTAAGGCCCCTGAAATTCTATTATGGTAAAAGCCATTTTGTGTGTTCTCCCTCTTCAACAAAGTGATTAAAACCTGATGGTAAATGCCAGATGACCTCTTGGGTAAAGCGGCAAAAGTTACAAATAATAGCAAAGTAAAATGATGGGATGAGGACGTAGAGAGGAGAGGAAACTACTTTGGTTCCAACCCACACATGGCCTTGTAGCTATGATGTAGCAGCCCTGGAGAAGTCATGAAAGTTTATTTGTACAAAGCGATATCATATACAATCTGTCCAACGGCTCTGGCCACAACAGAAACAGCTTCTGACCTAGTCTGACCCACATTTTTACAACGACGACAGTGAGGAAAAACCCCTTTTGGAAAACACTGACATTGGTGAAAAACAAAACAAAAACAAAAGCGACTGCAGTGCATGGTGGGTTTCCACAATTTAAAAACTTTTTTGCAAGCTGGGGGTGCCAGATTATCCAAAGGTGAAAAAAATGCGATCATAAAAATGTGAACAGGGAGATTTAACTGGTGCATACAATATAACATTAAGCACATAGTAAAAAGTTGTGGTGCAGTGGTATTTCATCTGATGTTAGGAGACAGACTTCCCTGAAGAAAAAAACCCCCAAAAAACTCTTCTATTTCTTTTACACTAGTGAATGCAGGCACAGTGTAATTGCTTGGGTCATTAGTTGTTTATATGTGTGTGTGCGAAAGAGAGTGAACGTGTAAATCTGCGGGGTCAGCGAGTTCACACATTAGACCTTTTTCAGCTCAAAGAGGAAATCTGAGGAAAGGTGGCAGAAAAACACAGTTAGGACGGAGGCACATATTTACGAGCGGGGTTCAATGCAGGTCATAGAAATGTCTCCTGCAGTGAGAACTCAAGCACATATTGTAATGGACATGGCACTGTATGTACCATTCAAAGGTAAAAAAAAAAAAAAGTTTAAATAATTTAAGACATTACACTTATAAACTAAGATGGTTTTAAAATTTAGAACATACAATTTAGAACATTCTTCTGTCCTTACTAATAATATATTACTAATATTATTATTATACTGTTATTATTTTACAGTATTACATTATCCAGTGCATGAAAGTGTCACTTAGTCAAGTTTAACTTCAAAAAACGTGTGAATGCTTGCCCTGATCAAGACCTGACAAAGGTTGAATCGTGTTGGTATGCCCCTTGAACAATGAAGGATTCCATGTTTCAGACGTTTCCAACTGATCCTGGAAGAGCACCTGCACCTACTAAAGCCAATACACTGTTGACTGAACTGTGGTGCACTCACTCATTCTCTGAATCACCACTACACTACTTCTACAAACAAGCCTATGCCTACTCTCTTCTGGGTTTTCAGGTTTACCCTGAACTTTGCTACACAACTTAACAAGCACTAAAAAACAACGTCTATTGTTCTTTTGTGTTTATCAGTGTTGAGGAATATGTTTTGTAAATTGTTCATTTGAAATCTTATAGTGCGGGAGAAATGCATTATTCCAAACTCCAGCCAGTTGCTGTATACATAATGGGTTTTGATATATTGCACAGTTGTAGGCCAAAGTCTGCATTTAATTTTCCCCTGGCATGTCTTGCAATGATATAGTTTGGTTTGTGAAACAAAAGATTTGTATAACTGTGTCCTTATTTAAACTTTATATCACATCATTTACAAATATGGACAGACATGATGTGCACTTAAGGTTTGCAGATATTTTGCCTACATTTGAAGTTTCTGTCCCATGCAATTGTTCTACACTGCTCTTGTCTGCTTGTCCTTACACTATTCTGTCTGCTCTTCTGTTTCACATTTTACTGTAAGGGACTAACAGGCCAGACGTATGCGATGTGGGCTCATTCTCAAACTAAAACAATATAAGCTTCATATCAACAAACAAATGAGGGGCTTTGTTTCCTGTGAGTGGCCAAGCGTGCCAGGGGCCACTTGTGTTAAACTGTCAGCACCCTACAACATGGACTTCCTCTTCGGGTGCTTGCCATTAAATAAAATTGTACCAACGACACACCAAATCCATTATAAATTGTCAAGATTACAAGTGGTGTTGTAATGAGATAATCCATCATAAAGCAGATGAGGCAGTATATAGAATTTTAATCCACTGGTGCGCTTCAATAATAGCTGTTTTGACAGCAGGTTGCAAGAAAGTTACAGTTTGATAGAAAAACAGTAATGAAAAATACTAAAGTAATGAAGGATGAGTCAAATGCAGAGGAAAAATTTCCCTTCAGGGACAGTAAAGTGTATCTTAACCTTAACCTTATTTATATATAAAGCAAGAAAACTGATTAGGAACAAGGTTTGAGGAGACTGTTGGAAAACAGAAGGTAAAAAAAAAAAAAACATAAGAAAATGAAGATAGAGAATAGAGGGTTGACTTTCATGAGCAACAAGGGCCAACTGATACTTCTAAATATTATGAGTGGCAGCTGCACCCACTGTCCATTTCCAAGTCAATACAGTTCACCCTGGCTGTTGATCTACAGGTGACATGTGAAGATGTGTGATCTGGTGAACGTGTGAATTGCCCATATTATGTGGTCTGGATGGCAGAGGTAAAAGTCAAGACAAAATTTTCTGATATATTAGTCATACCAAAGAGAGTATAAAATTTGTTTACATGTAGGCAGCACAGGTTATTTCTGTGACTGGACAGCAAACCTTCACTTTGCTCTAGATTCAAACAACTCCGTTACAACTGCTACTACAACTACCATGTCTGCTACAGATACTACAGCTAATAAGTTTAACTAATGATTCACTGCAACAAATATCCTCTTAAATAGTTTTACAGACTCTTACAAATTCAGTAAAAACTAATTATTTTAGAAATGTTCCAAAATGTTAAGAAATACAAAGATAAATGAATAAGGTTAGGGTGAAAGGTGTATGCAAGGTGCAATAAAAGATTTGCAAATATTCAATTTAACCCTCCAATGTCAAGCTGAATTTCTCATGCATATAACTAATTACATCAACATATTCAGTGTCAGTGTCCTCACAGTCTAACCTGTACTGGTAATAGTATCACAATTAAAGCCAGCTATTATTGCTTTAAGAACAATGTGATGGTCACCACTGCATTGCTTTGTCACGGGTTCAATAGCCTCCCAGTGTCTTTCTTCACCATTTTGATGTGTCGTGTGTGGTCTGTTTTTATTGCTCCCAGCTCGTGTTACTGTGACTCTCTCTCTCCCCTGGGTGTGCACTAAGAATAGCCAAGTCGTGTTAACAGCCAGTTGCCTTGTGTCCTACTGTGATGCTGCACTGTATTGACACATTGATTTGGAGTACTATCCTGTACCTTTACTGCACTGTTACATGAGGCTATGGGGACGGTTGCTGCAGGCATGTGGTCTAGAGGACACACATGGTATGTCTTACAATCAAGCCACAATGACAACAGTGGGCATCTTGTGGATTTAGGGTGGATTTCTCTGGCTAATTCACTATTCTTTCTCCCCCTTTTTAACTGATGATCTTATTTTGGTCTGGTTGTGTCATAAAAAGTTCATGATGATGTGATGTCTGTGTTTGGTAATTCCTCATCCTGATTTAGTGTGAGAAAATGTTTTGGTATACAGTTTGTTTTCAGCTGTCTCATGAAGCACACTAGAAGACTGCATGATGAGACAGAAAACAGAGGAGAGCAGTTTTATGGTAACATTAAAACTTCACCAAGATCATGAGGAGTGTATGACAACAGAAATATAGTTTTTTTAAATAAGTGCAATTTACTGAGCAATGCTTGAGTCATATCCACATCACATGCAAAATGGGTGATATAATACAAAATACAGTGCAATATCAGTGCTTACAGAGATTAAATTATAATGCAAATAAAAATAATTCTTTGCCTATATATATGTATATATATTATATATATATATATATATATATATATATATATATATATATATATATATATATATATATATATATATATATATATATATATACACACACACACACACACACACACATTTCTGCTGAGCCAAACTAGTATACTTTATGCTTTCATTAATCTAAGAAACCAATCCAAAAACTGTCTTAAATTAATATCCATGTCTGTGCTGAGGAGGGGACGAGACAGAAGCATAAAAGTCTAGACCTAGGGGGAGGAGAGAGAGCACCGGACTAACGATGCAAATTTGAAGAGGCAAAAATTGGAAAAAAGGAAGGGAATTGAAAAAGCCCTTGGCCCCCTGCCTGCTTTCTGCAATCTGCTGATGGTGAGGCTCGTGACGAGGAGGTGCGCCGCGTCCATTTTTAGCGATGAGGTCATCTTTAATTAACAAAACAAAGAGAGTCAGCTGTGTCACTCCAATCTGTTATCTGCAGTCATGCTCAAGGACACACTTATCTCCATATAATTCAATCTCTCTGAACAGGGCTTTATCGACGCATCGTGGGGGCATTCTTGGTCTCGGCCAATAATGGAGCTGTTACATAAACATGGGGAGGGGGATGTCCATGGACCCCTATGACTAAGGAATACTTTCTGTCTAGTTTTGGTGGAAAATAAAATTAAATATTAGTAAGATAAATATGCATACATTTGAGGTGAAGTGAGATCCAATAGGAGTTAGACATAATAAGAAATTTAAGAATGTTTTTCTCAGGGAATTCCTACTGAAATGGAAGAGCTAAAAGACATCTGACTTTGAAGCACAGGTCAGTCCATAATTATTGCCATAGATACAAACTATAAGCCCTATCCTTCAGCAAACAACCCACCACATCAACCTTGCATTTAGGAATTACTAGTACACAGAGTTTCTAGTAAAAAAAAAAAAAAAAATACTGTGTATATTATATATATATATATATATATATATATATATATATATATATATATATATATATATATATATATATATATATATATATATATATATATATATATATATATATATATATATATATATATATATATAGTAAGTAAGTTAACTTAAATACTATACTAAATATGACAATTACTACTCATCCCAACGGATGCAAAGGATTGCTGAGACACATATTTTTCAGCTCCCTCTCTTTCTGTCTGTCAGACTGGATGCTGTCTCTGCCCTGGTGTGCCATCTAGAGGTTTGCTGCAGACCAAATATACTTGAGTTTACTTTACAATGCGTTTTGGCTGAAATTAGAATTAACTGCATAGCAGAGACAAAATATATGTTTTTCACAAATCATTTTCATGTTAAGCATAAAAACACTGTTACACTGTTTTACACAAGGATAAAATAGAATTAATACTGAAATCACAATTCCAAAAATGTTTTACAGGTTAAGACAATGGTATTGAATGAAATTTGATAATACCTCAACTATGAGTGTTATTATAAGTGGTTATTTGCAAAACATGCTTTGGAGGCAACCAAAAAGACCAAATCCACTGGAGAACCACTACTGCATGACATCAACTGTGTGTGTTTTGCTCTTTAAAATGTGACTGAACATGCAGGAGCCTGTTACTAATGAGTGAATGAAAATACAGCTATAAATGTAACTGCAGGTCTATGAATACTCCGACTTCTTATACTCAAACTTAATATTAAGTGTGGAGAAAAAGAGGATTGCAAAGGAACTTTAATTTGCAGAAAACTACTAGCAAGTCTTCATTAGGGTTGGTGAACAACCACAATTTGATAATAATATAGCTGTGTCTGGCATAACCCCATCCATACCTATGCTGGATGTGAATGACTGGTGGGTGCCCTGCTCGCCGTACACTCCGTGTGAGAGCAGGTGATCTCTGACTGCTCTGTTCCATCTGGCCTTCTGGCACCATGTGTGTTAGGACTTCTTCCACACTAACCCTCCATCCTAGAGTTTTGGCCAATGGCAGAGCCAACATTGCCTCCACCAATGTTAGTTTTTCTGTGATGACGACAGCATGGATGTTGTGAATAAGGCACCCTCTGAACAGGGGCCAGTGAAGCCTCTGCCCCACCTGCTCCTCTCACTGTCTGGAAAGAGCACCTCATCTGTATTCTATATGAATCGAGCATGGAGCATAACATGACAAACAGCAATCTGACAGTTTAACTTCAAAGTTGAAATCTAATCAAATGAGTCACTTAAGTAAAGTTTTACCAATAAGTTCTTGGGTTAGTCTGTAATTGAAATAGACTTAGTGCAGATTCCATGTTTTGAGTGTAGTGGGTTACTTCTCATACATCTGTGTGGCAGAAGGCTTGAGGATAGTGATCTCACGGAGCATCTCAGGCCACAGTCAGTGTGACATAAGGCACCCTTCCTGTCCTGGGACCCATGTAGAATTCCAAAAGTTGCTTCAAGGGTCATTTTGGGGCAGCTGAATATAACGGTTGTCTTATTATTAATGTTCTTTTTGAATTAATTTGTGGGGCTGAAACCACACGGTGTTCAAACAGTTTGAATCTACATATGTAACATGTAATTTTTTTCAAGCGTGTAATATAATTATTTTCTTCTCACGTTTAAAGCCCTTAAGTCAATTCCTTGAGAAAATGTACCTATTAACAATCCACCTGCAGCACATTAAATTCCATTTACAGTTACAGAAGACTTGCACCATTACAGATTAGTGCTTTTATACTGTGGCCAGGGGTTATAATAAAAACATCGGCTTATATGGAAATAAGATGATTTTAGAAACAGATGGAAAAGGTATCTGCAAATGATAAGTGGGCTCTCTCTTTCTTTAAGCTTAGAACTATGGAAACACAATCTATTATGATTTTTGGCATATACACTGGTGTATGAAAGAAATGTATGCATTGATGTCAGAATTTCATTTAAGGTCACAATAGCTCACTTTTTATTTTCTGAACAAAAATAGCAAAAGGGATTACAAAGCCCTCTTGCTGAAGTTAGTTTTATTTTTATTGGAACTGATTAATGTGGGTTTTAAATTGCATTATATAGGAAGTACTGCATAATTGCTGTCAACATTCATCAGACTTCCAGTGGTCCTTAACTGACATCACACTTTCAGTGAAGGGCATTAAAAACAGGAAAAAAAAAAAAAAAAGTTTAAAACAATTTAAAACTGTTTCAAAGAAATTATACATTTTCCTTACACCACAAGGTTCATAATATCAAATCATTTACTGATCATGATATTTGTGTGTAAAATCCCCCAGTCGTCCAGGTAGAACCCATTGCAAATCCTTTGCAATGGATTTGTCAACTGGACAAAGTTCATTTTGGTCAAAAACATTTCACAGCTCATCCAAAGTGCTTCTTCATTTCTGGTCAGATGCTGATGGACACTGCCTCATATCTGTCTGAAGTGAATAGCTGTGAAACGTATTCGACCAAAATTAACTTTTTGTCCAATTGACAAACGGAATTTCTCCTTCTGCCATGGATTCTACCTGAGGGGTTTTAGCCTCCATCCTCAGACCTAAAACAAAGAAAACAACAGGGTTAGCTAGATCAGGTCCAGAGATGTCAAAGCACCCATTATGGGCCTGAATGATTACGCTAATATGACCTCATACTCAGTGCAGTTGAATAGGCCTAGTTAACAAACTGAAACTGGAAACAAGTAGGTATGTTTGTTTCAGCGTAATTTCAGTGTAGGTAGCTCCTCCCTTCAGGCTGATATGAGGCAGTATCCACCAGCGTCTAACCAGAACTGAAGAAGCAACTTGGATGAGCTGTTAAACGTTTTCGACCAAAATGAACTTTGTTCAGTTAACAAATCAAATTTCTCCTTTGCCATAATGACATTTGATTTAAATTTTAACCCAGTTGCCTTTCCTCTCCTTTCATCCTGACCTGGCATACGCACATATAACCCTAGCATGTTGTTGATAACAGACCATTTCATCATTGTTACTCTCAAAATCACATTATAAAAAAAAGAAAAAATTAAACCAAAGTAGCAGCTCAAACTGCATGATTAAAACAACATATTCCAATTAGGATCTTAAGATTATACTATTCTGTATTCTATATGTCAACAATATTCATAAAATGCCCCTTTGGAGGAGCTGAATGATGGCGAAACCAATTCCCTAGTCTAATGTTAGAATAAAGTAATATTTAGTAGGGTATGGACATTTAATGTTTTTCTGCCTGTTGAGCCCTGTTACTGATGACTTGTCCAGATGTGAAAGGAACGGGGGAGTTTGACACAAGAACACCAACCTTCACACACACAAAACAAAAATAATAAAGGAAGTTCTCAATTTTTCTTTGTCACACAAAGTACAGTGCAGATGTAGAACATTTTTGATCAGTAATACCATACCATGTACTGATTTGACTCTTCCCCTGAAACTGAGGTCACAAATGTACCTTCCAATTAATGAGAAAAAGCCTAAATTCACATCCCGTGTTTACTCAAATGGAAAAAGATAGATTTGTAACATTTGCAGATATCAGATAAAGAGAAGGAGCTCTTTCACTGCTGCAGTGATCCTCATCTGTATGATTGCACCCATTCAGGGAAGTGGAATGGATGAAAACTCGAAGCCAAAGAGATGGCATATGACATCATCTGAGTCAGCCCAAAGACAAATTACATTGAAAGAAATGTTACTTAGATACTAGAAAAACACATTGCTCTCCTAAAGCGATAAGGTCTTTATAATAGTGGAAGCTGGAGCAAAGGCATTGCTGAAACTCTGCTAAGGAAGAACAAACTGCTTCAAAGTGGTGGTACTCAAGTAGAAGTAAATGCAGCTAAAAATAATATTTGAGACAATGCATTCATTATGAAAAATGACTACCCAACATTTTTGAACATTTGGGTATGAATCGTCTGAGTCTGTATTAAAAGTTTCTGAGCACGGAAGCCTCAAATGAAGGACAACAAAAGGTTACTAAAACATGGATAAATTAAAACAAACAAACAAAAAATACTTTGAGTATCCTAAAGACTAACATGCCACCAACCTGTGTGCTTTTTTTACCTGTATCAAGATGGACAGGGACATGTGCGTGGTGCATATAAAAAAGACTACATATGACAAATATTGCAAACTATGCTCTATGACCATTTTGCATTAGGCCCTTGCCAACAATTACCTGGATTGGCGTATTGTAAAACAGCCAAATAATCCTCTGGTGTATGCCCACCTTTTGAATGATGACAGTGGAGGGCTGCTTGACTGCAAACTTCAGAGCGTCACCACAGTCTTGGAAAATGTGAGCTGTGAACATTTTGACAGAAGCACTTGTTTTCCAGTAAAATAGCCCCAGGGCTACCTGCAAAAAATATTTGCCAAATGCCATCACAACTAAATAAAAGTCACAAGACAATTACTCAATGTAATAGTGTGAGAGAAACTGTTTGGGAGTTGGCACTGCTGTTACTCTGTGGTTATACTAAACCAAATTTAGCTTTGGTCCAACACTATAAAACATAATTTGTCTTTCCTCAAAAGTGCATTAGATGACCTTTAAATAAGTCAGTAGTCAGTGGTGTGTAAAGAGCCTATAAATCCTGTCAGTTCTAAAGAAGTGGGGCTAAGTGTGAGAACATGATGCTTCAGAACCCTGCTGCCCTTTAACGTGCTGAGTCTGTGGAACACGATCTCATTATTTTAAGAGGGCTCAATTATTTCATAAATCTAGTCCAACAATCACTTCCAAGTTTGTATCAGCAATCTTAATTCACTCTTTTGGGAACAACGTGGGTTTTGGGAAGCTGTAAAGGCTCAGATGCATTGCTGCAGTAGTAGTCAATGACACAATTTAAGAAAACATTTCTATAACACTATTAGAATGGCCAGAGACTAAGATTTGTAATAAATGTATCTGATTAACTTTAACAATAAAATGTAAAAAATATAAAAATTATTGTTAAACGCTTGGACTGTGCAGTTTAGACAACAGTAGTAGTACTGCATGGTGTACAACAATAAAAGTTTAACAAACACATATTAAAGCTAATTTTAAATTAGGATTTCTTTTGATACTTAAGCAATGGAACACTAGCATTTCAAAGTATTTACGCTATATTATTCATTGATCATTTAAACAAATATTATTTTTGCTAAAAATCTTTGCCTATAGAAGTTAAGTACTTCTTCACTGACAATCCCAAGAAATACTGGATAATAATAGATGTGCCATTCTAATCTCTATAGTCTGGAATGGCATGATTAATAGTAGTGACTGGCACATAGCAGTGTGAGTCACCCAAACCATCTGCCCCTTCCTCCCTCACCTCTGCCAACATGGCCAACGCTTGCCGTCTCTGCCCTCTCTCCCCTTTCTCCCCTTCGCTGACCAGGCTTCATCAGCAGCCTCCCAGTCCTGATGAATGGCCTGTCCACTCCACCCAATTACTAAAGCTCCAGAAGCCAGCATCTTCCACACCATCTCATTTCACCACAATTATCACTGTCTCCTGCTAACATAGTTTCCTCTTTTCAGTCTGCCATCTAAAATAAAATGTCTAAATATAACATGATACCTTATGATGAAGTGAAAATAAACAGTCAGAAGTTTCATGAACAGTTGAACAGTTTCATCTTTTGAGAATGATGATGCTACAGGTGCATGGCAAATTTAGATTTTTCAGTAGTGTAATGTATGCATATAACTTTCTGGAGATGGCACATTACCTGCAGGACTGAATTAGTTTGTTTATTTATTTGATTGGGACAGTGCATATTAAGGAAAAGCAATCATACAACATGAATGTGAACACAGCAGATGATAGCCAAAGGCTAATTTCCATCTGTAGTCCCAAAGTTAAAACTATTCTTTGGAGCAATCTCCATGAAGATAGATGCATTTTATGCCATACTGTGGATGATTATAATCAAAGGAACAACGTTAACATGGATACAAGAAGGAGGAGGCCCCCACACCAGAGTCAGAGTCAGGTTTGTGGAGATAGAATCCTGCTCAGAGAAAGGGAACATGTTTTCATCTGTTTTTCAGTGTAATAAATACAACCAAAATGAAACCAAAAAAAAAAAGAAAAAGTTATATATCTACAAAGTTCCATACTGTGGCTTTAATTTAAGAATGTAATTACTCATTTTACTCATTTTCATTTGAACATTACAGATCATTTAATACCATAGTTTGGGTGATGACATTGTTGATTACTGTGGCCTTTAGGCTGTACTTTTGCTTGACTCTGTGACACATTTGATAAAACCAGGGTTCTACTGTATTTCAATTACCAATGACACATTAAGATAAGGGAGAAAAGCCCTCCCTATTGTAACTAGTACATGTTTTGATGCAGCCTCTCTGACATTTGACATTAGAAAATTCTTTAGGCATTAATAGTTCGCCATGTGTTTTTTCCTCCTGAATCTTTATTGAGTTATAGGCTCTTTGACGTAAAGCCCAGAGGTATAATCTACCCAATGCCATAGGCTAATCCAATGAAACTATTTACACACAAACTTAAGCATATGTTTGTGGGAACTTAAGGAATGTCACGCACAGTACAAACTAACTAACTCCACTAGAGGGATAAGGTATATAGCTTTAGCCAGGCTACCATTTTAAATGAGAAACAAGAAAAAAAGGTTTATAGCTAACCAAAATATACAAAAAAGAGGGCTGTAGGAAACATAGCCAGGCCCAGAAACCTAACCAATGATTTACATAAAAAAATAAAATAAAATAAATGACTATTTATTGCACATTGCCTGCACAGTGGACATCAAACTAAAGACCAATTCATGACGCTTGCCAAACAACCCATATCAAGACCTTCAACACAAAGTTGAGAATTGTTATCAATGCTGCTTGGATTCACAGCTGACCACAATCCACTAGCATTACAACCTAACAGCAGACTGAAAAAAGAAAGAAAGAAGACAGACAGAGACATCAGATCAGACCCAACTTCTCATTTCTTGGGGTTGCAACAACCCTAATTCTTCTAAGGATGTGTTAATTTCCAGTGATTGATTTGGAAATAGAAGAGAGGGTGTACCAAATCTGGGATCAGTGGAGCTGGACTCTATTGAAGGAGCAAAGCGATGAGTCTTGATCGACACAAATGCAAAAATGTTAAATTTCATGAGTTTGTAAACACTTACTGTATGTCTTTATGAAATGTGAGAGTTTTTACATAAATGTATTCATATCTCTGTAATACATAAAACAATACCTTAAAGTTGCAGATATTAAGCCTCTAAAACAGGTGAAATATAAAATGTATAAAGTGATCTCTTTGTACTCTTTGTGGCCTCTCCAAAGTTGAGACAAAACATTACATTATATTATTCATCCAAGTAAAGTATAAACTTTAGCTGGGCAGTCATTTGGATTTCCTACCTGTGTAGACATCTGGTTCAGAAGGGTCTTCAACTCTTTTATGTTGGATGACATAGTCCGAGATCTTGTAGCCAATCACAGGCTCTATATCCGTCCATTCCAGGGCCACCATTGTGCTTGAGGGTTCCAGATAGGGTGCTAGATGCAAACTAATGACACAACAAAGTTTAGTGAATAGTATTGGATGATTTTGAACAATAACACCCATCTGTCTCCCACATGATGAAATTAAAATTAAAGTGTGTGATGTGGGACTAAAATGCATGCATAGCAATCTTGAACAATCCCATGTGATCATTGTCCAGCCAGAGTCATAAAAAGCTCCCATCTCCACCTATACTACCTCATGGGACAACACAAGCAAAACAACATTCCAATCCGGCCTGGGCTCCAGCAGTGTCTCTAGTGGACTATACCCCTTCAAAGAGATAAAAGAAAAATAGATTTCCATTTGCCAGCCCTTAGGCTTTATTTATGACAATGGCATGAGAAAGACAGGTTGTCCTTTCATGAAAACACGCCACTCCGTTTTATCCTTTCCGACAAATAACAGGAGATCTGCAGGTTATTACTGGCTTTACACTGCAGTTCTGGCCAGAGCAGAGTGCTCCAGATGGCGGCTGCACAGACTCTCCTCATGCACCAGGGCGGAGGGATTACCCGGACACCAAAGAGAAGGGCAGCTCCTGAACTTGTCGCTAAGTCTATTTAATGGGCAGTTATTTCACATTTGATCACGCATAGTTCAGTGATCAGGGTAGATGGAGCCTATTTCTTCAACTATGTGTGTTAAGGGGGTACACACTGAATGTTGGCCAATTAGGGCTGACAGAAACATACCCTGACATGTGCATTCATTGTGGGTCCACAGCATCCTTATAAAAAGTAGGGGAGAAAACCACTGTATTTCATACTTAATTATCAACTAAAATTATTTTTGACATAAATTCAAAAGATATATAAAAAAAACAAGCCAATATATTAGATGTGGCAGATTCTTTTTATGTTCTTATATATACTTTTTTTTTTTCATAAAGTGCAGGTACTTAATTGTCTGGGCAAAAGCACAGAACAAGCCAGCATGTTTTCATGACATTTTGACTATAAGAATAGTGAATTAAAAAACAACACATTTTATTTTTTTAAATGTATATGGTGATTGGTGACAGATTAAGTTTTACAGAGGTATAATATATTTTCAAATTTGAAGTAGTCAACAAGATAAAAATGAAGTACAAACAATTTGAACAACAGCAGGACCTCTTCTTCAAAGAAATTGTATTTCCCATTGTAGAAGTGTCCTGTGTGAAATCCCCATAGACTCAGTGTTCCTCTTTAAAAGTTTTCAGTGTGTAATAGTAGAGCTAGTGGGTGAGTCACAGACCCCAGAGTATTATTAGGACACCTTGAATAAGAGCGTGTTCTTTTCAGATGGGTGTAAGGGCCGACTGACAGCTATTAGAACTTTGGGGACTGTGCTAGTGTCTACAACTTTCTCAAGTGAGAGTGCGTGTGCGTGTGTGTGTGCATGTGTGTGGGTGTGTGTGCGTGCGTGTGTGTTTGTTAGTGTGTAAATGTGTGCATGTGAGCCTATGGTGCATCAGAGCATGCATCCATGAAATCTCTCTTGTGCATGAATTCCTAGGTGTCATGTTGTCATCTCACACTTACATGGGCTGCCTGAGGGGACTGCAGTTAGGCAAGCCATCTTTGCTGAAGGCACTCAGGTCACAGCGACACCAGTTATCAATGACATCGCCCTTTCCAGCACACCAGTATGAGCTCATTGTGGCACTCTTGAAGGCCTGCAAAGGGGAACAGGTGAGAACAAATGCAATTATCTTTTGGGTACATGTGATGCCAGACTATTTCACCATACCATCTCAAACTGGAGTTATCTCATCTCTGTTCGTCTCAATTCAGCTACTCTTTTGTTATTTTCTTAATGAAATAATAAATCAAACATAAACTGAGCTAATTTGCTCGTTCTGTTCAGCAATGATACAGTAAATATTATCCTTGAATTCTTCTTACAACTAGAAGTAAAACTTCAATGCACCTAGTGTGCAGACATAGTGACCTTTTTAAACCCACCATTCCCAATTACCAGAAGGCAGTCCCTGACAGGCTTGCACTGTGATATCATAGATGCACTGCGACTTTTACGATGGAAGTGCGAACGCTGTGACACTCCTCACCTCTTCTGTTCCTGTTCAATTCAAGGAGCTGGTGAGTGTGTGTCTGTGACTGTCTCACTATTGGTCCGTGTATGCTCGGGGAGGGAGGCGGCGGCTGGTGGCAAGATGTAAGGAGATGACATCATCTCCTACATCTCCTGTGTGCCCCTTCATTAATGGGTGAAAGAAAAATCAAAGACAGAAGCTAAGTCATCCTCTAAAAGGCAGAAAAATGCCAATATAATTGTCAAAGCAATAAAGTATAACGTCAGGGCTTTCCCTAAAGCCACAGGCATGATAGAGAGGGAGTTCAAGGGAGTTCACAAGCACTCTGGCTCCCTCTGTCACACTACCGATCAATGGAGTTCTCTCTTATTTATGTGCTCTAACTGGTTGGCCGTGCTGCCTCATGCAGACAACTTTGAGATGTGCTTGATCATGGTCACAAAAAAAGGATGCTGAAGTCAAGTGGAAACATTATCAGTGGGCACCAGGCATCCAGCAAGAAGCACCCATCCACTCCTTTGTTCTAATACACCGTGACATTCTCTTCATCCTGAAGTAAAGAGACCCCAGACATCTTTAAGGCAGCAGTGGGTGCACACATGGGCACTTGCAACATTTCTGTTAAGGATCTACTTCCACACGCGCTTGTTTCATTCCACTGGACCAAAGCCAAAGGCAGATTTCTGCAGTGCGTTGATTAGTTGTGGTGACATTCGAGATGACTTTGAGCATACTCTTGACCATAAAGTCTGCCTAATTAAATAGAAAAGAATGGAGGTATGCATTCTGGAGCTGAAGTTAGTATTTAAACAACACCTTATTACTAACTTTTTTTTTACTGGAAAAAGAAAAGTCCATACAGTAAAACAACTTGTGCACTATACATGCATATCAGGAACAGGTACTGAAATGGTTACTTGAAGCCTTGCCCAAGTATAGTGCTCTGAATCCAATCCTGTTTATACAAGCCTGTTGTTATTATAATCTATTGCAAAACAATAACATTTGTCTCCTTTTTCTAAACCACTGATTCCAGCATACAACAGCAGCAGGGGGTTGCCACCTCATGACAGGCCACAGACTGCAGTAACAAAGAAAAGCTGGACTTGGGTCCAGGCACGCTACAAACAGTCAAATATGAGATGCTGGGGGTAAAAGAGAGAGACCACAGAACCATCATGCATTCACCACCACCAGATTCCTTGAAACACTCATATGGGTCTGCACGCTTGATTGCATGGCTGCACATGTGAAAAATAGACAAAGCGATTACTGCCATGTTTATGTTTGAAGAGTAAAACAAGCCAGTATGCACTGGGTAAACAGGGAATCTAATTGTGGTTTGGAAATGAGGTAGGAGCACTGGTGGGGTGCAAAAGAGGTAACGCACTGATGAGGGGTTTAAGTAAAGCAAGTGAGAGTTGACTAATGCCAGTTAAGTGTGTGGTCGTAAAGACAGCAATCCTTCCCATGGAGACTCAGGCGGTAAAGCAACCCTTAAGTATCAGGAACACTATAAAAGCCCAGGAGAGCCTGCTATGTGTGCAATGAGGATCATTCACAGCCAAGCAATAGAGGATACCTTACACTGTATTGATTAACCACAGATCAGCATTTCCCAGAACACAGATAGATCCTGATACGTTGTGGTTTGCCCAGATAGGGTTAATCGACAAACCTTTCCCATTAGCTTCATTTAAGAAAAGCAAGTGTTTTGACAAGGAGTGTCCTACATTTCAATCAACTGTTCCGGTCTAGGAGTTTTATTTTTCTGTGTATGTTGATGACAGACTGTCTTGCAGGAACCAGTGATGGCCCTATGTCTTAGATAACATACAGCACTACTGTTTCTTAAATATGCCACTATTCATCTCTATTGACCTTATTGATACTGAGCAAATTGAGCTGAAATGTAATCACCTCCTACCCCCCACTTTGAATGCAAGATCAGGGCTCTGCCAGGTCACCGAGCATAAGCAACACAACAACTGTGGCCACAAATTCCTTGTCTTGACGTCATTCTGGCCATGCAGACTCCCTGGCACCAAAATACTATTTGGACCTTTAATTCCAACATCGTGACTTACAAGAAGGAGATTGAGGCTATTGTGACCTTTTTAATGTATTAATCTGTTTGTCTAGTCTAAACTGACCATATTACTGTCTGCTTTCCACAGCTAACACACGAAAACACTAGCCAGCTGGCCCACACTATTGATTTAAACAACGATCACCAGTGGTAAAGAGTTGAAGTCAGTGCACACAGGACACCATCAGTTGTGACCCAATAGAGAGTTTGTGTGTGTTTTTCTGTGGGCTTCACAATCATTCAGTGCTAAATGTGTTAAGAAAGAACGGATTCTCAGAACCTTATCAGAAGAGGTACTTCCAGGAAATTGGACCCAGAGAATAGCCAAAAGGGCGGTATTGTTTTTTAGGAAGACCTTTATGATCTGGAGATTGTCAAAAGTAATGTGATCTGACCTTTAAGTTTTTAGAAAATTACTTCTACAGAAGCAAATTATCAAGGTGAAACAACACTGCCTTGAATCGACTTTTTAAGTACAAAGATTGATTGATGACACTTAAATAGAGAGAGCTCTCCTTGGTACTGAAACTTTTATTATTTTAAACATTTTAGTGCATGGTTTAGCACATTTCCTTGCTTGTGCAACAAAGCACAAAGCAAGGGTATTTTTTTGAAGCAACACAAAATATAAATTTGCAACTGGATTATTAAATCAAACAATATAAACCCACACAAAATACATTTGCAATGCATTTTGTGTTAAGCTACAAGCAAATCTAGATAGATCTATAAATATCCCATCATTTCAGATGGGTAATGTACAATACTAAGCTTGAGATTGCAGTCCTTGCTTCTTCTGAAAGTCGGAGCATGACAGCAGCCACTTGCAAGATATAGAGCATTCTGACCCATTACACTCACAACCAATTTGTTCAAAAGGTTTGCCATAATTCAGTCACCGGACAAACTACTGGCAACTGCACAGACGTAAGCTTATTTATTCACCAACTGAAGTATTTTTCTCTGGCACTAAAACAGTCCTTTATTCTAATGCATGTGTATGGGTATGCACAAGCCAGGCCTGCAAGCAAGACCACCTCTGTTAAGGCAAGGAACGTTCCAAGAGTAGTTCCAGTCAAATTCATGCGAAAACCAAAAGGAAGGCATGCCAAGTCTAGGGAATTAAATATCAAGACAATGGGGGCATAAACCTCAAACTGCCGCTTTCAAATAGATGACGTCATATACTCTGCCTTATACAGTACATGCAAATACCTTACACATTAGCTCACAACCTCACACACTGTTCTCAATTTGACAAACTACAAAACTATATAAGTAAGGCTCAAAATGATTAGTCACTCATGTTGCCAGCATACAGTGGAAAAGTCTATTTGGCATGATATAAAGTACCAAATTATCTTTCTTCACATATTACTACAATGGGCGCTGGGGATGTTTATGGGCCATAGATAGGGTGCATCCTGAACAGACAATCTGGAGAGAATAAGTAAAGCAACAATAATCTTTTATCATGTAAAAGGTGCCATGGTCGCAAGCCAATATAGAACACTGTTAACTAGACAAAAGTTTAAAATGAGTTTCACATAAATAATTTTGCTACAGATCCTACCTGAGCAACACAAGTAAATCACACACATTACAAATGTTTTATTTATACACAATAAGGATTGCATCTGATATAGGATACTATACAATATAATTAGTTTGTACAATACATTTATAGAGCACTTTCTTCAAAAATCTCGTTCACTTACTCTGTGTCACATTCCCAGTTGCTGGCTGAACTGTTAATGTATTATTTTGTTTACTCCTCATTTGAATATGGGTATTTTCAGATTGTGTTTTGGTTCAAATAATGATTGATCGTATAAGACATTCTGTCAAAGTGTCCAGCAGCCAGGAAGAAGCCAGTGACAGATGAGGGGGTAAGGAGAATGACAGTTCTGTGTAGCACACACCATACAAACAGTAACACACATATAGGCCTAACCTGAGACAACCCTTTCAAAAAACAGACACCTGAAGCTCTATTTGATTGCTTTGAGGGGTTTTGGGAGGAAAAAAGAAAAACTCATCTCCCAGAAAGCTTTTGCAACATGGCAGCTGTCTTTCTCAATATAGGTCCAGCCAAGCAGAAAAATCTCTGGGAAAAAAACAAGGATGTGTAAGGGAAACACGCATAAAGTCTATAGAATCAATCGCTCTGTGTCTCTAATGTAATCAACGTATGTCGCATTCAGACACACAGCACCAACATTTCTAACCAAGACAAGATGAGAAGGAGAGGGAGAGAATAAGAGAGGGGGAGAGAGAGAGAGGGATGAGGAAAGAGAGAGAAAGACAGAAAGAGAGAGAGAACAGGGACGAGAGTGATGGACTCCCCTCCCTCCCAAGAGGTCGATGACATCAATAAGAAGCTAATAATCCTGCCTGGAGCTACCTTAGAAGGGCTGGCCAAAGCTATCCTCTGCAGTCTGGGCCCTCTCCTCCTCCACATACATCCCCCCATAAGACCACTGATTTTGTAAAAGGATGAGTGAGGAGGTGCGCAGTGGAAAGAAGGGAGAAAATAAAAGACGTTTTGCTCTTCCTCACGTTTAGCTATTGATGAAGCCCGCTAGAGACCGTCTGCTATTGATTACGCTTCTTTTTCTTTGGGGCTGTGATGCTTGTTATGGGTGGCACGTATACAGAAGGGCTTTGTAATGTGTGCGTTTGTGAATGCATGCATATTTATGTCCTATTGTTGTTGCCTCTAGTAATTTTTAGAAGGCACAGTAATTAGATGCTTGATTGGGGGAAGCGTGTACCGGTCTGCTCCCTATGGCGGGTGCGTCACCTGCAAACAGTTCAGTAATTGCTTGCACACGCAGACAAAAGATGCATGCATCATATGTAAGGAAGTGAGACAATGTTGAAATGAAGCCAACATATATGTAAATTGGGGTATAGTAAATGTTAAGTTAAGCAAAAAGCCATCTCCTTACATAAGCAATTTGATAGGATTAACTTTTTGTGCACACGCAGTCTTTTGTGCAAAAATCGAACATGCAACACACATGTGTACTGTATATACCTTGCACACCAACTTCTTCACAAGGAGAGAAAACTATGATGTCATCTTTTTTATGCCCCCTGTACAGTGCTCATTACAGAGGAGAAAGTTAACCTACTAATGCCACCTAGGGGTGACTGAGTAGAACTGTACCATGCATTACAACATCCCTGATGATGATAAAAAAAAAAAAAAAGAGCTATACAATATCACACAATCTGATAATAATCATGAATATTAGCCAACATTACTGCATGGACTTTATTAATATGTGGCATGTATCACGCATTACTACAATATTCCATTCTTCTATCTGCTATGTTCAGTATATTTAGATAACTATGTCCATACATATAATTAATAGTTTAATGGCAATTAAAAGTGATCAACTGTGCAACTCACTAATGTGACAAACATTTATATAACAAAATAATATAATAATAACTGATTTACAAAAATAAAGTTGTAGTGTTGAATTTTTGGATTGATGTCTTAATTTAAAAGCAGAAAAAGCATAATAATCCCTCACTCATGTCCTCACCTCTTTGGTGATGTTGTCTTGCACCAGGCTGTACAGGGGCACCACGCGAGTTACGTCCAGCAGCACAGGGGAGGGAGAGGACTGTTCTCCATTCCTCCCTTTCCCACTGTGCCCTCTGGTGGACACAGCTCCCAACATGCCCTGGTGGTGACACAGGTGGCAGCCAGGAGGACAGCTGCCCTTCTCTTCACAGCTGATCTCCACACCGTTTACTATGTCGTCTGAGAGCAGCTGGCTCTTCTGCATGGCTGACAGGTAGCTGATGAAGGGCAGTGACTTCAGCTCCCTTCGTCCTCTGCCTGCAGCACCCTGTTCTGTAGCCTCTGGAAGCAGAACGACCCAAATATCTTAGACAATGTGTTGAACTTTGAATTCAATGCTGTTATACTTGCATAACATTTGCCTTCAGCTGTATTTTGGATAAAGTAACATGCTACAATTACTGACCCCATAAAGCAATTTATGGCACTCAGTTACAGTAGTAAAAAATATCCACAGCCCATGAATTGCATAAGTGTCAGCATCTGGATTCACTTTTCCTTAATGTCAAATCCCTGGCTGCTATTTGTTTTATAGACAATAAATGAATGGGATGATATGGTGGGTGGAAGCCAGGGTTGTGTGTGAGGCTTGCCAAGTGTTGGTAACCAGTGTTTTGTGTATCTGGCACTGCATGGGTTGAAGTTATTTTCTACTAAGTTGAAAAGTTACTTTCGTTTTAGTCGCACTACAATTTCAGTCTATGTTTTTTGTTTTTGTTTTAAATCATTATTATTATTAATTTTATATTTGCTTACTTAAATAAATGTAAGACAAATGTAAAACAACTTTTCATCATTTAATGTTTTTCTGTGTTCATATAGTTGAAATAGATACCAACCCTTTTGGGATGTCTTCTTTAAAGACAGAAAAGTGAATATTAAGGTGTAACTTCAATCAGTTATGCTAGAAACTTGTTATCGCCAACCTCTTATGTAAAAAAAATGGCTACAACATTGATTAAAAGGGTTAGGTAAATGTCCTACTGTTTGTGGAGATTTGTTTTATGTCACAGTGTGAGAGGCATGCATTTTCGAGAAAAAAAAACAAAAAAAAACAACAACGGTAATTCAGCGTAACAATCATCTTTCAGTGTAAATTGGGTACATTGGGTGAAAGTGTACATTTCCATGGAGACCAGCAAGAGGAGGTCATTCTCCAGGCCAAATAAGAGTCAGGTTTGTGGAGGTGCAAGCCTGTGCGCAGTAAAAGCACAAGCTTTTAAAAAAAATAAAAATAAAAAATCTGAGCAATACATATAATAATTTAAAATAAATTTGTAGTTAGATTAGATAGATAGATAGTCAAAAAGAAGTCATAGAGTAAGTTCTCAGAGTACCAAAGTAACCTATAGCCACACAGACTGATGGGTTTTTTGTTGGAAAGAAAACATCCTAACCAACAGACATGAGAAGTGATGGATTGCCATACTAATGATGTTTAGGCTACAATAACATACTCCCACCTACATTACAAGTGTATGAGATAAGTGCACATGCTCTGCAAAACCACAAGTAGAGAGCGCATGTGCAGGTTAAATAACACTATATATCATAGCCTGCTGTGTGTTAGGCATAACTATGTGATAAAAGTGTTTGTATACATATTTGCATAGATTTATGTGCAATTATGCCTTTGTGGTTGCTTTTCAGGCAGTCGAAAAGCTAGTGAAAGAGCTTCACACAGTAATTCTATACGTAGAATTGTGTAAATAGACTCAAGGGTGGCCTAGGAGACTTTATGAAGCAAAACAACAGACACCAAAAGATCAGCTCTTTGCTGCTCAACACAAATGTGACACTTAACAGAATCAAACTAGAGATTGCCAGGTTTATTGCTAGCACAATATTCTTCAAATGATAATAAAAATGTCTAAGTGGAATATTTTATGAATAAATAATAAGAAAGAAATAATCCAGTATGTAGCATACCTGATTCTCGTACTTATAGACCACTCCTGACATCTAGTGGTGAAAATTTACCATTGCATGACTTATCTTATTTATCTATCGGGAAATGTGTGTAGGTGTGTGTTTTATATATATATATATATATATATATATATATATATATATATATATATATATATATATATATATATATATATATATATATATATATATATATATATATATATATACACATACAGAAGATATAAAACATATTTCTTAGTAATTGTTGTCATGAATGTTATCCATATGCTTTTAATAAAAAATTTAGGATTGTAACGACGTGAGGAATACAATCTCAAAGACATATCATGATTATATTATTAGTATATTATTGTTTGAACATGGTTATGTTCAAACTATTACGGATGTATACACACCATAAAGCCAAACATAAAACGTCCAAACGGGTCTCGGTCAACATCGCAGAGTCATGCGTATAATGCGTAAGCACAACCCGGCAGTGCGTACCGTGCGTACCGTGCGTAGCAGTACTGCGGTGCGCTCTCTCACACAAGCAGCTTCTCTAAGCAGCTGCAGTGAAACACAGCACGCCCATCAAGGCTGTTTCGTTGATCCAGCTGATTTCAGGAAAGGTAAAGTTTTACCGTCGATTGACAAATAATAAACATGAAACTAAACGGAATGCTTGATGTGCGCACTTTTGTAATAGTTTTTATTGTGTACGAGTGGATGTATACATACGGTATTTATATGGACCTCAGTAAAACATGAACAGTTGTGCAAGGTGTAAGATGGTCATTTGCTTTAGATTCTATTTCCTTGTTAGTGCAATGGATGAACCTACACGAGCTCTAACGTTAGCAGCTAACATGTAGCAGCTGGCTACCTGGGCAAACGGCTAACTACTGCAACAACAGTGCTAATGTCTGTTTTTCTTTGCTCTTCACGCTAGTTAAATACACCCTTACTTGATACGGTATTGCTAATAAAATGCCACGCGTATACATTGCTCTTAACTTAACGCCTATTTTTGCGGCATCATCTATTGTGTGTCCTAAACTGCTGTAGCTAGCCGTAATCACAACATATTTTGTTTACACGTCGTAAAGGCCAGAGTGTGCCAAAATGCATGCAAGCCAACGGTTTCACGTATCTCATTCATGCTCAGTATCATCATGTGCATCATCTCTGACATATAGTAAATAAAAAAATAAAATAAAAAAACACTCCTTTAGCATAAATACTTACAATAACCCAAAATGCTTCCACGTGTGTTATGTTACTACAATTTATACATATCATAATACTTTCTCTCTGTTCCAAGATAGGTTCACAATGGCTGTGGAATGCCCCCAACTGGACCCGGATTTAATGCGGGAGGTTCTTGAATGCCCCATCTGCCTGGAAACGTATAACCAGGACCAAATGAGACCCAAACTCCTACAGTGTGGACATACAGTGTGTCGGCAATGTCTAGAAAAACTACTAGCAAATACCATAAATGGTGTTCGCTGTCCATTTTGCAGTAAGGTGTCCAGAATGAGTAGCATTCCCAGTTGGCTGACAATCTCACAGTACTGAAAATTTTGGATTGCACTACCTCATGTAGTGCTGCTGCTGCCGCTCTGATGTGCAAGTCTTGCTGCACTCGTCTACCACGACAGTACTGTCATGAGTGTGCAGTTGTCCTCTGTGAGCTGTGTAAAGCAGAGGGTCACATGCTTCAAGGCCATAATGTCCAACCCATCAGATTAGCTGCTGAGCAGCGACGCAAAGAACTTGGTTCCAAACTTGAATCTCTGCGAGATGTAATGGGTGAAATCCAAAAGAAGAAAACTGTCATTGAAAATATTTCTAAAACACTGAGGTGTAAATACCGAGCAGTTCAGCAAGACTATGCTACAGCTGAGCTACGCCTTCAAGAGGAACTCAGTAGATCTCGAAGAACCTTCACAGCCACCATGTCAGAACTGGAAAAGACCAATGGGCAAGTCCTTGAGGAACAGACCTATTTACTTAATATTGCAGAGGTTAAAGTAGTGTCACGTTGTGACTATCTGACAATGCGGGTGAGGCAGAGTGATACTGCTTTGCTAAAGGAAGATGGTGGCAACTGTGATGATGATGAAGAACTGGATATTAAAAGTACTTTGCCTACTACACTGAATTTACAAGAGCCGGAGTTAGTTCTAATAGAGCAGTCAAAAGCTTTAGAAGTAGGAAAGTTAACGGCAAAAGCTTACACTGTTAGTACAGAAGTTGAAGAAAGCACTTTAGACACGGCTTTAGAAAGTGGTGTTGAGGGAGCAATGGGGCCGTCAGTAGATTTATACAGAGATGTGGATATGTCTGCAAGTGTAGATGAGGCTATCTGTGGCTCACCTGCGCATTTTAAGTCAAAGTCTTTGGACGCAGCAGAACCACCTGGAGGGGCCAACAGTGAACTACCAGCCTGCCAGTTTGTTAAGAGGATGGGCTGCAAGGGAACACTGCCTGGCCTGTTTAACTTGCCTGTGAGCATTTGTGTAACACTGCAAGGAGAAGTCTTGGTGGCTGACCGTGGTAACTGCCGCATTCAGATTTTTAACCGCAAAGGATTTCAGCGGGAAATCCGGCGCAATGCCAGTAGTATTGACAATTTTGTTTTGAGCTTTTTAGGTGCGGACCTTCCTAATCTCATTCCATTATCCATTGCTGTTACACCCCAAGGACTCATTGGGGTCACTGATAACTATGACAACTCTGTGAAAGTCTATACAATGGATGGACAATGTGTGGCTTGCCACAAGAACCAGCTGATCAAACCCTGGGGCATTGCTGCCATGCCAACGGGACAGTTTGTGGTGTCAGATGTGGAAGGTGGCAAGCTGTGGTGCTTGGCAGTGGACCGCAATATCGGTATAGTCAGCTACACTCGTTTGTGCTCTGCTGTACGCCCAAAGTTTGTGACATGTGATCCAAGTGGAACAGTTTACTTCACCCAGGGCTTGGCTCTTAATTTTGAGAAACGCCACAATGAGCCTCACCTGGAAGGCGGTTTCTCCATCGGGTCAGTGGGTACGGACGGTCAGCTTGGCAAGCAGCTCAGTCACTTTTTTTCAGAGACTGAGGACTTCCGCTGCATCACTGGAATGTGTGTGGATAACAATGGTGATTTGTTGGTAACAGATAGTGGTCGAAAAGAAATCCTTCAATTTCCCAAAGAAGGTGGCTACAAAATTCTCATCCAGGATGGACTAACCTGTCCTGTTGGAGTGGCAACTACTCAGAAAGGACAGTTGCTTGTTCTGGACTGTTGGGATCACTGTGTCAAAGTATACACATACATTCAGAGAAGGCACTCCTCCACTTCATAGAGTTCTAATGGTTACTGTGACAGGGTTTAACAGTTGCATTTAAAGTGTATTGGCCATAGTTTTCATTGTTCTCCTTCTGGCTTTCAATTGTATTTTTGTTAGTGTGTGTTTTTACAGCAAAAAGAGCTACAACTTAATACACCACATTTAAAGAGCTGTTCAGGTTAAAGCTAAGGAAGACATCATGTGATTCTCTGTCATTCCTGACTGGTTATGCCTAGTATCAGATGTATGTGTGTAATGCACGGTGAATTAGATTGGCTCAGTTTAAAATACACAGCAGATTGTGGCAAACAAAAATGTATTTGTTTACTTAACAAAATGTATACCAAGGATTATGGCCTGTGATGCACTTTATTGCTGACAAATCACTTAAGGGTCAGAAGCACACTCATTGCTAAAGGTGTCTGAGAGCTTCTACCCTCACTGAGAAGTGCTTCAATAACAGATCAGTAAATAACAAAATGTACCGTATGTGATTTTACAGCATTCAGGGAACTTTACCTGGAATAATCCTGTAGGCTCATGCATATTGTAGCCATGTTAACATTTATTGTTGAGTACACATGCAAAGAATAGAATTTTAGAAAAAAAAAACCAAACCCACTTAAATTATGCCAGATTAAAAAAAAAACAAATATTGTTCCTGGCTGAAGTTAATGTTTGTTTTTGAAATAATTGCATAATTTGCAGACATTTGGCTTTCACACAAAACATGAAGTGTTCACTTTTTTGAGTAGCAACAGTTGTGTTAATGTTGAAGATATGTTAGTCTTGTGAGGATGTGTGTCTGACACTGACATGCCAAACTTGATTTGCTACTTGTAACTTTAGGCTCAGCAAAGGATCCCTCAGGTTTCAATTGACTCCACAATATGGGTTTTTTGCTAGCTGTTGGCATTGATCAACACTATTAATTTATTTTAGCTCTTGTTGGATATTTGTTCCCTACTAAATTATAAACCTCCTGGGGTAAGGGTGTTGCTACAATCATAGTGATATTGTATTAATGGAACAAAATAACTTAATAGACTTAACCAATAACAGGCTTTTTTTTTGTAAAATGTTTTCACTAATGACCTTAACCTTTATTTTCTATCTTAAGCCTTTTCTTTGTTATTGTTATTTGAGAACTGTAAAAAGAAGTTCCCCACTACTGCACTACTCTAGAGAGCTGATGCATACAATGCTACACATAATGAAGTGTCCTTTTGTCTGGGTGTTTAACACTGATACATGAACATCTATTCACATTTCATGACCTGGATTACTTCCAGACATCTTTCTAAACTGTTCAAATGTAATGATGCAATACATCTCTAAACCAAACTTTGTCATTCAGATGTTATGTCTGATATGTCTGTGGGTTTTAACTTGTCACAATTTTACGTGTCATTGTCAGATAATATGAGTGCAATAAATCCATTAGAAAATAAAAGCACTTTATTCCTTAAATGTCTTAAAACTAATAGATGTATTGATAGGTATATCAATGTGTGTGTGAATGGTTCTTTTATGAAAAACACTATATAAAGATGAACATTTACCATTAGTTTCTCTCCCATTGACACTGCCCCCTTCTGGTGTGCTGAAAAGGTTGCATGACACATGACAGTCCATACAGGGCTGTACACAGTGCTCACCTTTCTGGTACTGCAGCCAGAGCTGCTGCTGGGCCTTCTTGCTGGGAAAGTGGATGCTGCAGCTGAGCTCCGAGCCATACAAAGCTTCAGACACATAGTGGGTGCCAAATTTTTGGAGGAAGGCCAGGAGTTCCTCTCGTGTACTATCTGCTGATAGCGTCTTCAGTATCTTAGAAAAACCTGTCCGAATAAAACTCTGGTTATACAGCTAGCCATATTAAAAAAAACAAACATCTCTGAGCATTCGATGAAACAAAAACCTTGAACACATAAATATTGCAGATAAAAGCCAATAAGCTTACCACCACATTTGTTTATTGACTGTAATCATGATATTGTTATTCAGTAGTAATTGTATCTTATAATGGAGTAGGCATGACTTTATGTCATGCAGACATTTTTCTTATTACAGCGGATACAAATGGTATAGGACTCTTAGTAACAGAAGGATTTCAAAATATCATACTTTTGACCATGATCAACTGAAAAAATAAAAACAAACAGAGCTATCCAAGAGCACACGATCACTTGTGGGGAGCTTCAGAAGTCTTAATGCATACTCACTGCAGACAATTATAGCACTGATGAAAAAGCATGTTGTTTGTGTTAAGTTTACTGAAATACAGAAAAAAAAAAGTATGACCAAACAAAATTAAAATTGTTGTGTTGAGATCAAATGGCACTGCACATCACCTCAGTCAATAACATCCTTAAAATTAAACTCAGAGGTGGGATTATCAGATGTGTACTTTCTCATTTTTAGACATCTCTGTGCGTGTGTGGATTACTACCAATGTTGTAACCAGTAGCTGCTAATTTCAACAGCACTTGAGAAATTGAAAAGATGTCCAAAGCCATTTTTTGCTGCTGAATTGTTTGTTTGTGTGTGCCCACTTATATCAGAGGAATAAACATCATAAATGTTCTAAAAATCTACATTGTCCCAAGAATAATTATAAATATTATACCTGAAGATAGGGTGATGGAGCTGAGTTTGACTTTGTAGAGGTTGCTCCGTACTCTCCAATGCTGTACCATCGGATAACCTGCTGCCTCACTGAACTGAGCATCCCCTTCAAAGAGAAGAAAATTAAAAGAATATATATCAGACAATGCCTTTTGAAAGACAAAATAGACTTAGGCCTATTATTTTGTGAGACTTCTAATGTAAACTCCTATCTTATGCCTCTTTTATCTTAAACAATATATAGAGAAACTTTTTCAGTTTGTGGCTCTTCCACATTGCAGCTGCTTTATATAGAAAGAAGCAGTACAAAATATCCCACTTGAACTCTGACTGGATTGTTGGCATTGGGATTAGTCCATGTGCACTACAATTATCCAACTTTTACCCCAGTTCAGAAGTTTAATGGAGAAGATGCAACAATCTGCAGCAAAAGCTTGAATATGTGCCTTTGAAAAATGCTTTCTACTAAGAAACACCTCTACAATATCAGTGACAGAACCAATTTATGTAAAAATCTCAAGGGTCAGTGTGAACCAAATACCAATTTAGCTAATGGAAGGATTAGGGAGCAAAGGTGGAGGTGTCTTTTTAAGCCCGAAGTGTCTCTGCCCCCAAGGGACACCACAAATAGTATAGGATAAAAGGATTGAAGGAGAAGCTTGTTCTTGTACAAGTTATAGAAGTCATATAGTTTTGACCTAACAATACTGTCTGTGTTTGTACCATGGCAACTGCATTTAAGTTATTTTTGTATAAGATCTATTTCAGGGGTACAAAATAGTAAAGCTCTTGCCAACAAAATTAGTCTGTTTACAGCAGTGCAACATATAAAAGAAACAAGTATGAATGTAATACTACTCTAATGCTAGACAAAAATCTAGGTCTATCTGGGTATTTTAACAATGCATTTGGAGGCTCAAAATGTGAATGAAGAATGAAATCAACCACAACAAGGCAGAAATATCACTTTTGTTTGGGAAATTACACTAGATATTTGTGTCTCTTTTGAGGTAATTTGTATAGTTTTAATTATAAACAATGATATTCTCTTTTTCGTGTCTCAAAATAGTGCCCACAATATTATACTTTTTTGATAGATCTCCCACATCTATTCCAAACGTAATAATAATATTTCAAGGCTCATGGTGTAAAAAGGTCACCAGGAAATTGAAAATAAATGAGTTGTTGAGGACACAGTTGCTGGTTCACTCCCCTCACCCACCTGTGAGCAGCTGCAGGTTGGGCAGGGGCTCGGACAGCACCCCTCGACACTGCTCCTCCACTGGCAGAGGGATGACCATGAGACCATCTGCGAGCTGGGGGAAGTCCTTGATGTAGTTATTGTCTCTGAAACGCAATTAACAGAAAGAGTGTACATGAAAAATTGTGATTAAATACTTGCACAGTTACATCTGATATTGTTGGGATCTATTATAGGTGTATTAGTACTGGATTAGTGGTGTAGGATGACATATAGTGACTAAACAGGTTGATAAGGATAAGGAAGAAGGAACAAGCCAGAGATTGGGTCTCAGATTCTATATTGTGATGATGCCATACTCCCAGATGGGGTGAAGAGACAGTTTATGCTATTGATAACATTGTACTTTGTCATGAAATATCCAAAAGACAGATTCACAAATATTGAACCTGATCATTTATATTATTGACTGAAGCTGTATTTTAACATTATTAATTCTAGCTGCCCCCCATTTGTATTAAATAATATTATGCTATAGAATGTTGTGGAGTCATCTGAAACCCAGCAATACAATGTATACAAAATCTACAGCCTTACATTTGTTTATTTATTTTATCAAATATTTTTGCTTTCATAAAACAATTTTTAAACACAGCTTCTCAAAAAATAACTAACCAGCACTTCATTTTTTGTCCGGCCTAAAAATAAATAATTAAAATAAAACCAAAATCTCTCAATTCTTGTCCCATCTCTAATGGATAATAAAGTAAGCGAAAGAGGAGAGTGGCCCAGTCTTCCTGCTCATTCGTCATAAATTATCCAAGTCACAACAAAATTACCTCCAAATTCTGTTTTGTGACCTTGCCATATTTTGGTTGAAGTGTCCGGAGCAAGCCAATTGAATTTCATTTGTTGTGCGAGATGAGTTGCCCCACTGCATTATGGGTGCACAGTGAATAGCGCTGGCAAACCCATTTTCTCTAATCCACTGTTATGGGAGCGATTTTCCCTGCAAAGGACCACGCACTGTTGGATAGGGGAGCAATGCATGCAACTTGTTTTTTGTATCAATTTCTTATCCACCCTCTGTCTCACTCCATGTTTTTGCCTATGAATCCTGGAGTTATTGTGCTGGGACGACTGACTTAAGGGTAGAAGATGAGAGAGAAGAGGAGAGAAGGGAGGGAGAGGAAAGTTACTGTAAAAAGAAGATTACAGTGGCTTACGCTCACAGCAAACATATTGATTGTCAAATTAAATCGGCACCTTCTCGCAGTAGAACCAGAGGAGTGTGCTCATAGTAGATAGTGGTGCTATAGGGGTCTGTACAGGACACATCTGGAGTGTCCTTGACACTTTAAAGGCTGGTTTGCTGCAGCCATTAGAAACATCTCATAGAATCATTGGATATTCAGCTGTAATGAGTAATACAAAGGGAGTGTGAGTTCTCAGTGACATTGCTTGAATGTTTGGTGCTAGAAAATGTGTCACAGTAAATTAATTTGTGCAGAATTCTGGTAAAACTACATCACCAGTTGTTCTTTTTCCAATAAAAAATATTTCACAGAGCAACAATTATTGCTTATTGTTAACAAATTATTTAGGAATAGAGTTGGACTAATAAAATTACACCAATTTAGCAACAGAGCAAAAACCTTTAAAAATCTAAACAAACTATGCAGTGGTCACAATGGCACTTTGAAAACTTAATTAATGTGTTCATTTATTTTCTTTAATTTAGCATTATTACTTGGATTTATTTTTGTGTGTGTGAGTGTGTGTGTGTGTGTGTGTGTGTGTGTGTAAGGGCTGTTGTGGGTGAGGACATTACTTTTTGTGTTTATTTATTTTATGAAAAGCAAATTAAATACATAGGTGAAAAATTTAAATACAAAATAAGTGTTGTTACAAAATGATGATGTTTTCAGTCTATATTTGATTTAATTTATCTGTGTGAGACAACACATTTCAATTTTGTTGGCTGAATAAACTAAACTAAACTAAAATGATGATGTGGGTCTCACAGCTCAGATAGGGCACACATGTGTGAAAGTGGACTCACAGTTTCCTATTGTTTGCTCCTCATGGTTCATTCACTGGCCATGTGAGTTCATTATCACAGACATCTCAACCTACACCAAACTTCTGAGTAGTGGGCATTGTTTATTTTCATGCCATGAATTATGCTCTATTACAATGTTTCTTTGGAGCTACACCTACACACATGATACCATATTACAGGAATTTGGAGATGGGAATCTGACTTGAATGAATTTGCTTACTGTTTACTTTTCAATTATTATATTTGCCAAAAGCTACAACTGCCTCTTATAATCATAGACTGTAAAAAGAAGTGGACAAAGAGAGTGTGATGTCACACACAGCTCAGCTCGGCTCCAGTCAAATGAAGCTCACAGGGCTAGCAGTTATAGGAGCACATTTGGAACACAGTTGATAGTTTTCAGCTGACTACTATATATATATATATATATGTGTGTGTGTGTGTGTTATCATGTTGCCATCATTTTTAAATGTGTCCATGTGCATTATTAAAAACTAAATTTTCTGTTTTTCTGTGTCTTTTTGTCTAAGGATGTACACGTCAGAGCACAGTACTTATTTATTCAATCTGTTAAACCAATTATTAGAGCTGTGTGAAATTCTTGGCACATATCAGCTCTCATTATCTCATCATTCCATACTAATTATACCTTAACCACAATGACAACACACCTCATTATCTACAACCTGAGAAACGGTCCAAACAGCAACTTAGCGACACCCACCACTGAGATTAGCTACCATTAATTCAAAGTACATCATAAAGTGGCTGTTGGGAAATGTATTAATATTATTGTGTTAGATTTATGGTTGTAATTTCCAAATATGCCCCAGAGATATCTAGCAATACAGATAATGACAGAGGATCTAAGAAAAAAGTAACAGCACATTCCAACAGACATAACTGCTCAGAGACATAAGGCAGAGCTCATTCAGATACCCACATTTACAAAGTGATATAAGCTGTAACAGAGGATAAGTGATTCCCCAGAGGAGTCCAGTAATTGTGATATACAATGTAATACTGAGCACACAAGCATTTTATTGTTTGGCCAGTACCTCACTTCTTCATATGCTGAAAACTACACAAGCCAGGTAAGTACGGTAACAGTTAAGGTTTTGGGTTTTAGTTTATTAAAAATAAAAATCATATCAAGATTAGAGCCTCGTTCACAGCATATAGAGAGAAGAAACATAACAGCAGTATGGCAACTGAGTGATTAAAAGTCTCTTTACAGCAAGAAGGTACGCTTGTTTGCCTGTACCTTTAAAGACATCAAGAATAACCATCTGATGCATGTAATTCCGTTGTAAAAGTTGAATGTATTTCAAATAAAGAAACTTAAATTGCCATGTCCTAAAAATAATGTTATTGGGAAAAATAGCTAGTAACACTTGTATGCCACTGATATGCCATTGGCAAGCCAATTGTTAAAATATGCTTTATTGTATCTTGGTCATTCATGCATCTAAAATCCAATGAATACTCATTTACTTTGATTAAAATACAACTACGATATAACCACTAGTGGTTAGCTCTCACTAAGATTCAACAACTTAAAGCAAGTTTGCCTTGGGAAAAGAGAGAAAATAATATAGCATTAAAATTTTAAACTATTTCAAGAACTTTGGATCTTGTTCTGACTTATTATCATGGTGTAATTGCATAGACAAAAGGGGCATACACACTACTGACCACTAGATGCTGCTGTGCCCCTGTGTTACATGGAGCGAGTGTTATCCTGGAGCATCAGTGCTGTGCGTATGCTGCACTGGGCTCACTACAGGCGTCCGTGCTTCCGATTTGTCATGGTTGGGCATGTGCAGAAGAATAAACAAGGACCCCGCCGAGAGTGAGTCTGCACATGGATTAAAGAAAGCAACAAAACACTGGGCGCTGAGAGTGTGTCTATAATTGCACAACAACAACAGCAGTAACAGCAGCAGTAGCAGTGCAGTGTACAAGTGGATGTAGCAGTAGTCTAGTATCCACAGAAGTGAAGGTCAGGGGTGTGGGGAAGTGCGAAGGAGAGGGGCGAGTCCAGGCTGATGTCAGGGAGGACGTGATTAGAGCTCTGACTACCTCTGGACTAGGGTGTAGGAGAGAGTGCCCAGGGCACAGCAAAGGCCATGTTACCAAAGAGAGGAGGGGCAGGATGCTGCTTCTTCCCTGTATTACATGGACTCCACTGTGGGATTTACTTAACATCAATACCCACTAATATTGGCCTCTCTAATATACTGTACTGTATGTGATTGTAGATGTTCTGACTTCAAGATGAATCACATTTCTACAGTTCTCCAGCAGTGACTCATGGAAATATTGGGTAACTGCTAAGAGTGCACTGGAGCAGAATATAGAGATTCTTTCCCAGGCTGAGTCTCATCAAGCTTACTTCTTTTCCAGGACAGGCATGTTCTGGTGAACTATTTTATTGACATACACATTAAAAAAACAAACAAAAACAAACAAGCAAGCAAATAAATCAATCAATACAAATAAATAAATACATAAGAGTGGTAAACATGCACAGTGCACTATATAACTTTTTGGTTGGGGGTTCTTCACCTGCTAGTTTCTGTCACTGCTCTGCCTGGAATGTTCCACAATATGAGATTAAACAGCTATTTGTATCTCTTTTGAGGTAATTTGTAATAGTTTTAATTACAAACAATGATATTCTATTTTCAATATTTCAATTACAAGTGGTTTTATAGCTAAAACAATACCCAGAAAAACAAGCATTCTGACTCTGAGCGGGATCGCCTCTCCATACATTTGACCTGTAACTTCGTCCAGTTTGGTCTCCAGGAAGATAGAAAGGTTTAATGGCCATACTGTGAAACATTTCAGACAAAGCAATAACATCTCCATTAAGTAAAGCATTTGACAGACACTCCACTGGAAAAGTTACAAAATGCACCTTTAAGATTATTATTTATCAAAATGATTCGCCACGGGGTGCCGATATTAGTGGACTGGAGCAGGAGGAGGAGATGTGTAGTCAGGCTGGCGTCACCTAGTGCCTCCGCTCAATTTCATTTCTCTTAAGCAACTAAGTCAGGAATCAAAATACACTAACAGTTCACAAAAACCCCAGAAGTGCAAGTTTGGACACAAGCCAATCAGCGATGAGACATAAAATCATTGTTGTCAATGATTCCCGAGATCGAGGATTTAAAGCCCGAACAAAGAGAATGTTTGGTGAATTTCATCAAGGGGAAAGACGTTATTGCCCTTCTTCCTATGGGATTTGGGAAAAGCCCATTAGCGTCGCATTACATATGTGACTACCAAATACTAGACTGGTTAAATGGTAAAAAGTACCTGCCTACCGTCGAGCTAACTAATTCTAACACTGCGAGGTCAGACGGTTTCTACAAAGTGAAACCAGCTGAAGAATCAGGTTAGGAGATGTGGACATACCTGAACAACTTGAGAGGAAGTGGAGAGCATGTCAGGACTAAGGTTTGGGGGAGAGAGTAAGCATTGTGCTGTTGAAGCAGGAGCAGATACAGATGATTTCACAAGTCTAGATTTTTCTTGCTCTGCCTCAGCCAAAAACAGAAGGCAGAAAAAGTGCTGTGGTGCAGCGTTATAGATACAACTTAATCTCTCGAGATAAGAGAAAAAATAAAAAATACATACAGATATATCTTGATGAAACTTTTTACTCAATTTCAGCTGGATGACTGAGACCACCAGAACTACTGTTGAGTAAAGTTGGTGTAGTGTTTACTCAAGACTCTGAGGAGGTAAAAAACTGAACACATAATCTGACATCAGGTATAACAAGGTCAGGTTTGTTTTACACAATAGTTGTGCACTTTTACATTTGTCTTTAGATTGTGTAATTACTAAACCAAGAAATCATCCATCTTTGTAGCAAGGTTAGACAACAGGTTGAGCTTCAACAATCTTTACATATACTTTTATATAGATGTAATGCATTTTCTACATTTAAGTGGATAAAAAAATATATATAATATGACAAGTACATATCAAATATGAATTCATAATTGCCCTTAGCTTTAAACAGTGTCTTAACAGGCACTTGGCTGGATTGGCCTGAGGTTGGAGATGCCTTTCTTTGACATTTCACACAACAATTTTGGAAGTGAAATGAATTTCAATGAGCACTGTCTCTCACACTGAGCTATGGATATTTTAAGTAGTGGTTTTAAAGATCTGTAATAGCTGCAGTACTGAAAAGTAAAAGTACAGTTAAGTAAAACTGAGATGTACAAATTTTTTTTGTCTGGCCAATCTTGTTGATTGTAACAGAAAATTCCATCGAAGGGTGATATGATAAGGTCAGTTTATGAACATACTTCATTATAGTTCAACAAAGCACGCTTAATCGCTTGCAGTTAGTTCAGAACTCAGCTGCGCGTCTTTTAACAGGGAGCAAAAAGCGCAATCACATTAACCCAGTTCTTGCGTTGGTGCACTTGCCTCCTGTAAATTTTAGATTGATTTTTAGATTTGATTATTTGTTTTTAAAGCTTTGAATGAGCTGGCCCCACAATACATCTCGATACATCTCGGACCTCATCCAGATTTACACCCCCGCACATGCGCTGTGGTCCGAAGAAAAGCTCAAACTTGTGATGCCTAAAATGAGACTTAAAACCAGGGGGGACAGGGCCTTCTCTGTGGCTGGCCCCAAACTCAGGAATGCTCTGCCCCTCCACATTCAAACAGCCCCCACAGTGGAGTGTTTTAAGTCTCATCTTAAGACCCACTTTTATTCTCTGGCTTTTAATACCATGTCTTTTATTTATTTATTTATTCTTTTTATCTTTTTTTTAGTAATGTATTGGTTTTATCATCATCATCATCATCATCATCATCATCATCATCATCATCATCATTATCATATCATATATATTATCATATCATATCATCATTATATATTATTATTATTATTATTATTATTATTATTATTATTATTATTATTATTATTATTATTATTATTATTATTATTATTATTATCATCATCATCATCATCATCATTATTATTATTTTATTGATTCTATTAGTTTCCTCATAGTTGAAACATATTTCTAATGATTTATTTATTTTTTTTCCAGGAAAATGTTTTACATTGCTATGTGAAGCACTTTGGAAACTGTCTTGTTTCTAAAATGTGCTATACAAATAAAGTTGGATTGGATTGGCCTGGATAGTTAGAAAAACTGGGGTGTTGCCAATTGTGTCTTTGGGGCCATAGTCAAAATGCACAGTCTCACAGTGCGGTGCGTGTAGCACATTCAGAGGAACACAATATGCTTAATAGCTTTAATAAGTGTAATTTGAGTCAAAGTCTAATGCATGTGGGGCCTGTATTGTGAGTCATAACAGTGATAAAGTGTTAGCCGAGGACACAACATTTCCCAGATGAGAGTGTACAATGTTATTAGAGAACACCATCTGAAACGCCTCTAATCTATGTCACAATAAAACAATCAGAGCTGTTTACTGTGCCACCAGAGTTACAACTTCTTATTAAAGCTGAAATCAGATGGCAGGAGATAAATAAGCGTGTAGGGAGATCAGGAGACTTCTCATGGCCAGTATGGATTAGGCCAGGGAGGTGACAAGGAGGGTGGAGTGGTGGTGGTGGTGGTGGGGGGGGGGGTCCCTGATGGAGAGCACGGCACTAAAGTCATTATACCTGTTTAGTTTGCGTTTGTGCTGTGTCTGGACAGCTCATTTATAACTTACAAAAAACAGGACCACCACTACATTCGCAAGTGTGAATGCAACAGAATGGGGAATTTGGAACTTTCTTTTTATAGGTACAAGATATGTTTTTATGCGAAGAGTCTGAAACTTTCTATTCTCCAAGGAGATGTTGTAGTTTTTCTGGGAATTTTCAACAAAATGGCATACAATTTAGAAATCACCATGGAGATAAGATAAGTTGGTGACTCTCCTGAAACCAAGTATTTCTTTGCAATAAACATACCAATAATTGAATAAATGAAAGATAAAGAGATCAATTACATACTGTGGAACATTTCAGGCAAAGCATTAACATTTTAAATTATTGTATTAATTATTGTAAAGTTTATATTTTCACACAATGCATATATTAAATTAACAGATGATAAAGGGCTGGGCAATATTGATCGATCACAGTGGTTTCATTGCTTAAAGTTAGAGACAAGATATCCACAAATGGTATACCAAAATGTAGTTTTTTGGGGTTTTTTTCAGTTAGATTTTTTTTCAATGAACTGTGTAGTTAGCAGCATCTCCCAGCCGAGACACACATTCTTATTAGGCAGAGAAACAATACAGCCGAGCCAGTTTGCAATACACATGATCCCTACAACTTCTTTTATCATTCTATCATTTATTAAAGAACTGTCTATAGCATGTATGTTAACCCCACAAATGTAATAATCCCATATTTTACTGTATACAGCAAGTTAAAGGCGACATCAGAACTTTAAAAAAAAAAAAAAAAAAAAAGCTACTGGACTAAAAAGTGAGAGACAAAATGTTGTTGCCACAAAGAAGTACAATTACCAAGAGGTTCTCTTCAGAAAAATGAACTCCACTGAATGCAACTTCACTACAATAAAGTGGCTGTTGTATATAGCCTTGGTCGAGGTTATATTATATACCACCACGTTGTCCACAGTTTCTCCATATAGTCTCAGCACATACTGTCTATACTATACTATACAGCTAACAGTAACTGTAAATTCCAACTTGACATCAGAGCACCTAACAGAGCAGTGCAGAGTACAAAGAGAGGTGACGTTCTTATGTGGTGCACAAATCAAGGACAGCTCCATCTGACTTTTGTCAATTCAACATAAAAGACAATTTAACAGCCAATCAAAGCTCACAACAAAGAATCACCTTGAGTGATCACAGCTGAGACAAACAGCCCATTCTGTATTTCAGGTTTGACAGCCACAGATTAAAAAGCCCAAATCACAGTTGCTTCAAAGGCAAACTAGCACAAAGAGCTGTGTGCAAAGGCCTTGGTACATCTTTAAAGTGTGTGTTCTTAAATACAGTATACTTCACTGAGCCATACAGACTCCAAAGGTTAGAGTTTACAGACTAATTGTGTAGTTCTGCATATGCTTCTAATGTTTATGAATTCCATATAAAATATAAATATCTTTAGGTTTAGCATTGAATTATGAAGATATAGTAGATGGATAGTAATAGAATAATAAATAAATCTTGTTGGATGGACTCTTCAAAAGATACTGCATTATTGTAGCTAAATTTGTCAGAATGTAGATTTTGGTTATTATGGAAAAGGGTTCATGCGCAAAACCAATTTTCATAACAGAACAGAAAAATAGATGTAATTGTCTACACAAAATAAATAAAAAAGTTGCTTATTTAATATTACCATGTGGTCTATACAGGAGATGTAAAAATAAGTCCTATGTTAGTTATTTTTACAGTACTTAATTTCTCCAATGAATGTAGTTTAAATACAAGTTTCAGTATTGATAAGTGTCTGGGTATAAATTTTTTGACATGTTTAGTATGTATACTTTAACTCGACTGCCTATTTATAAACATAAGCACATTTTCAGACAACTGATAAAGCCTGAGACAAGAAAGGAAGGAGAGAGCAAATGACAAGGACTACCACTAGCAGTTCACCCAGGACTCCATTAATCAACAGTAAAAGCATCACGCTCCTAATTCACTGATTTATGTCTGCCCCAAATTTCCAGACAGTGGAGTTTCGCCTTGAGTAAGAATACGATTCAGCTAAAGTTTCTTTGTGCTAGAGGCCCATTGTTATCCCGACCCAGTGAGGTGCCTGTGGATCCCCTAATGCTGTATACGCTGCATATTCTCATTTTTCACCCTCCGGTCTTTTATCGATTCTCCCACTGCTGCACATGCAAGAGATGCTATCAGGCGAGCGTCACAGAGCAACAGCAGCTAGGGGCTAATTAAAGACACAAAATCGTTCCACGCTGCTCACTGATTTGAAGGTGGGATTTACCGTAAGGGATCTGGGAGGTTCCACATGGCTAAGACAAAGCCTGAAGGGTCAATGTGTAATATGAATGCAGATAAATGTCAGCATGTATGTATGTGTAATGGTGAAGGCATAAAAAGGACGAATGAAGAGGATGTCCAATCAATACAAATTATACTTTCATTTCAGAGATGTATGAGCCCTTCACTTCCAGTAGGAGTAGGAGAAATATGCTAGGGCAAGAACACATTAAAGGTATTAAAGCAGGCTAGCTCGCTGAACAATGTTAAATTTACTTCAAGGACAGGTTTGCAATGGTTCATCTAAAGGTGCACTATGTTATTGCTTTGCCTCAATGGTTCCACAGTATGGCATAAAACTTCATGGAGATAAGATGGTAATGCCACCAGACAGAGTTTACAGGTCACATCTGTGGAGAAATGCTCCCACTCACACTAAGTAAAACATGTTTTTTATGGTTTTTCATAGCACTAAAACTCGTGAGACTGAAGAATGCAAAATAGGCTCATGTTTAATGCCATACTGTGGAACACTCCAGGCAAAGCAATAATATTTCTATGGAGACAAGCAGGTTTGATTACCAGACCAGAAAGGCATCCTCAAATTGCTTTTTAATATATGCACAATATGTTAATCCTCCAGCTATACTGTCTAGGGCTGCGCAATTAATCTAATTTTAATCAAAATGGAGATTTAGTCATTGCTAATCCTCAATGATATGCTTGGGTCTTTTTAATCCAGGGGTTCACAGTCCATAGTCAGAAAAGCATGCGGTTTGGAGTAGAGGAATTTTTTATATATCTTATTTTGAGCATAAACAAATTCTAACTATTTATGGTCAGTATTGTTTATGTTGATGAAATAAATACTGAAAGCCATTTCACGATAACATTCAATAAAAAAAAAAAATCACAATCAATCAAGTTGCCTAAGTTGTTGTTGGACAAATTCTGAAACCATTGATTGAATTGCTTTTTGTTGTTAATGTGCATGTTTGACAATGACTGAAAGCAAGCAGCAATCTCTGATAAATTGAATGTATCTTGGCATTCATCCAGTATTCCCTGCGCTCTCAAGCCTCTTCAGCCAAAACACAGGAATTTAAGTGCACTTCCCATGATAACAGCACAGATAACAATAGTCTATTGAAAACACAGGACTGCAGCAGAAACACCTCTTCTGATCACGTGGACCTGTTTGTTATCATACTGTATCCACCAAAATGTGCATTCTGATACAACCATTTTTATTTATCCGGACATGGCACTGGAACAAATGTGTGGTTGGCTTTTGTTGGATGCTGTGTTAAATAGAAACATTTTTACTCAGGAAGTACTTTTCTGGGAAGGAACAATTTTCAGAAATGAGCCTGACCTTTTGTGTAATTTGCAATATTCACTCAATTCACAATATTGATGGAATTTATTTAAAAAGTAGTAGTGGAGAAGCAATGAAAGACTTCAAATGTTTTATTATTTCATAATATATTTGGATCATCTCTGGATCAGGACCTAGGTTAGGCTTTCTCAACTTCTCCCTTTTGTCTGCAAATGTGTCTTCAGATTTGGTAAATTTGTGTCTAATGTGTCTTTGGTCAATGAGAATTTGGAGTGTGCAGTATTTTGATGGACGACTAGCATTTCATTTGTGGTTTAAAGTCCAATCGATTAATTAATATATCTATTTATGTTTTTATTTAATTAAAGAGCCCATGTTATTGTTACTGTTTTTACAGGTTTCTGATCTATGTTTTAATGTTGTTTCTTCATTACATACCTGGAGTTGTGTTTTGTTTCATTCACACATGTTTAACACACAAACCCTGCACATTTAGGCTGAGTTCTTCTTTTAATCCGGAAGTGCTCCACTGTATTTTTAAACTCCGTACACCTTCATTCCAATCATTTGGATCATTTCAGCCCTGGAATTGCCCAATCTCCATTGAACTGAAGGTAAATGTAGCAGTTAACTTGAAAACTACCATTACATTACTACTACTTTAAGCTCAACCATATTATTTTTATTTAATCAAAGATTGATCAGATTACAAAAAAACTGAAGAAAAAATAATTTTATATTTACAGAAAAGTTTTGCACTTGCTCTTACAGGCATATAACACACTTGACCGTTATATTCTGTTAATAAATAAATCCCACAGAAGCAGATAATAGATTTGTAATGAATAACTACAGATGCATATATACGTAAACCACACACTGCACTCCTGGCCAGTTCATGTTCTTATTAAGTTGTTTTTCTGTTTCAGCTGTAGTCATTACCTATGATTACACAAACCGGGTAATCTTGAATGTCATCAAAATGTCATTACATGTGGAAATGACAATACAGCCAATTAGTAGGCGAGAATGTATCGAGATGTAACGGCTGCCTGATGACTGAAAAAAAGCAAGTTGTCATTTGTTCAAAGACATTTCCTCTATATTATCTATTCTTAGACATACACTAGGTAATGGAGAAACAAGCAGCGCCACCAGGCCAAGTCACAGGTCAGATCTGTGGAGAGGTGAGCACGTACGGAGTAAAAAAAGCATGTTTTTCAAGGTATTTATCAGTACGAAAACCTGTTAATGTCTCCCTGTGGAACATTCCAGACAAAGTAATGACATCTCCATGGAGACAAGAAGGTGACTGACCCTAAACAGAAAAGTTACCTAGTGTACCTTAAAAATAAATACAGAAAAACAGAAAAAAAAGTTATGTTTAAAGCAAGAAACAGAGCTTTGTCAGAAGACATACAAAATATCTGTGTTCACGTCAGAGAAGATTTAATTTTAAGCATCAAGGGACACGGGCCACTCTTAAACAAACGTGCATTTCTGTTAAAGGGGTAAAGCTATGGAATTTACTGAATAATCAGTTAAAAGGATCTGAAACAATTTAACTTTTTAAAGAATGAATAAAATAAAATATGTTAAACAATACAAACTGTAAAATCTGGATGTCTTATAAATGTCAAATATATATTAAAGGTCTCATATCACTCTATTTTCTGATCGATGTGATCAGATCGATGTGAATATTGTTACCTCATCATGGGCATATCTGGAGTTGTGTTTTGTTTTGTTCACACATGTTTAACACACAAATCTTGCCTTCTCTTCTTTAACAGAAAACACTGGGTTCCACCTTGTGATGTCATGGTAATACTGGAAGTGCTCCACTGTGTTTTTACACTCCAAACATCTTCACTTGAGTCATTAGCTGTTAACTTGAAATCTGCACTACAGAACATCACAATGTGGAAGAAAGTCTTTTGAGATTTGGGGATGTAGACAGACTAATAATAAAGGAATATTCAAACATTTTGATGAGGTAACACCATTACAACATGGCTTAAAACTCCCAAGAATCCATTTTGTGTAATATAGAACCTTTAGAAATGATTTTTTTCACACAGGTGAGGGTATGGGGAAATGGCAAAACCATCAAATCATTTCATTTAAATGTAAATAAAGGTGCAGACTAACAGGATTTTCTCCATATCTGCTCCTTTCTAATCATGGAAATATCTTCTATTATTTACATGATGTATTGTTATTCGTTGCATTTTCCTGAGGACAAAAAAAAAAAAAAAAAAGGAAAAATGACAAAATAAAGAAAGAAAAATAAATACTGGGGCCTCTTTTTATATTGAACTATAGTTGAGTGTAACACCCGACTACCTGCTGTGTTCCACTGAAAAGTTTCATTTTATGCATTCTTACAGAGTTTCTCTTGTGTTTTTGAACACTCTTTTACACACCCTCTTCCCTTTCCTACCTTCTGTCATATGAATGTTCTCTCTGTGCTGTTATTGCTGCCTCACTGTGTCTTGGGTGGAACAGGAGGTAGTAAGCCATAAGCCCTGGTGACATTACCTGACATCAGGGAGCTCAGTTGGGCAAGTACAGTGAATCATACATACTGCCTGGGCTCTTGAAAAACTGATGCAATCTCCCAGACTGTTCCACTTTTGGCATCATCATCATTACAACTGAAAAAGAGCAATATGAGGTAGGATGGGGTGAGGATCAACCTTAAAATCAAACAGTAGTGGATGTCCAGCTCTTAATTTTTTTGTGATTGCTTCCCAGTGTACACAAAAGGGGGAAAAAAAAGATGACAAAAAACAGAATGAAAGGTGAGAAACAGATCCAGTTTTAAATATTTTTCAGTAATCCAAAGTTATTCTTACAAAAAAAACAGAATGAAAGGCAAAAAACAGATCCAGTTTGAAATAGTTTGCAGTGGTCCAAAGTTATTCTTCTCTTACTTTTCGCAATCCGAGCATTCTACTGATTCACTGCTTTTAACTCTCACAGACCGGAGCGGAGATGTTAAAGCTAATAACAACTAGCATGCTAACACTTACTTCATGATAATCGGACAATAAAACAGTTTATGATTAGATGTAGACAATGTGAAGAGGACATATTTTAACCTCAAGAGCTCCTTATACAATATTTTGCTCAAACACATGGGATAAGAATTGAGTACAGGTCTTCTATGAGAATCTAGAAATGGAATGAAATGAAAAATATGAAAAAAAAAAAAAAGAAAAAAGCAGAATAAGTATAACATATTTTCACTGTAGCCCATTTCAGTAACTCTAAATATGTAATAGCCAGAAAACATTTCCACTGCTCAGTACATGTTTGGTGGATAGTTGACTGACAAAAACTCAGTGACTCACAGTCATTTGTTGTTTCAGCGAGAGCCATTTTACTGCACTTTACACTAAATTTATATTAGAACTGCTACCATTACTGTCAGCTCCTCAGAGGGGTCTACTTGGAGTGATTTCTTACTGTAGCTGAGAAAAAGAAAACATATTCAAAGGCATCTCTCCTCTCATTTTTGGTAAACAGCAAAGTTACTTGGAGCTAATAAAGAAGTCGTCAGATAATTTATTTCTGGAAAGGGAGTTAAGAATTTCCTCATCAACCTTGAGCAGCTTAACCCTTCACCTGTGCAGTCTGGAGTGATGTCTCATGGCTACTCATTAGGAGAGAAGAAAAGCCTGTGTAAAGTTTGTGGACAGAGCCGCTCGGCGTGCACACCAAGGACATAATTACACCAGATTATAAGAAACATGGAAATGGTGCTGTGTTTATGCCTATAAGCGATGCGGGCTGCCAGGTCAGCAAATTATTCATTATTTATTCACTTTAGGACAAAATGTGTTCATGGTGTTGATGCCCCCGCTTAAAAATAAACGACATCATGATCAGAATTAAAGTATTTTTCTTCCATATATAGATTTCCTTCCTCACCACATCACAAAGCATACATAACACCTTTGCTTAGACAAAACACACACATTTTTAATTACTTTATTCTGTGACTTTTAACTATTTTTAAATCCCCTGATTAACAACAACACCTTCTCACACTTTGACACACTTAATTTAAAGTGTAAAACAAGTTTCTCACACTGTAATAATTTAGAGGTATAGCTTAAATTAACAATGCATGAAAAAAATCTATTCAGGATCAGTGGGCATAAAGAAAATTAATTAATTGCAAAAGATGCTGCTCAGATCCTACCTGGACGACTGAGGGATTACACAGACAAAAGTCATTAATAATAATAATAATAATAATAATACAGAAACATTGATGGAATTCTCATAAGTCCAATCATCATGACTTCCATATATTTATATCAGTGGTGCTCAGCACACTTGGCTGGATTGTATAAAAGCTGTTTGTGCTTCATTTGTGATACATTTTCACCTCAAGAAGTGTCATTAGCTACCAGACATGTGCATGTAATCAACAGTGCATGTATAACGACAACAATCTGCTGTTTACACACAATTATCATGGAAATCAGTTGGCTCCTCAGAAGCAGGCGTAAATTAGATATTGGTAATAGAATCAAAAGTGAGGTGAAAGATTTTGTATTTCACAGAACTCTCAGAGCAAATGAATAGTGCAGCACAGTGGGAACATTGATTTCAGAGCTAAATAAGAGTCGGGACTGGCCTTTTATAACGCACAAATGTAGCAAGCAGAGCTGTGGCTAAGTGGCTGTTAAATTTTAACTCAGTGCTGATTCTGTCCTTTTAGTGAGATATTTATTGACCACAGCTGACTGCACTTCAGGACTATAAAGTCCCTCCGTCTTTTTTAGGTCCATCAATAAAGATCATAAGCCCAATTGTGGTTTAATATCAGTGTCTCGCAGACATACCTCATAATGCTAGAGGCATTATTGTTTTGATTCTTGAATTTCACAAAGTCAGTAGGGGCTTGCAACTAACATTATTTTAGTAGTCGTTTATTCAAATAATTATTTATTATTGGTTAAAATATATTGACTGAGGCTTCTATAAAGACAATATTTACAAATAGAGTGCATTGTTGATGAATTTTTTTCTTGACATTTTGATTTAATAATGATGCTGTCTCTTTTATAAAAGGTCTTTTGGCATGTGTTTTCATAGTCCAGACATTTTACAATTACAATTACAGTTATTATGATGATTAGTTGATGACTGATTGCAGCCCTATCATGTAGCATGATTTAGTTTCATGAAACATTTAAAAAATGTAATATATATATATATATCTATATCTATATCTATCTATATATATATATATATATATATATATATATATATATATATATATAAAAAAACATAACAATGATTTTGTAAAATAAGACAGGAGAATAGACTTGCCAGTTAGAATATAAAAAGGTAACTGTCTCTTGATAATGAGTTCTGCCAGACAGCCTTCTTTGAGGATCATCTTTTGTTGTCTATTATGTCTTGGGGCTAGCCGGTTGTTTGACTAGTTTAAACCTGCTGCCAGTAAAGCCTGCAGAGCCTGGCCTGTGTGGAAATCTCTCTCCGGGCCTCACTTTGATGTAACCAGGGTGAACGGCTGGAGTCTGCAGCATCAATGTTCTCTGTGTCCCCCAAGCGCATGGATCAACTCTGTCTGACAGACTACATTTAACAACCTCAAATATGCCTCAACTGCATTTAAATGTATGGAGAGGAACTGAAGATTTAGACTGACAAGGTGTAACTCTATAGTGTCAACAGGCTGTAGGCTCTGCCATTTTACACTGAGATAGTGAAGAGATTTAATTGTCTTTATTACAACAAAAGCAAAATGACACCAAAGATTTTAAATGCTAGCCATTGTGGTCAAACATGATTTAATTTTGGATTTAACAATTTTATCGGTGCATTATGTAACTTTTCAAATAGGTCTGCCACTGGCGCCACCATTAAATATATCTATTTTGCATTTATTCATCTATTTAAAAATCAATGCTTGCATTATTACTTAAGGTGATCTGACTTGACTTAATGTTAATCTGTCATACTGTGGAAAATTCCACTCAAAGCAATAACAATAACCTGGACATGGTGCGGCTCAATGCAGCATAACTGTAAAATACCTTTTTGGATGAATCGTTCAATAGGCTTATACAGTTGGGAGAAATGCTGAGCTCTGTTTAATCAAAATTTAAACAAAGAATCATTCTTATAGCAAATACACAATGCCACATTGCAACACACGAAATACAAGTCCTTTATAAATGGAACTACCTCACCTACTACCTGTGTGAATATAGAGTTAGACAAAATAAGTTCAAATGAATATAAAAATAGACATTTGAACAAATATTGATACTGGAAAAAGGCTCATAAATAAAACTAAATTAAATTAGATATTTTCAAAAACAATTTAATTAATAATTGAATATTATCATGCTATCTTATATTAGGTCTGATATACATCAAGACCATTCTCAAAAAACACCTCATGAAGAACAGAGTCCTGTAGTCTCATTCTGCCATGTGACACTAGTTCATGATATTAAAAGCCACTTTGCGAACATCAGTGAGCACAAGAGCGGCCATGGTGCCAGCCTGTTATCATTTCATAGCATGTTACTTTTATTACACACATCCTCTATTTGTGTGTAGATAGGCTCCTCTAACAGTGTGCGATTACTGATGCATTTCTGTACAGTGCAGCACTTATCAGGGAACACCAGGTCTGACAGTTTAACAGGGACAGCTATGGGATAAGTCTCAATCCCTGCTCAACTGCCACGCTCCCTGGGCTCCCTTTTCATTCTGCTCACTCCCATATTCCAACATGTAAAGAATACATACACACCACACAGCAGCACAAAACCTCACTGCAGCACAGTGACTGAGAACCAGTGCATTTCAATGTGTCCCACAAGAACAGATAGATAAAAGGCAACCAAAACTACTGTTGACAGGAGGTGTTGGCAGAGAGGTGTAAACAGTTACTCAAGAGAAGTGTGTTGAAAAGTGTACAGTAAAACAAATGTCAGCACAGGACTACAGAAGACTATAGAAGAAAACAACAAACAAACTAACCACATCTAAACTATTTCCTATTAGACTGGCTGATTGAATTACAGCAGCTCAAATCTGCTCAGAAATCACATGCACAGACAAATCTATGGCACAGAAAATTGATTTTTGTGAATGTCATCCTGCTGTCACAGTTCTGTCTCCAAGTGTCTAGGTGGGTTTCCCAAAACATGCACAGGTTAAATCCAACAGCTACAGTGGCTCTAACCAAGCTTTGTTCAAGATCTGGAGATGGGTCCCCTGGCACTGCACTGCAGCACCCACTGTTCCTGACAGGTTGTCCCAGAACAACACAGTACAGACTGAAGGAGTCAAATGCAAAGGACAAAGTTTCCTACAAGGATAATAAAATGTACTTTAACACTAAGATAATTATACAGCATTGGTAACAGCTAGGTGATAATTAAGTGATAACAAATGTTACCCCTTTTGGGGGTAGTGAGTGAAATGGGCCGACCAGATGTTGAGATTTTTACCGGTACATATATGTTTTGTGTAATATAACAATAAAGGAGAGGGGAAATGTTTCTGTGTAATTTTCTGTATTGTATCATGGCCTCCTCTTTTCTACAATGCTTATTTTATACTAAGGAATGTTAAAATGCGTCTTTCTCAACATTTTTACACCTTGACTATTTCAAGCCCGCTGTTGCTCTGTTTTAACACATGTGAGATGTGTGACTTTCATCAAGTGTGAAACTACTGTATATCTTACGTTTTCAAAAGCATTGTTTTACATGCATCTTCTATTCTGAATAAAAGTAAGTTTGCATTCCCATCTCTTCTTTCCACCCAATGTCAAATGTTTTGTCACAAGAAAAGTTGTCAAAAATCCCCTCACCCTTCATTCAAACTTTGTTCCCATGGAGGGGAGTGGGAGTGCGTGTTAGTTACCGGAAGGTCATCTGGAAGATCTGTCCCAGGTTGACTTGTTGCGTTTTGTTGTTGTACCCATGCAGCATCTCTCCGAACAGGGTGTCATTGAAGTGGACATCCTGCCGTGGGCACTTGGCTCCTTCACAGTTGTCTGACTGCAGCACACACGAGCGCCCATCCGCTGACAATTTGTATTCCTGCACGCACCTGAGAGACACACACAGACACTCAATCTAATGTACACGCAGCTTCGGCCGGCAAAGCTCTTAATGCTTAAGGTTAAAGGGAGAAAATGTGGACAAACGGACATGCTGCCAAGGAGACTCTACAAGGCATAGTCTGACCATGAGTACTCAAAATTCAGACAAAGAATCTGAAAATACTGTCCAGGGGCCTCATTTATAAAGAACTACATAGAAGTTGTCCTAAGATAATGCGTACTCCTAGTGGCCACCAGAGGTGTGCGCCACGCAAACTCCAAATTTAGAAAACCCTCCGCACACGCTGAGCCACGCAATCTGTGCTTTATAGATTGCAACTGCAGCTAGAATCTGTGCACATGAAGTCACGCCCTCTCCACACCTCCACTTCACCATAAAAGGACCATGCAAACTGACTCGTGAATGAGATTTCCCTAAAGTGGGTTTGACCGAGACACGCGAGACAAAGAAGGATGGGACGCTCCACGCAGCACCACATGGTCACGTCAAAGGCTTAAAGGTTTTACAAATAAAGTACAAAACTAAAAGTGACAACAACGACTCATCTGTTTATTTAATAATATTTCATAATATTTAAGCAGCACATCTTTGCAATAAACCTGAATTGTTTTCTCGCTATTTCAAGAGTTTTATCACTATATTTTTAAGAATGCCTATGATGTGTGTGTGGGGACTGGTCCTGTTTATGCACATACATTAGTAGATACATGCACGCGGTGGTCTGAATGGTCAAAGGAGGGCGCTATGAGCGCGTGCGAGAGATTCAGATCCCTCCCCGGGAAAGCAAAAGGTGCGAGGGAGGAATATGTGCATCAGCAGCCAGGGAACGAGCGTTTCGGCAGGAAGAACACAGATCTGGCATGTGACACATCAGACACATATCAGGTGATGTTATTCTGCCAATAAAAGTCCACACAAAACATCAAAACTCTGCTTACCTCTATGAGTGCGCAGGTTGAGTTTGGGTCAGGTTTGGCCTGTAGGTTTCGTGTTGTGCGCAGACTCGGGCCACTCTGGCGCTCATGGTTGGAGTTTAGTCCCAGTGCTTCATTAAACCAAAGTCTGGCTCCTGTGCTCTCAGTTCCGGTCATTATTTCGTCCTCTATGTTGGGTCACAGCTACAGACTGAGAGCTATAGAAGTCTATAGTCATGGATTGCGGGAGACCTTGTGCTGCACCGGGAAAGTGCACGCGCACGAGTTTCAAATGTATAATATTGTCACGAATAATAAGTGGAATAAACAGCCCTTCTCTGTATTTTGGTTAATTTCTGCTTAAATGCACAAAACTGAATGTAATTACTTTATATACGTGTATTTTCAGATAAATTTCCTGATGAAACACTTCCTCAAACTCTCTTCACTTCTGCTCCTTGCCATGAGTGTCGCTTTTTCCCCGTGTCTCCAGACTCTACGCAGAGCATATGGCAGGGTCGTAGCTTCCACAGAGATAAGCAAAGCGTGGCACTTAGTAGGAGTTTCATAAATCCTGCAGTTGGCGTAAAGAGCGCCAACACAAGGATTTGTGCATAAGAGCTTTATAAAAGAGGCCCCAGAACTCGTTGATGTGATGAATCATACTTTAAGCACATTCTGAACCAAACAACACCAATAAATTAATAACCAAAAACACACAACAAAACAGGCTCATTTTTGAACAAATTTTGTGCATGTTTTGATATAATTCTTTATGATGCCTTTATGATAACTAATATTACAGATAATTTAAATAGGTCTGTTGTTATGACCACTGGCATGAAATTCTGTTAGAACCACATTAGGTCGCTTTAATCATGTGCACTGTCAAGGTGACCAATATGGCAAACACTTGACTACCAATTTGCTGTCACTTTGTACATCCCTGGATTTCCAAAAGCATTTCATGTTATAAATTTCCATTCATTTACGGTCTAACAGGAACATTTACCGTGTTGAGAACTGACAGCATTTCATTCAAATCTCCTTGACTCTGTCACCAAATAAAGAGTGTCTTTGGTGACAGAGATAAAAGAAGCAATTTAACCGTCCACATGTTTCTCAAACATTCACTTTCCTCTGACAGTTTTGACTGCACATTTGACATGACTAAACAGGCAGAAAGATTATCTCACATTCTCTATTGCAAGAATTTGGCTTTAACGTGAATTTGTTTTAAATACTACAAACTGAATGTAAATATACTGCAAATCATTTTGATGAACCTACTTTTTAATATTTGTTCCATCACCTTATTGTGGTGGAGGGGTTTGAGTGCCCGACTGATCCCGGGATCTATGTTGTTGGGGGCTTCATGCCCCTGGTAGGGTCACCCAAGGCAAACAGGTCCTGGGGTCCAGACGAAAAAAGGTTCAGAAGCGCCATATGATGAGTTCAACGCAAAGGCCAGCTACGTTGCCCGGAATGGCGTTACCGGGGCCCCACCCTGAAGCCAGGCCTGGGGTGGGAGCTCGATGGCGAGCGCCTGGTGGCCGGGCCTTCCCCCACGGGGCGCCCGAAGGAGCCATATGGGGCCGGTGGAAGTAGATCTGGGTGGCAGTCGAAGGCGGAGGACCTCGACGACCGGATCTCTGGACACTCTGCACACATCTCTGTAGACTAGCTCTGGGGACATGGAATGTCACCTCGCTGGGGGGGAAAAGGAGCCTGAGCTTGTGCGGGAGGTTGAGCTTTACCGATTAGATATAGTTGGCCTCACCTCCACGCACAGTTTGGACTCTGGAACCCAACTCCTTGAGAGGGGCTGGACTCTCTATTTCTCTGGCGTTGGCCGCGGGGAGTGGCGGCGGGCTGGTGTGGACCTGCTCTTTGCCCCACAGCTTAGCCGCCGTGTGTTGGAGTTCACCCCAGTGAACGAGAGGGTCGCGTCCCTGCGCCTTCGGGTTGGGGGCAGGTCTCTCACTGTGGTATTGGCCCACAGGTCGTACAGCATTACAGAGTACCCAGCTTTCTTGGTGTCCCTGGGAGGGGAACTAGACAGTGCACCGACCGGTGACTCCGTTGTTCTACTGAGAGACTTCAACGACAGTGACACTTGGAGAGGGGTGATTGGGAGGAACGGCCTCCCTGATCTGAACCCGAGTGGTGTTCTGTTATTGGACTTCTGTGCTAGTCACAGTTTGTCCATAACAAACACCATGTTCGAGCACAAGGGTGTCCATAAGTGCACGTGGCACCAGGACACCCTAGTCCGGAGGTCGGTGATCGACTTTGTAGTCATGTCATCTGACCTCCGGCTGCGTGTCTTGGACACTCGGATGAAGAGAGGGGCAGAGCTGTCAACTAATCACCACCTGGTTGTGACTTGGGTTCGCTGGTGGAGGAGGAAGCCGGAAAGACCTGGCAGGCCCAAGCGTGTAGTGAGGGTCTGCTGGGAATGTCTGGCAGAGCCCTCTGTCAGAGGGGCTTTCAACTTGCACCTTCGGGAGGGCTTCTCCCGGATTCCGGGGGAGGCTGGGGACATGGAGTCCGAGTGGGCTTCGTTCTCAGCCTCTATTAACGATGCGGCCGCTCGTAGCTGTGGTCGTAATATCTGTGGTGCCTGTGATGGCGGTATTCCCCCGAACCTGATGGTGAACACCGGAAGCAAGGGATGCCGTCAGGCTAAGGAAGGAGTCCTATCGAGTCTTGTCTTGTTGGCTTGTGGGACTCTTGAAGCAGCTGATGGGTACCGGCGGGCCAAGCGTGCTGCAGCCCGTGCCGTCACAGAGGCAAAAACTCAGATCTGGGAGGAGTTCGGGGAGGCCATGGAGGAGGATGACTGGATGGTCTCAAAGAGATTCTGGCAAACTGTCCAGCGCCTCAGGAGGGGGAAGCAGTTCTTCACCAACACTGTTTACAGTGAGGGGGGAGAACTGTTGACCTCGACTGGGGACGTTGTCCCGTGGTGGAAGGAATACTTTGAGGATCTCTTTAATCCCATCGTCACGTCTTCTGAGGAGGAAGCCGAGGCTGGGGACTCGGAGGCGGACTAGTCCATCACCCTGACTGAAGTCACTGAAGTGGCCAGCATGCTCCTTGGTGGCAAGGCCCCGGAGATGGATGAGATCCGTCCTGAGTATCTTAAGTCTCTGGATGTTGCGGGGCTGTCTTGGCTGACACACCTCTTCAACATCGCGTGGTGGTCAGGGACAGTACCTCTGGACTGGCAAACCAGGGTGGTGGTCCCTCTGTATAAGAAGGGGGACCGGAGGGTGTGTTCCAACTACAGGGGAATGACACTCCTCAGCCTCCAAGGTAACGTCTACGCCAGGGTACTGGAGAGGAGAATCCGGCCGATAGTCGAACCTCGGATCCAGGAGGAGCAGTGTGGTTTTCGTCCTGGCTGTGGAACACTGGACCAGCTCTACACTCTCCATTGGGTGCTTGAGGGTTCATGGGAGTTTGCCCAACCAGTCCACATGTGCTTTGTGGATCTGGAGAAGGCATTCGACCGTGTCCCTCGTGGTGTCCTGTGGGGGGTGCTCTGGGAGTATGGGGTCCGGGGCCCTTTGCGCAGTCAGGGGCCGGAGGGGGTCCAGTTTGGTGACCACAGGATTTCATCTCTGTTGTTCGCAGATGATGTTGTCCTGTTGGCTCCATCAAGCCAGGATCTGCAATGTGCACTGGGGCAGTTTGCAGCCGAGTGCGAAGTGGCTGGGATGAAGATCAGCTCTTCTAAGTCCGAGGCCATGGTTCTCGACCGGAAAAAAGTGGCTTGCCCTCTCCGGGTGGGTGGGGAGTCATTGCCTCAAGTGGAGGAGTTCAAGTATCTCGGGGTCTTGTTCACGAGTGAGGGAAGGACGGAACGTGAGATTGACAGGCGGATCGGTGCAGCGTCTGCAGTAATGTGGTTGCTGTATCGGACCGTTGTGGTAAAGAGAGAGCTGAGCTGAAAGGCAAAGCTCTCGATTTACCGGTCAGTCTTCGTTCCTACCCTGACCTATAGTCATGAGCTCTGGGTAATGACCGAAAGGACGAGATGGCAGATACAAGTGCTCGAAATGAGCTTCCTTCGCAGGGTGGCTGGGCGCTCCCTTAGAGATAGGGTGAGGAGCTCAGTCACACGGGAGGAGCTCGGAGTAGAGCCGCTGCTCCTCCACGTCGAGAGGAGCCAGCTGAGGTGGCTCGGGCATCTGTTCCATATGCCTCCTGGGCGCTTCCCTCGGGAGGTCTTCCGGGGATGTCCCACCGGAAGGAGGCCCCGGGGAAGACCCAGGACATGCTGGAGGGACTATGTCTCTCAGCTGGCCTGGGAACGCATCCTCCTCCGGGGGGAGGAGCTGGAGGACTTGTCTGGGGTGAAGGAAGTCTGGGAGTCCCTGCTTAGACTGCTGCGACCGTGACCCGGCCCCAGATAAGCGTAAGAAAATGGATGGATGGATGGACTTTTTAATATATTTTAAAGTTGGAGTTAAAGTGGATATCATGAGAAGTAAATAAAACATTGTTTGTTTTATAGTAACTGTGTGGAGTGTGAAATAGTACTGGAACTACTGAACTCTATAAAAGACATCTTTAGTAGGTAGTATAAAATGACAGCATCATAAGCAAATTCTAACAGATGCTATTGCGTACATTTCTCACCCAGTACTAAAGGAACATTTACAAAGCTAATATTGTGTTACATATACATAATTTTTCATGGAATGTATTTGAGATTAAAAGGTTTTTTCTGCATCACTTGCTTTTAAAACAAAAATGTAACACAACAATAACACAACAATTCCTTGTGAAAAAGCTAGCACTGAAACACAGACTTGAATAGCCCTAACAGTGCCTTCCGTTGGTTTCCAAAGGTGCAGGCGTACACGTGTCCTCCCCTTAATCATGTCGGCTTAAGATTTGCATACAAATGGGTTGTTAAAGTTGTATCCTGTGCTCTGGCTATCTCCAGATTGAAACATCACTTTTTATTTCCATATTGTGAGAAAGCGGAAGCACCTTTTCACACTTGTGCTAGGGACTTATTCTCACCCACAAAACATGAGCACGTTGCTGGAACTGGGGTCAACCTCCAGGGGCACGAGCTGCTGGAGACACAGCTGTTCGCAGCCGCCATTGAAGCCATCAGTGCAGTCGATGCCCCGGGAGTAGTCATAGCAACCGGACCCATCCTTCATCGGCCTCAGCCCCTCAGGACACTGTGAGGAAAAGGAGAGAGGAAATAGATCAGGAGCAGAGGTCAGCCAGCACATTTTAATCAGGATCAGGCAGCACTTAGGAGCGAGACAGATAGCAATAAAGCAAAGATGAGACAGAAGATAGGCCCACTGGAAAAGGGGATGTTGCAGGAGAGAGAATGAAACATGACAATTAAAATCCATTGTCAAACCCCACGATAGTGCTTCACAAACTGTGGTGCATGTGCCAGTGGGGTCTGAGGTTTCTCTAATGTTGATGGCTATGAGTTTATTTGGTATTTTCTAATATCTGTTTCAAACCTTATTAGTTGAGTTCTTCATCCAGTTTTAATTTTTGCTAGAGATCTTAATACTTAGGTATTCTTTTGACTGCATGTGTGTTTAAATCAAATGTAAATGTTTAATGAATCAGGCCATGCTAAATGAATTGCTTATTTTATGCTGTATATGAATACAGAGGTTATCTGAAAAGTTGTAAAGGGATAATGGATGAGACATATGTATTATCTGGACTGTGTATATTAGGCATGGACTACAAGGACTACAGATGGGAATGAGCTGCCAAGCTACAGACTAGTACAGAGATCTCTACATTATGCTGTAACTGCATTGTGTAATATTCTTAATAGATAAATACATTAAATAAGCTTCACCCTGCGTGGTTGAGAATTCTTTATTTTGAGTTTTAAGTTTCTCACCGGTTTAACCTTCATTTTACAATTACCCCTGGCAAAGATCTTTTTAAATTTAAGTTTGGTCCAGTTTCAGTTCTTGGTGCTGCTTGGCATTACTTACATTTAAGGGTGTACTTTTGGAATTTTCTGTTACAAAGATTACATTTATTAATATGAACACTGCTATTCTTCAGCAAAACTGATAATGATATAGTTAAAGAATGAGATTTTCATATTTTGCAAAGCTTTCACACCAAGTCACATTTTGTCCAAAACCAAAACAACTCAATTTTCTTCATTCATTTATTCTGCTTATTTCATTAATTAAGTGAGATTCCTCTTCCATAGAAAAACTAATTAAGCATTTATATAATGAGGACAAGAGCTACCAAACACAATTATTAAAAACATAATTGTTCTTGACACAAATAATGACCTTGTGTTAATTATGAAACTTTCAGAAATCTCCAGATTTTAGCAAAAAACACATGAGGGACAGCTTTTTGTCTCAACTGGAGGGTTACATTGTTAAAGTGAGGGATTACTCAATTTTCCTACTTAAGTAAAAGTACAGATATAGGAGCAAAAAATACTCATGTAAAGGTATCATATTAATTCATTCTACTTATGTAAAGCATTGGGGTACCTGTACTGAATTGTACTTTAAGAATAAAACGTAAACACATTTCACACAGATTTCTGTTTCCTCAAGACAGGACTTTAACTCAAAACCTTCAGTCAGTATGTTACCATAACCCCTCAGGGAAAAGTACTTGTTATGTTTCAGTCTAATTTAATAATGCAGTGAAGTAGAGATACATGTTCTTAAATGAAGTAAACGCAAAGTATCTAGTCTAGTGCAAAATCTGCTCATGTAAAGCACAGATACCTTAAAATTGTACTAGCACTTTTACTTTTTTACTTTGTTACTTTCCACCACTGACTGTGTAATGTGTCCTACCACAATTATGCAGACGACACTCAGATCTACGTCTCTCTGGCAGCAGGAGACTATGGACCAGTGGACTCACTTGGTCATTGCATCCAACAGATCAGTGTGTGGATGCAAAACAACTTTCTCCAGCTAAACTCTGACAAGACTGAAGTCATAGTGTTTGGTCCACAGAAACAAAGGGACAGTGTCAGCAGTCACCTCCAGTCTCTCTCTCTAAAACCTTCAAATCAGGCAAGAAATCTAGGGGTAATAATGGACTCAGACTTGAACTTTAACAGCCACATCAAATCAATAACATCTGCAGCCTTTTACCATCTAAAAAACATAGCAAAAATCAAAGGTTTACTGTCTAAAGCAGACTTGGAGAAACTTATCCATGCATTTGTCTCCAGTAGATTAGACTACTGTAATGGTCTGCTCACTGGTCTCTCCAAACGAGCTGTGAGACGCTGCAGAACATCCAGAACGCTGCAGCTCGGGTCCTTACTCGAACTAGGAAGTACGAGCACATAAGTCCTGTGCTCAGGTCTCTGCACTGGCTTCCTGTGCCTCAGAGAATAGACTTTAAAGCAGCTCTGCTTGTGTACAAGTCTCTCCATGGCCGAGCACCAAAGTACATCTGTGACATGTTAGTGTCATATGAACCATCTCGCACTCTGAGGACCTCAGGGACCGGCCTCCTGCTGGTGCCCAGAGTCAGGACTAAACAAGGGGAGTCAGCGTTTCAGGTTCATGCAGCTAAAACCTGGAACAGTCTTCCTGAACATGTGAGACAGACTCTTCTGTGATGCTGTTTAAATCCAGGCTCAAAACATTTCTGTTTAACTGTGCATATGACTGAAAGGTTTTCATTCCGCACTCTTCTCTCCAATTTATGTCTCTCTTTTTTTAATTTTAATCTTCATGATTATTTATGTTTTGATTTGTTTTTATTATGATTTTAATGTATTTCTTATTCTGTAAAGCACTTTGAATTACTTTGTGTACGAATTGTGCTATACAAATAAACTTGCCTTGCCTTGCCTTGCCTTAATGCAAACACATAGTGCACAAAGTTTTAGTTTCACTCACAAGTTTCAGATGCTTTATAGGTCTCAAATGTTCAATAGAGGTCAACAAAGCCTTATAAAATACTCAAATACATAAATTATAGCGAGTGCCAAACATTTAGGAATTAGCACATTTTTTTCACACTAAGGTTGGGAGCCCCGTGAGAGCAGATGAATTCACACTAAGTCTAGCACAAACACTGGCATCGTCTCTGTATATTAATGTGTCAATAATAGCTGTTTAATTTGCTCCATCATATGTGCTGGGTGAATTTGTCAGAGAGGGCACCAGTGATGAGAAACCAGTGCATACATACATGGATTCTAACATATAATAGAGATATATCAGATTTTATACTGCAGAACTGTTATAGTATCAGAATTGCATTTTATTTTATTTCAATTACTGTCACAGACACTAATACAAAATCTATTTTATGCTACCTACCAGCTCAGTAAATATTGTATAGCCCAAGAAGTAAACAACAATTTTCCTCTAAAATCAGTTAAACTTATCCAACTTATCCAACAAATCTACATTAATCTTCTGGTTCCCCAATAGTTATTATGTCAGCATGTATCTTACTAAACAACTGCGCAGCAAGAGAGACTGCAGCCGCTGTGGGAGTCATTTATTTTTTTTTCCAATACCAATTTTGCACAATCTTATCTGCACTCTGGTGGTGACTATTTGCTTTAGACAATACACAGTTTTATTGAGCTACATTTTTTCCACAAGTACAAAAGTTACCAAAAAGTGGAAATAAATCTGTAAATAATAAGTTCTCCTAATTACTGACAGGCAGAGGTGACTTCACCGTGCCTGATTAAATGAATGATTTTGAGAAGGGCACTGGACAATGAGGTCAGAGTATACAAAAAAGTCTTAATGTTATAATATCTGCATCCTTTAGTAATTATTTCTGGGAGAAGGTGTAACCAGTTAGATTAGCGCATGTAAATCAATTCACTGACACCAGGAATGCACCAATCCATCTTTTTCATTTCTGATGCTGATAAAAACTCTGTCTTCCTGGAGATATTATTGCTTTGTGTAGAATGTTCCACACTAGAGAATAATCCTATCTATCTCAAGGGAGACAACTGTGGCTACATTACAAGTCAGAGATTTGGTTTGGTTGTGGAGAATTATTGTATTTTTGAACAATAGAAACACCTGTAATGTATAAATACTAGATAGATGTGTTTAATGTCATACCACGGAACATTCCAGTAAAGCAATAACATCTCCATGGAGAAAAGCAGGTGATGGTAGCCAGGCTGGCGCCACCTAGTGCCTCTGCTCAATTTCATTTCTCTCCTGCGACTAGGTCAGGAATTGGAATACACTTAGACGATTTGCAAGAACCTTGGGAGTTGTAGACCACGCATCAGTGAAGAGCTGTGAAGCACCTGTCTGGGTCCCTTTTGTGGTACAGCACAACAGTAAACAAAGCGGTCGAGATGGATGTAGAGTGTAGACAAAGCCATACATTCTGTGTTGGACTTAAAGATTAAAGCCCGAACAAAGAGAATGTTCAGTGAATTTTATCAAGGGGAAAGACATTATTGCCCTTCTTCCTACGGGATTTGGCGCATTACATATGTCATGACCAAATAGCAGTGATTGCTTAAATAAAGATTGGTCAAATAAACAAAGTACCCGCCTACCGTCAAGCAAACAAATCCTAATGCTGTGAGGTCAGACGGTTTCCACGAAGTGAAACTGGCTGATGAATCAGGCTAAGGTGATGGACCCTCCACAGAAAAAGTTGCAATGTGCACTTTTAACTATCAGTCAATAAAAATTTCCTTAAAAATGTCCTAAAACACAGTTAACTTATTATCCGAGAGATCTGTTTGTGTTGTGTACCTGTAATTTATCTTTCAAATAACTACAGAGCCACTTCGTATAAAAAAAAAAGTTAGAACATTGTGAGACATTCTAGACCAAAATCAGCATGTAATATTGCATTATCAGCTGAACTGATCCAACTAATTTTTCAATACCAGTATCGTACCGATGCATCACTAACTGGAACATTATTCACTTGCTGTTTGCTACAAAGGGGCATGTACCTTCTCTGGTGTGCTGTCCACCACTTTCTCTTGGAGATGTTTTTGCTTTTACTGTGGCATAGTAATATCTCTCTTATATGTATTTAACCTGTGCTCTACATGCAAACATGTTTTAATCTCTCTAATATTCCTCAAAAAATGTGGGAAAGGTTGCCTTTACCTGTAACTTGACCTGGTAGTGTTATCTGCGTGTCTCCATAAAGATTGAACATTTCCATGGAGACAATCAGGCAGCAAACTGTTCTCTAGAAAAGTTACATAGTACACCATTAAGATTTCTAACAGAATCCACTGACTTCACAATAACATGGATGAATTCATAGTGGCCACTTCTGTGTATATTACTATAAATGTTAAATTGTTCTTTGTGGTCAAGGAATCAGACTATATAACTGACACAGGCAATATAGGCCAAAGTACATTCCTCAGAAATGTGTAATATTTCTGATTTTGTGCTGATACTGTGTGACAGTTCTTCCATTTCAAAGTCTCTTATACAGAACAAACTCTAAAAGCACCATCCAATTAAATTCATTCTTCATTTTTCTAAATGTTTTGCCACCTGTCTTTGAAATCCTAAAAGAAATTCTTGTGGTGTCCTTCAGTTTTATAAGGACCGGCAGGCATTCATGTCTCCAATCCATCAGTTAAGCACTAGTACAGAGAACTGTTGTCAGGTAAAAATATATCAACACAGATCTTCTGATAAACTGTGAACTATAGCTTACCACAAGGGTTTTGATTTCAACAGGATAAAAAAATAAATACAACAATAGAAAAAGAACACATTTGGGTGGGTTGATGGACACGGTAATTTGATGTTAAGGGGTTTATCTCAACTAAACTCAGCAAAAATTTGTTATTTTGGCTACATAAAATATATCAAGTGTGTAATTAGATCATGAAAAACAAAACAAAAAACACCCCTCAGCAAACAGCAGAGACTTCAGGTAAGGAAGATACCATGCTATCAAACTTATAAAAATTCTCATTAGAAGACACCCACACTTGTCAAATATCAGTTCGGGTTGACTCCATTAGTTCTGGTTCCCACGGCTTACTTAAATACAAGTATTTGTGCATAGTACTGAAGATTTTTCTTCAATATTGAACTGCTGTTGTGTACAATACATGACAATGTAAACAATATTGATTAATGCCCTGTTATTAAAGACTATATTAAGATGCATTGACTACCTATTAGTACTAACATTTGATTTTTTCATTGTATTGATAGTGTATGATGATCTATATATGTTGTAGAACAATACTAAATACCTGAAAATGATCAATAATATCAATCAATCAAACTTTATTTATAGAGTAATTTACAATACCCAAGGTCACTGAAGTGCTTTACATTAAAATATAACTGTAAATGTAATAAATGTATGTCTTCGTTAACGTTAAGTCTTTTTTACCAGATTAAACCCTGCACTAAAACACTCCCATGTGTTTGAATTGGGCACCTTCTTTTAACTGAACAAAGAATAGCTTTTAACCACACAGTTTCAGTGTCCCACATGGGGCATTGCCAAAGACTGGGAGAGGATGAGTGCGTAATATATTCCAGTGGGGTGTGTGTTCCGATCTGAGCCTTCACCAAAGCGTCCCGTGTGTTCTTCCATCTTCAGAGAGGAGCTCAGATCTCAGAGCCGTTTACTGGATCTCGTGAATGTAATGCTAAATCGCGCAGTAGAGAGAGATTGGAGCCATTCATCACACTGAGGGAGCGGGCTGTGGGAATAGCTGTCTGTAATTCACCATTGTCATGAATGCTCTGCTCCAATGGAATGACTAGAAGTTAGCCATTAGCTTGGTCTGCTAGCCACTTTGTGTTTTGGCTGAGAAAATCGCTCCCTAGACAGATAATTGAATTTCTTTTCTCTCCTTTGTGGTTAGTCAATGACAAACTCAAAAACCATGCTTACACTACGATGGTGTGAGGACATGCACAAAAGGGTGTATGTTGGAAAGAAGATTAAGAGACAACATTAAAAACATATGTGTAAAGAGAAATCCAAATTGGATCGTGTAATTGCAGCCTTTCTATGCTTATAAAAGTCCCATTCTAACCAATTCCAAAATAAAAATTAAATAAATAAGATTTCTATACAACATGTGGTTGCAGGAACTGGGTCCTCTTCTGTCTTGATTGAATTCTTACTTGATTATTATTGTAAAAATAAGAGACATCCACTCCTTCATCCTCAAAGCACATTTGAGGATGAAGTGAAGTGAAGTGATTTGTGTTTTTTGCAATAAAAAGGTAAAAAGGAAAGGAAAAACAAACAGAATAGGTCTTTCAGGGTCATTACGGAGAATAAAAAGATTTAGTTTAAGGCTCACATTTCTTTCCATTATCATCTTTCCTGGGCTTGTGAAGATTCAAGATATAGAGGTGCATGTTTGGGGAGATGAACAATGGTTATGTTGTTGGAAGCTTTCTCCATGTATGTAATCTACCATTTTCAGAATTCAATACAAAATAAAGATTTATCTCTTCCATGAAAAATATCTTAAATGTGCTTGAAAATGATAAACCAAACACTTATAGTAGTAAAAACTCCTTCCTTATTTTTTAATGATTGCAGCTTAACTTAAGCAGATGGTACAAAAATGTCCCTTTAAGGGCTAATAAACCCTATTTATCAAAATGATTTATCTATCCAACTTTGGCCTGTAGTTTCATATTACACCCTGAGTAAAACACTACCACTTTTCTCAGATTGGAGGGATATAACACCCACACTAATTAGACAATTAATCATTGCAAATGGTTTTAATTTCTCTATGAGAGGAGTTTGGTCTGTGCTCCACTAAATGACACACTTGGAACTATGTTTAAGCAATGATGTCAAAATAAATAGATGAGGGGGTTATTAGAATGCATTTGCAGCAGAGCTTCACTGGTAATGAGCTAAGAGAGTTTAGGAGTGCAGAGCTGTGGGGACTGAGAGGAGACTGAGCTGGAGGAGGTGAAGATGAAGTGAAAACCTTTGTTTGTTATTCTGTGCATCCCTGTTGAGTCTTTATTCAAACTAAAGTCAGCCAAGCAGAAAGCTGACTGCATGCTGACAGCTCATCTTTTAAACTTGGCTTTTGGAGAGTGTCAAATATTTTAATCAACTATAAGGCAAAGGCTACACAATTCTAGATAAATTATACACACTATTACTTGTTACAATAAATATGTATTGTAGTGATTTTTACCTTTACTCTTTACTCTCTAATGGCTTTTGGCTGCTATAAATGGCTTAATTATTCAGATTCTATTGCAATACTATTAGGTTATAGTGGCACCTGAATCATGATATATATTTATGTATCAGCATATGCTCACTTTTAGGATACTGATAGCCCTTGACATGCAGTATTTTGCACAAGTAAACACATCTTTCTTCGTCTTGAAGTACAACATTTAAATGATGAAGTCAAAATAGTGTGTTGCCAAGAATGTATCCAAACAACTTTACTTGCAACATCCCAACAGGGACACAACTGATGAAAGATACGCCGGTAATATTCTGCCATCTGCTGCTCTTCCCCAAACTTTCATTAGAGAGACAAATCCTGATGTTGGGTACAACAATGAGCCATAAGAAAATTATATACAACACTTTCCTTCAAACTTCAAAAAAAGAAGAAGAGAAGGAAAAGCTACATTCATTGAATACTGAATTTGTGCAAACAGCCTCAAGAGAGCTCCCATCTTCTCTCACACACTGTGCATGACATGGTACATTGACCATGGGTTCAGCAGGACTTTGGACATTACATATACCCCAGTAGGTCAATGTGGATGCTCCCTCTGGGAACACAATATTCTAAATGAAGAAAATATGTTCTGTTCTAACTCAGCTACTGTACACTTTATATATAGTAAAACTGCTCTCTACAGTTTTGGTCGGTTCTATTTCTAGATTTGAAAATCCATAAACAATAAAAATACATGGCAATTTTAGGTGGCACTGATATAAATACAATTTGTCCAGATACATATAACTATACTACATAGACATAACTACATATAACTAATAAGTACTAATGTCAAATTCATTCAAATTCAATTCAATTTAAATCAGTCTATAATAATAGAAATAATGTATTAAAACTTAAACTAAAAGGACAAGACAAGATGGTTAATGAACATACATGAGATACATGCTGTAAACACACCGGATTGTAGTCACAGGCTAGTTACCATCTGTCGCTCTGCATTTGCTCTCACAAACTTACTCACACTCACACACTGCCATAGGAGATTAGAGGCAAGGTGGATGAAGGTGTCTTGCCCAGGGGCTCAAAGACTTGTTCAGTTGAGTTTTGAATCAAGAACTTTGGAGTTGGTGGAGCAGGATTCTAACCAGTGTCACTACCACTCAACTATGGCACCAGGTTTTCCCCACAATCTTCCATCCTAGTACTAACCAGGCTTCACTGCACTTAGCTTCTGAGATCAGACAAGCTCGGGTAATCTAAAGTTGGTATGGTCATAATTCAGGGCTAAATTGTGCCTAAATCAGTATTCAATCATACCTAAATGCAGTGTGGATAAAGCGCACCATAAAGCACACCAGAAAGTCTGCACATTCTACAATGATCAATTACTGTTTGGTGAAGTGCATTTGTGTAGAACCATCAGAAGAAAACTGTTGCTGTGAAGTTGCTGCTATGAAGAATTCATACAAAAACCCTAAATTGTAAATCTCTAAAACTGTCTTTTAAAACTGAATCCTACCTGTAAAGCACTTTAAGTGCTTTAAAGTTGAAAAAAAGCACTCTATAAAAATGTACCGTTTTACCATTTACCAAAAAAGCATGCCTACTTCTAACTCCGCCCTCTTCATTCAAAACACCATCCTCATCACTGTAAAAAGCCATTTCCCCAGAGTCTAATTGAGTATATTAGAAATTCATGTCAGTCATCTTAAAAGCAGTAGACAGTGAAGCAATGACAATGGGCTTGAAACATCTTCCTCTCTGTGCCATAGACTGATACAATTACACAAACTCACAGTGAAAAAACTGTACAGAACTGCGATCACTGAACAACCAGATGGCCTCTCCACTCCTTTGTATTAATCAGCCCCACACTGAGACATGCCATTTGAAACAATTCCAGAATAAAAACAGTATTATTCCGTTAAAGAGCACAATTCATGGTCTACTGTAGCTTAATTGCTCTGAAGGAAACCAAACAACCTTGAGAAGCACATGTTGGTCTCCTCAAAAGAATTACTTCAGATTTCAGACATGTTGCTTCAATCTACTGACATTCTGAAGTGTTTGGAGTGTTTATAAATCATGTTACTTTTACTTATCTTTAGATCTATAACCGTATATGGGGTAATGGCAGATATTTTGCACTGACAAATCTGCCTCAGTGCATCTCCTTTGTTGAATGAGCTGAACTCCTGAATGAGCATTTAACTATGTCCACACTGTTGTCATGTCCCTGAGCAAGACACATAATCCATTTTGTTTGTAAGAGTACATCTAATGTTTATAATTTTGTATACACTTGAATTAACACACTTCTTTCTTCAGAACTTTAATTACAATCTTGAGAAGAACCTTGAAGACTATACATATTCAGAGCTTTTCCTTCTCCTTAGAGGAACCACTTTTAATTTCAGCCCATGTTGGCAGGGATAATACAGACTGTCTGTATTCTGGCTGTGTGTAAATGTTAATAAAAACATATCCCGGGGCTGTGTGCTGTGCAGGCTGGACAAACAATCCAAAGGGTTATTAGCGCCCAGTCTCATTCATATTTGAAACCGTTTTACATTCACCTCTAGAACTCATAAGTATTCCGCTCGGAGATGTGTAAATGTCTCCTCGGTCTTGCTCTCTGACGGCAGTATTACACCTCTGAGATGGTGACCTGCTGCACCTCCAATCTCCAGGTTGGTTTGTCATAAATTATACAGATTGAATAAAGAAGAGCACTTGTTTGGGAGCCAGATGAAAAAAAAAGCATTTATTGTGTCCTAAAGGCATGTTAATAATGACAAAGTATTGACAAAGTATGCCTGTATTACTATGGGAAACATTTAGAGGAGACCAAACATACCAGTGAATAGTGAGAGTTTAGAGCAAGGAGAAGCAGAATAGAGTAATATTTTCTTTTGTTTATAATAAGATTTACACAGAAATACTCTCATCCAATATTTGATATTGTTATGTTATTAATACTGGCAAGAGTTTGAAAAGAGAGCTGTTGTTGTGATATTGATTTTAAATAACAATACTAGTAATGATAATTGTAGCAGTACACAGAGAACTCTTGTATATAGCATATATATTTGTAATTCGATATTCCTTTATATATATATATATATATATATATATATATATATATATATATATATATATATATATATATATACTTTTTTTACTTTTTTTTTTACTTGTACATATATACATATATATTTATATAATTGCCTTCTTATATAAATGCCTTATTTGACACAAGCCTCTTGTTATTTTTGCTACTTATTTTGAATGTATTATTACCATTTACATTTTTCCTCATTGCTATAATAACATCTTGTGATGTGTGAGCTACTGTGTCCAAATAATTTTCCTTGTGGAGCAATACATTTTGTCTAAGTCTAAGTCTAAGTCTAAGAATGTTTTTTCTTTTGAAGTAGACAGCAGTAATTTCTTTGTAATGGGGTTACATTTTGTCTAAATTTGTCTTTCGGTTTGGGGAAAAAGGAGACACATGCTGTCATTGTGGTAGAAGGAATGTTTTGAGAATGAAATCAGGTGTAGGAGCCATTATGGTAATGCTGACTAAATCAGACTGAATCAGGTAAATCAGAGTCTGTGTGACTGAGTGGTCTAAAAAGCAGTGCCTCGAAAACAACGTGAGCTTTGTTGATTCTACAAAGATGTCAGATAAACACACAGCTTAGCACAAGTGTCAATAATCAAATGCTAAGTAAGCTGAATTATAACCCCATCCCAGCTCTTAATAGCTCACCAAAACAACCTTCAGCAAATGAGACGCCTCATCAGTTTAATAGCTTTACAACACAGATCCGCCCAGTGCTGTCAAACTGTTGGCAACACAACTGTTCTTCTATTCACACCCTCTGCCCTATAGGTCTAAGTATTCATAATAAAATAAATAAATACATAAAAACTTGCAATGAAAAAAAAAAAAAGAAGGTAATTTCAATGAACAGTTTTGAATATTAGGTGCATTGTGTAACTTTTCTGGTGGAGAATCTGTCAAAAGCTTGGAGACGTTATTACTTTCCCTGGTACGTACGTACGTACGTACGTACGTACGTATGTATGTATGTATGCATGTATGCATGTATAGTATTAAACCTTTCTATCTTCATGGAGACAAACCAGACCAAGCTACAGGCGAGATCTGTGGAGAAGCAATCTCACTCATTGTGAGGATGCCTGTTTTTCCAGGCATTTTTTGAGTTATAAAACCACATGTAATTGAATAAATGTAAGGTAGAGCTGTTTAATGTCATACTGTGGAAGATTCCAGGCAGAGCAATGACACATTTATGAAAACAAGCAAGTAACTAAAAAGTTACACAGTGTAACTTTAATTTAAAAGAATAATTTGCCATTAAAAGAGCAAACTCCAAAAAAAAAGAAAATAGAGCAAAGAACCAGACACAGTAGAATGGGCAATATCCGTACCACATTTTTTTCTAAATCTTCTAATTTGGTGTGTGGTGGCCGCAGAATATTTTTGACCAAAATCACTGGAAAACACTATCTATTGTTTATTGGAATGCAGATCCCACATATAGGTTAAATTGTAAAAAATATTTTTAAGGACATCCAAATATTTCTCTTACCATACACCCAGAGGAGTCGAGCTGCCGGTCAGTCACACATTTGAAGTTCTTCTTGCAGCCTCCATTATCTTTGGAGCAGTCCCTCACAGGTCCAAATGAAGACAGCAGGTCATCCACACTCTCAAAGTAAGTGGACAACATGGCCTCCTCCCTGTTTACATACAGAAAAGGCAAATCAATACAGACACCCAATCAGAATAAATTAGTTTTTATGCCCTACTCCTACTACTTTTGCCAACACTAATGATCATAATTCTCTTATATATGGCCTATAGCTACATGGTATACACACAGTATACACCAAACCAAAAAGCTACCTTTGCCCTATTTAAATACAGTAGTGAAAATGGTATGAAAATCCCCATGGAGGCTGTGTTGTGCTTTTTGACACTTGCATGATTTTCGTAGTTGTAAAAATACTAGTAAGAGCAAAAACTTTAGTAGTGTACTGGGGAGATGCTGTCTGTCATGTAAAACTTTTGTTCACAGCCAGAAATGTTTTCTCTTCTCTTCTTTCCCAAACTTTTTTTTTTTTTTTTTTCAAAATAAGTTATCTGACTGTAAGCTATAGTATATTTTAATGCTTCAACACAACAACATCTAAATGAGTTGCCTTAGGGATGTGCTGTTCCTGTTACCTGCAGTTTTAATTGTTTTCCTTTTCAGTTCATTTTAAAAGTATTCTTCAGCACCACTTGTTTTCAAAAATAAGCAATTGTACATGTAAAGCTACCAGCCCCAATTTCAAAAAGATACCTCAGTCCAATGTAAATGGAATTTGCATTAGTGCTTTGGTATGAATGTGGTGTGTGCATGAGCGTTAATGGGGTCGAAGGGACCAATGACACAGATTGGCAGACTCAATAATATAATTCCCCATGGCTGCTGTGGCTTCCATAGTAGCTTACCACCAAGTGTGGAGTAAATTAATAATGCACTGTAAAGCACTAAGGGTGTCTTCAAAGTCACTATATAAATCCAACGCATTACAAAACAAATGCTGAGCTACCAAGTATCTCAGTTGTCCCTGTTATGCTTTGTAGTGTGACCCCTGTATTTTTTTATATTTTTAAGAGTCAGTTGTTACAAAAAATGATTTAGCTGACTGACAAAATACAAATAGCAGTGTTGACAGTAATACACAGTAATTTGCCATTGACCAGCACTGTGGAACTGCTGTTAACTTGAGTTCTTTGCACTGTGCCCACACACTGAGAACCCCGACTGTTAGAGCCATAGAGGGGGGTCCAGTTCCCTGTGCTCCTCCAGAAAGTCCAACCAAAGTAACAAGACCACTGGGAGCACAGCAGGGCTGAGGTGAATCCACTCAACAAACAGTGACATGATCTTCAGTGATAAGACAGATGTCCAGCTGAGCAGCAGGATTTGGAGTGCTGAGGCTGCTACAGATGCTTCCTGCCTCTGTTTCACTCTCACTTAAAAATAGCTTGGGGAATAAATGAAAAGCACTTAAGATGACTTTTTAATTTGAGTGTCTTTTATATTTTATTTAAATGATAGATATGCAGAAAGATTTTAACACATTAGCAACAACTTCCTTTACAATCTCAAAAGTTTCTCACCACATGTGCCATGGAGGAGACTGCAAATCTTTCCTTATGACCTCTTTAGTCATTACTCTCACTCACTCACTCACTCATGCACTCACATACCACATTAACACATAAATGGGCAAAGTGTCTTGCCCAAGGTCACAGTGCACAGTCTGTACTGGTCTGAACTAGAATTGAACCATTACATATATATATATATATATGTGTGTGTGTGTGTGTGTGTGTGTGTGTGTGTGTGTATATATATATATATATATATATATATATATATATATATATATATATATATATATATATATATATATATATATATAAAAAAGCAATCAGGCTATACCAGACCCACTAACATCAAAATGCTGTAAATAATATGTGTGATCCTACAACCCCAGATGTGCATGTGCGAATGCAAACAAATGACACTATAGGGGCCACTTCTGTGCTGAGGTGCACTGCACAGAAAAAAGAATTGCCTGTATTCAAGCCTGGATAAGCTTTATTTACTCTATGGCTATGTAAAGAGGGATGTGGCTTTGTCTATAAATCTTCAGTCACCAGTCAGTAACAGGACTGTAAAGAACTTTGTGTCACATCCTGTTTGCTTGAAAAGATTTTCATGAATCAAGTTTTCATTTTTGACTGATTAATTGAGTGGCAACCTGTGTTCTACCACAAACAAACAAAGCAAACAAAAAAAATACAATCTCTCTCTGGTGTGATTGTCCCCATGGCTCCTACTTTTTCCTGAATTCAATTCTTTATGGCTTATTTACTGACTGAGGTTAAATCTCATTGTCAACACAAATGAAATCATTAATTTGGGCTAAATCAAAACTAATAATTATTGTTTCCCTGGTACAAACTATCTCTATTTCTACACTCCTCCAAACACAGAGATAGGTGTAAAAGCTGTAGGTAAGTGTCGATGGGGATTTAGCCATGTAGACCAGGGCCACATAGTGCCCTAAATAATGAAAGCCAAAACATTAAGGTTGGTTGTTGAAAATAGGACAGGATATAGTCCATTCCCTGAAGGGCCCTGGACCCCTTCCTACTCTGGAGCTGCCCATGATGAGGAGAGCCAGGCAGTTAGGCAGTCTCCCTGTGGGGAAGTGTTGGTACATGGTAGAAAGAGAGAGAGAGTTTGGACATATGGGCTGCTTTGGGCATGCTACAGAATGGAGAGAAACCGTGGTGGTGTACTTTGGCCCAAGCCTGTGTACCCTGGTTTGCATAAAATATGAAAGAAAATTGGAAATGCTGCCAAACGAAAATTGTGAGGAGTAAAAGGTTGAAATTGGATTTTGTGGGAGCCTGGGGAAAAAGAAAAACTGTTTTGTGGTGTCTTTTGTAGTACACTTGCTCCTCTTTGCCTCTAGTATTATTGTTCCAATGCTGGCAATATACAGAGGAATGAGAATGTGTTGTTTTTACTGTGCACCCATCCAATGACTGTGGCACGATCCCTACTGTAAATCATATTGCCAGCACTTTACTATACAAGTGTTCAAACCACAGACCAAATTTGCCACCTTTAGTGTATCAATTATGTTGACCATGAATACATTTTGATACATTTTATATTACTGCAAAGATTATGATGGAAGTGATGGTGAGTTAGAAATATACACCTGTGTAATCCCTCTGTTGTCCATGATCCCCAACAAAAAAGGCTGAATTCTGTCAACTGGACAAAAGTTTATTAAGAGTGCATACATTCCAGCACTCATTCCAGGAGCAGATATAGAGTTCAATAGTGACGTCTCGCTTTCGTTCTGGAGGTAAAATTTTCCATTCATTTTCCCATAGAGTTTTTTAAAAATTCAAATGTTAAGAGACCATTGTGGACGCTAACGAGTGACATGTAACTAATATCCATATCCATCCAGTTGTTTTAAAATGTTTTAATAACTTAGCGGTTTACAAAGTTCAGAAAAAGACTTATTACTAGAATTATTGGTCTTGTGGTCATTTGTAGCCCTGAACAAGTCTGTGGGAAAAATTAACTATTAAGCTCCATTTGCTATATTGTTTTGCAATTTTGGGATATTTAACTCCCGTGCCAGAGCTCCCATTTCAAAACTGAAGAAGCTACTGTATAAGAAGTGAAATGTGTTCATTCCAAATATAACTTTTGGACCATGGACAGTGTTTTACTACTTACAGACCTAAATGGCAGGCAGCTTTCACTTAGTCTATTGCCAAAAGATCAAGCCAAAACCTCCCAAACACTCCACCATTGTGCACCCCATGAAAGTTTCATTTTCAACTACTTGTGCACTTCTCCTTTATTTACAATCACCCAAGTTATTGCTTACTGCAGCAAGAATGAACATTGTCCTGCTATTGTACTTTTGCACAGTCTCTCATTTCTGTCATGTCCTCCCTTTCACTATATTTTGCAAATCAATTTCTCAGAATTTGACAGGCAACACATGGCATTGTGCGTGTCAGCCCTCTCTGCCAGCCACTGAAAGCATTGACAAATGACTCCTTAATTCTGAGGCAAACCCTGAGTGGGAGGTGAGGCAGCCAGAAAGAATGGCCTGGCTGGGGCTGTGAGCTGCATGCTGATTGGTTGTCATGGACTAAGGGAGTTGTAAGTCAAAGATGGAGAAGTAATCAATTTTACGAGGCGCCTGTTGCAAGGAAAGCCCAGAAAGAGCACACCCAGCAAAACAATACTATTTACAAAAGTTTCCATCTGTAGAGTATAGATTTTCAGTTTACGTTTGATTAATAGAAGTCATTGCTGTTAAGCACAACACAACCATCAATCATCAAATTGAAGGATTGGGGCAAATAATTCTCTTTTAATTTGAAAAACTACCCATTTCCTGCGACTAAATGGTTTCCAAATCATTAGCTAATCACAATGGCCTTGAGACTCCATTGGCTGACCCGGCGGCGCATTGCTTGCATCTAAACACTGAGTAATGCACTTGTTATGAATCTCCTTTTCTGCTTCTTGCTTTTGCAGATGATGAATGGCCACACGACTTCGCCCAAAGTTAGAGAGCTGCTCTGACGTGATTACGGGCCGCGTTATTGGTCTGCCCCTGCACTTGATTAATGCTCTTGTTCCAGCACACCCCACAAATATGCTGACTCTCATCAACCACCTTCGTCATTGAATAGACCCCGTTTTCCTTAAGTTTTGCCTCATCACTGCAGGGAAGTTTATTGGAAGAGTGCCTTGACAGTAAACTTCGAGAGGATTTTGAGAAAGATTCATTGATCTTCTGTTGCTTATTCCAGTAAGGGTTTGTGGTTGACAGGAGGTTTTTCCACTTAAAGCAGTGAACAGCCAGGACAAATGGTCATTCAGTCGCTTGTCTGAGGGGAGAGCAAACATAGGCCCTGTGGGTATACTGTATGTCCCATGGTACGCACACCACAAAGCCAGATGGGTATCTAAGTGGTGATTACGAAATAGCCCACGGAGAATACATCAAGATTGTTAGCCATTGTGCATTGTCTAACCCAGACCTGGGTATTGTATAGCTCCCGGGCCACATACAGCCCTTTGGTTGACTCTGACCGGCCTGTTTAAACTCATTTCGGATTACAAAATAAACATATTTCATAATTTTACTTCATACACAGACTAAAGCTGCATATTTTAGAGGTGTTTTTTAAATGACATTGTTTATAAGGCAACCTCACTTTTTCATTGCTTGTCATAACATAAACTCTTACCAGTCTTCCCAGCTTGTCATAACAATGCTATTTAGTGCTTTTTTATAAAGAAATAAAATTAATATTATGCAGAATTGAGTGTTTTGGCCCAGCCCTCCATAATATTTTCTGTTTCTCATGTGGCCACATGGAAAAAAATAATTGCCCACCCCTGGTCTAACCCTTAGGCCCCAAGCTGCTGAGAGAGGCAGCTCGGTAATAGGACTGTTAAGGGACTCAAAATTAATACATTTAATACCCTGAAGTCTGAGACAAGCATTAGACATGCTGTTTGGATCAGCTAACCCCTCTGCCAATGTGCACCTTTCTTTAAAATGCAGATGTGCATTGACAGAGGAGTAGAATAAGATTTATAGATTTAATTTGTGGACTGTGTCAGGCCTCACAGCTGCATTGACTTATTGGCGGTGGCACTTTTTGATGGTTCACTTGATCACAGTAAGTGTGGTCATTTATCAGCCGTGCAGGACGTCACCAGCCACTCACTGTTATTAACACTTTATGGACCAAAATAGGGCTTTTTGAACACAGTTACAAAGGCATGGGACAGAGGGCAATGTTATATTGCAGATGTTATACTGTGCAATATGGCATTCCACAGTGACCGCTCACTTCGAAGTACAGGAAATATCTTTCCCATTCATTTTCTTCACAGGCTTGTACATGTTAAAGTTTTGGTTACTAATGACCACATTAGTTATTTATCACATTGCTGGTTAGCCTCTATTGTGTCTTTAATCTCTTAATATTAGATTTTTTTGTGGTCTAAAGTCTAAAGGAAAAATGAATGGGAATTTTACTGCTGGAACCTCAGTTGGCTTAAACTTTTGAGCTCTCCAAATTATGGCTGTATAAATTTGGCCAATAGTACCAACAGACAACAATCACAACTTGACCTTATCAGTTTAGAATTACCAGTCTGGGATTGAGTTCATTTCTGAGGATACCTGTGCTGGAACTTTTTCAAACAATTTTTCATCCATGAATTAACAATATTTTTATCTAAATGGGTAAGAAGAAAGAATAACAATCTGAACTGCAATGCACAACAGTACAGTCCCTGACAAAAGTCTTGTCGCTTATCCATTTTGTAGAAACAAAAGCTTATAACCTGACTTTAAATGAATCGATTGGTTTTAGAAATGTCTCATATGAAGCTAAAACCCTCCCAAATCATGTTCAATATACTAAAATAAATTTGCTTCACTGAAGAAAGATTGATCATTTAATGAACACAGAAAGGTCAGATTTTGGCAAGACAAAAGTTTTGTTGCCTACAGAAAATTGAACAAATAATTTACTTCAAATACAAAAATATGTTGCATAACGTCAGTGAATGAAGTAGTGGTGCTGTGAGATCCATATTTAATATCTTGTATGACTTCCATGAGCTTGAAGGACTGCCCCATGCGGTTCGACAATGAGTCATACAATTTGTTGATGAAGTCATCAGGAATAGCAAAGAAAGCGTCTTACATGCCTCCCAGAGTTCATCAAGATTCTTTGGTTTTGCCTTCCATGCTTCCTCTTTCATTCTACCCCAGACATGCTCAATGATGTTCATGTCTGGTGACTGGGCTGGCCAGTCCTGGAGCACCTTGATCTTCTTCACCTTGAGAAACTTTGATGTAGAGATAGAAGTATGTGATGGAGCACCATCCTGCTGCAAAATTTGACCCCTTTTATGGTTGGGAATGTAAGAGGTAGCTAATACTTCTTGATATTTTAGGCTATTGATATTGCCTTCCACCCTGCAAATGTCTCGCACACCCCCATACTGGATGGAACCCCAGACCATGATTTTTCCACCACCAAACTTAACTGTTTTCTGGGTGAATCTTGGATCCATGTGGGCTCCAGTAGGTCTCCTGCAATATTTGTGGCAGCTGTGATGTAATTCAACTGAGGATTCATGTGAGAAATCCACCTTCTGCCACTTTTCCAGTGTCCATCCTTTTAGCAGGCTGTGGGCCTTGGCAAATGCCACACGGTTTTTTAATTGCCTTTTGTTTAGTGCTGGTTTCTGTGCACTGATTCGACCATGGAGGTCATTTCCAGACAGAATTCTACAAACTGTTGTGGTTGACACAGGGACTTGAGGTGACCAGGCCTGGTGGAGCTCTGCTGCAGTGGAAAAGGGGCTGGCCTTGGATTTTCGAATCAACAAACGGTCCTCCCGAGCAGTTGTCTTGCAGCGTCTGCTGGACCTGGGCTTGTCAAAAACATCTCCAGTCATTTCAGATCTTTTTCTTATTTTTTGTACTTGACGCTGAGACACATTGAAGGTGTCACCACCTCAGCAGTGGATCTGGTCTTCAGCCTCTTGATAATTAATGCTTTGGTCTCAGGGTGGATCTTAGGCATGTTGTGGAGGTCAAGTTGCAGTTGATGTGAAGGTCTGGTGTGCTGGGGTTCTTTTTATACACACCCACTAATTGATTGATCAGTAACTGATCACAGGTGAGGCTGTAATCTAGGATTGGGTGCATCATATGACAAGGCGACAAGACTTTTGTCTTGCCAAAATCTGACCTTTCTGTGTTCATTAAATGATCAATCTTTCTTCAGTGAAGCAAATTTATTTTAGTATATTGAACATGATTTGGGAGGGTTTTAGCTTTCATATGAGACATTTCTAAAACTAATCGATTAATTTAAAGTCAGTTTATAAGCTTTTGTTTCTACAAAATGGATAAGCGACAAGACTTTTGTCAGGGACTGTATGTCCAACATGCTCAAACATCAATTTTCAACTACAATTTGTATGTGCGCTGGGAGGACAATGTTGTAAAAGACAGTTGGGCAAATGAGCTATTTGCATCATATTTAAACATAAGAATGATGATTGTCCTCCTGTGCAGACTAATCATTTGTGAAATATACATGAGCTTGTTATTTCAAGAGACCTCAGAAATAAATAGCCAAAAAGTGCAAATATTCCCGCATTCACTTATGACTTAAAAAGCTTTTCTCATTTGAAATGTTAGGACTTGCTGTTTTGAAGGGCATATGGACATTGCTGTAGTTCATTTATCAGGGGAGGATACTAGAGCAGACATAACAGATCTGCCACAAAGGAAGTTTAATTGAAATGTTTTCCATTTTTATTTAACTGGGGATTTTACTGTGTAAATGCAGTGAATATGCCCTCAATTTTACTTCTGGTCATTTTTTTTACTATTTGTGCTTTTGGAATTGGAGCTAAATGATGAAATTCAATGTAATACATCAATGGTCACATTTTTCTATACTGCTTTTCCACCTTCAAGGCACTCAAAGCGCTTTACAACAAGGAACCACACACACACACACATTCACACACCAGTGTACGCAGACACTGTGGGCAAGGTGGGTTAAGTGTCTTGCCCAAGGACACAATGACAGCATTCTTCTGTGGGAGCTGGAATCACATCAGCCAACCTGTGGGTCAGTGGATCTGACCGCTCAACCTGTGATGTTTATGTTGAGAGCTGGATTTGAACCGCCAACCTTCAGATCAGTAGGTGAGTGCTCTACCAACTGAGCTACTATATATATAATTAATGTAATATATAATTAAAGTAAGTAGATTTTAGACATTATTTCAAACCCTTGGTCTAGAATCTTATATTGTTGAAAAAATGATGATTGTACATGCCAAGGTTATGAGCTTCAGGAGTAATGCAAAGTAAATATTTTATTTGTATGGTGTAAAAAGCAGGACAGCCAAGGACAAACACTACAGTGAATAGATATATTTGCTAAGCAGTTAGAATATGCAACACACATAGAAATAATTTAAGGCCCTGGCTCCATATGCATTTTAAAATAAATGAATATATTTTTCTGCGCTCTAAAGTGCACATTTTGAAATAAATTGGTTATCTCTGAAATGTTTATTGTTTATGTTTTGATTCTTAAATCTACCAACAAGTGTGTGGAGACAGCTTTATTTCAGTGACCAAGAGATACATACATAGATACATAGTGATCTGAAAAGACCTTATGAATGTGTAAATTTGAATGAGCCTTTATAGGCAGAATCAATAAAATTTAATGTTAGTGCATACTGAACCGAGTGTGGTGTTATACATGATACAACCCCTTTTACAATGGAAAGACATTTAGTACATCAATTGTTTATTAGGTTGCTTAATAAGCATAAGCTTTATAAGCAGCCTACAAGACACATCACCCATCACACACTACACCATCACGTGACACTTCTGAGGAAGGCTACTGGGAGTAGCCAAATTTTTGTAAAGCAGGTAAACAAACTCTCTTGTCTGACCGAAAGAATTGTTAATTCTCAATTGTCTATAGTTTTAATAAACAATCTCTGTAAGTATGTTTCAGTTTGCTGATACTCTGACAGAAACATTGTCTGGTGTTGTGGAGCTGCACTGATGCATGCCAGCTCCTGCCTCGCTGGATGACAAAACATCCCTTTTATGTTGCCAACATTTGTGATGGAGAGATTGCCAACACAATAACCTGACATTAACCCTGCAATAATTTAGGCCTGTGTTTGTTTTCCAAGTGCTCTGGTATAGTAAGTCTTTTGATTTACAAATGTATTCACCAGGTTATCATAAAAAACAAAAAAAAAAAACAACAAAAAAATATATATATATTTCTTTCAAAGATTTAGACATATTTTTAAGATCAAGTTTATGTAAACAGGTGCAGTTATAAAAACACAGACCTTTAGACCAGCATTCCAGCTGCTTTTCGAGATAGTTTGAAAACTATAGATGCAGTGAGGGCAGAGTTACCAGAGCGGCAGTGAGGGAAGATTGCATCATTCCAGAAGAACTTCATTATGTCTAGCCGAAGGTTCAACCTCATTGCACTCTCCAAAAATTGTACTAAATTATGAAGAAGCTTATAAATTGTGAAATAACGTCACGCTATTCACGCGTACATGATTTATTTTCATTTTACATGAGATCTGTGACTAACCTGACCTCCCCTGGATCCTCGGTCACCAGAACATCAGTTTTACAGCTGGCGATAGGGTTGATAGACAGCTCCACTGGGGGGACCACAAAGCTCTTGCTGACAGGCAGCCACAAGCCCTGGCCCAGGCTGTAGAAGGACCTGTAGCAGCAAAAACATTTCAGTAAATACAAAATGCTTTACCTACTGAGAGCTGTCACTGTGCAAACAAAAGGGGACTTCAAACCTCCTTTTACAATGTACTATTTATACTATTTATTGTTTATTTGATCTGATCTACATATTAAGACTTGGCTGGGGTATATGATTTTCATGCCATAGAAGGAGGAAGTAAACATTTAAATTTGTCTAACTCATCTGTAGCTCTCACAAAACCTTTATCACATCATTAATATCCACATGGAATAATTTGCTTGGCTTTAGAACTGATTTATTTATATTTAGCACGGGTGGATCGTCCAAGGAGCTCAGCCAAACAGAGCACTGCTTTCTCCACTTACCTCCAGGCAGATGAGAAATACAAATATTTTTAAACTGTGCATTTTCAGTGCCATTAACTTTAAATCATTAGCCACTATTAACAGCAGCCAAGGAAACTTCTCTGTTGATAAAAGCACTGGTACAGCTTGCTTGAGACATGTGGCAAGCTGAGTGAATTTTTGCCCAAAAATGATTTCCCTACACAACAAATCACTGAAGACACACTGTAGGGAACCAGTCTAGTCCTTTGGGGATAACCATCTGGTCATCATCATTTTAAAATAGCATAGAACATGTTTTGTTAATGTATCAACGATCAAGAGCATATGGACATGAAAATATCATTACTTTCAATTTAGGATGAAATCTTTGTACAGATTTATGCTCTGCAGTGTGGTGCAGAAAGTACATCCCCCTGCATTTGGAGTATGCCGGTACTTTGAAGTTTCTTATGCATACAGTATAAAGCATAGGTGGATGGCTTAGAGCAGCAGAGTAGGCGCTGTGGATTTGGCTCCTTATTTCTTTGAGTGGAGTCATACAGAGAGGTTCACTGTGCAAGGTCAGTGAGAGAAGTTATGTAAGTAAATGTAGCCAGATAAATTCAAATTACTATTCCTATGTAACAGTGATAGCAAGTAATAATATATACACTGAGTTCCATCCATCCATTTTCTTCCACTTATCCAGAGCCAGGTCGCGGGGGCAGCAGGCTAAGCAGGGACTCCCAGACTTCCTTCACCCCAGACATGTCCTCCAGCTCCTCTGGGGGGACCCTGAGGTGTTCCCAGGCCAGCCGAGAGACATAGTCCGTCCAGCGTGTCCTGGGTCTTCCCCGGGGCCTCCTCCCGGCGGGAAATGCCCGGAACACCTCCCGAGGGAGGCGTCCAGGAGGCATCCGGAACAGACGCCCGAGCCACCTCAACTGGCTCCTCTCGACGTGGAGGAGCAGCGGCTCTACTCCGAGCTCATCATCCTATTTCTAAGGGAGCGCCCAGCCACCCTGTGAAGGAAACTCATTTCAAGCACTTGTATCTGCAATCTTGTTCTTTCGGTCATTATCCAGAGCTCATGACCAGAGGTGAGAGTAGGAACGAAGACTGACCGGTAAATCGAGAGCTTTGCCTTTCGACTCAGCTCCCTCTTCACCACAAAGGTCTGATACAGCGACCACATCACTGCAGACGCTGCACCGATCCACCAAGCCACCTTTTTCCGTTCGAGAACCATGGCTTCGGACTTGGAAGAGCTGATTCTCATCCCAGTCACTTCACACTCGGCTGCAAATCGCTCCAGTGCACATTGCAGGTCCTGGTTTGATGAAGCCAACAGGACAACATCATCTGCGAACAGCAGAGATGAGATCCTGTGGTCCCCAAACCGGACCCCCTCCGGCCCCACTCTGCGCCTAGAAATTCTGTCCATTAATACAATGAACAGAACCGGTGACAAAGGGCAGCCCTGGCGGAGTCCAACCTGCACCTGGAACAGGTCTGACTTACTGCCAGCAATGCAAACACAGCTCCTGCTCCCTTCATACAGGGACCGGACAGCCCTTAGCAAAGGGCCCCGGACCCCATAGTCCCAGAGCACCCCTCACAGGACACCACGAGGGACACGGTCAAATGCCTTCTCCAGATCCACAAAGCACATGTGGACTGGCTGGGCAAACTCCCATGAACCCTCGAGCACCCGATGGAGAGTGTAGAGCTGGTCCAGTGTTCCACGGCCAGGACAAAAACCACACTGCTCCTCCTGAATCCGAGGTTCGACTATTGGCTGGATTCTCCTCTCCAGTACCCTGGCGTAGACCTTACCAGTTAATGTTATCATTTATGCCAGGGCATCTTATTCCTTCAGTAAGGACTTAAAGGGCCCAGGACCCATTTTTTTCCATGTATTTGAGCAACATTTGTCTTGTCCCAGTATAGATATAGGTGTAAGCAGCTCATGAGGTCAAAATAAGTACACTGTGTTCTGTCTGCCTCTGTATCAGAAAGTGCAACATTAGCATGCTAGTTGTTGTGTTGTTACAACTATAAAACACATTGAATAATTTTGATGCTCAGATAAAAATAAGATAAGTGAGGAGTAATTTTGGACCGCTGCAAAAGAAGTTATATTTTTCAGTTTTTGCACCTGTAAAAGACAAATTTTAGCTTCTTTTTTCTATTCTTCTATCAGGGATTTTGAGATTTCATTGCCATTTTTTTGTATTTTGTAAAAGATTACCTTCATGTTAATTGCCATCTGGAAAACCAACACACATAAATCTAGCTTGTGCATCAAATAAAACAAACCCTTTTTTAAAAACTTGGCTGGCAGTGAAGAGGGCCCTTTGTACCTCGTACCTGTTGAAAAAAATGTCAAAGACGCTGACCCCATCAAGAAGCACTGCAGAACAAGAATGGCAGTGAAAGCATCTGAAATGGGTCCACTCCAGTTTTCCCCGTGGGCTATTTTGAAACCCAGGAGTAAGACTTCACTTAAAGAATAGAGCCCTGTCTTTGTCCATGCAACTTCACTGTATGCCTGGTCACGCACACAAGCCAAAAGAGCATTGCGTTTATTGTTAGAGAAGACATAGATAGACATAACATGCACTCATAGCAGGTAAGCACTCACCTGAAAATGCGCTCTGGGGCTTGCTGTCCAGTAACTAGGTCATAGCCTTTCTCTAGAGTGGCATAGGGCCAAGGACTGTGGAGGAGAGCATAAGGGAGAAAATTACTTGATCAAATATGAAGAACTTGCACAGTATAGCTTACAGCAAAGACAGCAAATAGCATGGATCTAGACAGCCTGAAGTGTGGGAGTTGGGTTGGCTTTAGGAAGGATTAACTTGCATTCAAATAGTTAGTTTTACTGTCTGCTCAGTATTTACCGCAGCCAAACTCATCATTTTTTTACTTGGTTCAGTGGTTTGCAAATCTACCAGTTTGATGCTTTTTCTTCCCCTTTATGTTTTTTTTTTTTTTGTGTCTCTTGTGACTGAATAGTTTGGATTTGCAAAAAAGAAAAAAAGAAGAAGAAGAAACAATAGAATCTGCAAAGAAAGTATGCAATTACAATTTTTGCTCACAACACAGAAAGACACAGTTAATGTATATTGAGAGGATACGCCTGCTTCAGAACCTTGATTGAGAAACTAACCACCAGGGCTCACTTTGGACATATTGTATTACCATGCCTCACAACAGTGCAGTGATGGGACATTTGATCTGGGGTTGACCTGGGTCCATCAGGGCAGGTAGGGCACAGGACCTCTTAATGAACTGACTGAATCCAGACTTAAATTGTCAAACAAGGTCAGAGTGAGGGAGCGGTCTTCAGGCTGTGCTGCTGCTCTCACGAGCACATTCCAGTCCAGTACTTTTTCATTTTCTGTGGCTACACTTTATGTCTCACTCCATCACTGCCCCCCTGCTGCTTTGATTCATTACACACTATTACTCCCTCCTACATGTCTTTTCATCTGTGCGCACTGCTCACCCCTCTTTTCAAGTCCCTTCCAGTCAGAGGAACGGTGCAGGTACATTTGCATATTTTAGCTCATTAAGAGAAAATTACTTCAATTTTAAGTGCAGGGACCTCTATTGAATTTTTTTGAATGGTGTGATCTTGATGTTTTTGAGCAAGAATTCTAGCTTTTGTTATTAATTGAAATTAACTCAAAAAGCTTAAAATAATGCATTAACATTTATAAATTGTGAAATAATATGTCAGCATTTGTGAAAATATAAACAAGGCTTTTGTGCATGTTCTTGTTGAGCTGCAATGAGACTTTTGTTTAACCTTTTACGACAAATAAAGTGTTAGTGATTAACTGATTATTTAAACATTTAAAATGCTGTCACCTCACAATGCATAATAATAATAACACATACAGTTTGAATAACCATTAACAGCAACATGATTCGGTAATCCAGAAATAATCAAAAATAAATTTAACCAATCATTTAGAATTTTTTTTAGTAAAAATACTGATATAATGTTTATGTTCTTCTAATCATACATTAGTTTACAGATTATGAGACAATTGTATACAAATCACTGTACTTGTTACATTTTAAAAGTCCTATATTACTTGAATTTGAGCATTTAGCCATACCCAATGTTGGGTTTTGTTTCATTCACACATGTTTGAGTAATCCTGAATTATCAGCCTGTTTATATCCCTGACGATCAAAATGCTCTGTTCCACCTTATGATGTCATGAAGTGGTTGTTTTCAAGTTTACAGATACCATTTACCTTTTGTTGAGTAGAAATTGGCAATTCTAGGACTGATTATCAAAAAGAGTGTGTAGGTGCATGGAGTTTAAAAACACAGTGGGGCACTTCCTGTATCACCACATGGCATCACAAGGTGGAACAGAGTGTTTTCTGTCTGAGAGAAGATCTCTGTCTAAATATGAAGAGTTTGTGTGAATGAAACAAAATATAACTTCAGGTCTGTTTTTGATGAGGAAAAAACATGATAATTTATGTCAGAAAACACTGTAATATGGGTCCTTTAAACAAGTGTGTCAGATTTCTCAGAAGTGGGCTGTCTGGCTGGGTTTAATTCTGTGATAGTGCTGGACAATAGAGCAGACAGAGGTTACCCTTCGTTGCGGGCCCAGTCACTGCGGACACAGAGGTGTTTGTGGTCAGGGTCAGGAGCATAACCCTCATGACAGCTGCATTCACCTGAAACACACACACAGAAAAGCACACTCACTAACTCAATATAATACTGCAAGTTTCTCTTCCAATATATTTTTGGTTATAAACATTATAATTTAGGATATAAAAAATAAAAAAAGCAATTTGGATGGTAAAGTAAAAAAAAAAAACCCTGATAAAGCATTCATGTGTTTCAATTAGGGCTGTGAAATTCACAAAATTTTAATCAAGATTGCAATTTAGTAATTTCTAATTGTCAATTATCATCTTGGGTCTTTTTAATCGAAAGGTTCACGGCCAGTGAAAACAAGTGTAGAATTTGGATGAATAAAGTGGACTATATTTTGTCCACTGATTACAGGTCTCTATTTTTCATGTTCAACAAATGAATGATGAAAGTGAAAAAAAGAGTTGAACTGAATATTGAGATCGATCAATATATAATGAGAAAAAGTTTTGTCATATTGCTCGACCTAGTTTCAGTTTCCTGTTATGCACTATGGCAATTTTAAACATTCTGAAATTCATGGCAATGTGTGTTAAGATGACTGCTGCATGCTGTCGTCAAATATTTAAGTATTTTATTAATCACAAATGTTTCTAATATTGACTACATGTTGAGTCCACGCCTGCTTCACTTCAAAATCTGATATAAAAGGTTTGTGAAAGCTAGCAGCTAGTTACATGCGTACTTGCTCTTTTCACAGTTTGAAAATCAGGTAATCCATCACAAGTGTGAATAAATTGCATATTTGATAACAGGTTGTTATCATTAGTCAGTCGTGGTAAGCTAAAACATTGTAATGGCAGAGCACACCTGAAAAGAGAAAAACAAGCATACTTTGTCACAGCATGAACCATTTGAAAATCACGCTGGTGACTTCACTTGGGCTGGCTCTTATAATTGCCAAAGTTCTCCAGCTGTGACCATATTTTGCTGGTGTTCCACTGGTTTTGTTTACTCCAAACTTCTTCACAGAGGTATTTTTGGTCCTGGAGATTTTGTGGTGTTAAAAGTTGCCTTGGCCAGACAGGGGCTGCAGCAGAGTGAGCAGACAGAGCGATCCAGCAGTGTTAGGTCTTTGTTTGGGTACAAGAGGCTGCCAATCGCTCAGCTTGGGTCACTGTTTGTTTTCCACACTGACCACTGAGCCATTATTAAACTCACTGCAAACACAAGGACAGCTTTCTGGCTGCTGCCGATTTCCTGGCAGGAACATGTCGGCAAACAGAAAGACAAATCAGAACACACTTTAAAAACACAGGGATTAGTAAGGAAAATAAAATGTGTACTCATGAGGAAAAACTAGAAAAGGCAAGGTACAGTTTATTGTCCCCATTGGAAAATTTGTCCTTTTGACTCATATTTCAATGCAGCTGGGGCAGCCTTTCAAGAGCAGTGGGTGCTGTCTGGGCCAGAGCTGGCTGCTTCAGATTCTGAGATAGTCTTGGTCAGGATTATGTTAGCTGAAGGATTTGACTTATTGTGCATGCTTTGGGTTGATGGTGGAAACCAGAGGAAACCCACCAAGACTCAAATAGAAACATGCAAACTCCACAGCTGTGAGATGAACCTCGAACCTTCTTGCTGGGAGATGAGATTGCTAGCCACTGCTACCAATGCCACTAGTTACTGCCTGAACAATTTATAAGACCACAAGTACTGTTAGAACTACTATTTACTAATCAATATTACACAAATTTAGAGATAATGCATCAAAATACATTCAGTACAGTGGCTCAGTGGTTAGAGCTGGTTCCCCAACCTGAAGGTCGGAGGACCCAATGGCACAGAGTTTGTAATGAATGAATACAATGGACAGCATAGCATTTTGAATTGCTTCAACAAGTCTGTAAGTGTAAGACTTTATTATTATTAAATAAAATACAGTACCTAAGTAATTCAAGAATTGACCACAAGTTAAATAGCTCTTCAGTTCTTCAGTATTCTTCACTAATTAATTATTCAGCTCTGAAAACATAACAGTGTTACAGATAAACCACATAAGAGAACTAATCAATGTTTGAATGTCAACTTTATAATGTTAAATCAATGTTAACATTTCTGTGTAGGGTCAGGACTTCCCTTTTCTGTCTGCTCCAGGAACATTTGCATTGGTAAAGTAACAAAACAAAATGCAACTTCCTTGTTTGATGTATGTGAATGCATAACACTGGAAAATAGTGTAATGGCCACCCAGGCAACATCATTCACATTTATCACCTGATGTTTAATAATTTAGCCACGGAGTTTATAGTACTCCTGCCTGCAATGAAGTGATGGCCAAGAGCATGCAGCCAAAGAGAGGAAAATAAAACTAAGTGCTTTTATTTGCTCCAGGCCATGTCATGCGACCCTTAGTGAATGAATAATAAAGATATAAAAATATGGCCAATGCAATGATCAGGCATAACAATATGACCAGTAACAGGTGCAGTGAAGATGGTTATATTTCATGGATTCTTCTTTGAGGATGTGTTCCTTCACATCTATACAATTGATTTATAAAAACATGAAAATGGGTACGTGTAGGGACTACAATGAGTTTGACAGGGGCTATGGTAATATGTGACAGGTAATATATTAAGAGATCAGTGTGATGATGATGATGATGATGATGTGATGTAAGTTCCATGGCAACGGAGTGGTTGGCTGCATTTGTGGCAACACACTGAGCTGTTTTTTTGTTTTTTTTTAACCATCATAGACACAGATCTGCTAACCCTACCTGCCCAGTCCCTCTGTTAAACTGCACTGAGATCTTTGACAGAGACACAAAGGCGACTGAGAAGCCTTTGTGTCTCAGTCAAACTGTTGGAGTTTTGCTACACTGCAACAGTGTGCTGCAGCAAAACTTGAATTTCCCTCACGATAAAGTATCTCTCTTTCTCTTCCTCTTTCTCTAGTTGACCATTCATACTTTGCACGTGATGTTATGAACATTCCCTGGGCGGGTGATGCTAAGGGTATGCTCTTAAACAGGGTATGCTGTTGAACAAGTCTCTCACACATGTAATTATAGTTACAAGATAGCTAACATTAGCCAACATTAGCCAACAACAACAGTTTTTCACTCACTCTCACTATTTTTGTAGAATATTACCTCAACAGCACCATGAACGCCTCTGTCCTTATCAGTATTGATCACAGGCCCATGAAAATGTGCTGTTAAAATCTCATTTGTATTTTTTTTGCATATTTCTATGGTGGAATGTTCAGAACAGTATTTTGGCACTGCAAAGTCTCAATTAAAACTTTTTTTTTTTTTTTACGTTCTGTAATACACTTAATAAACTAAATGCATATTCTCTATTTATAAGCTCTCAGCCATCTTTCAACCTTTATTTGGTCAAAAATGTATTTAACAAATCTCTATGTAGAATAAAATAATGGTTTGACTTGCCAACTATTGAAACAATCATTAGTTGCAGCCCTAGTTAAAATTGGCTTAATGTGTTTGAGGCTGCATTGTTTGGTGGCAATACTGTTGTGTCTAATAGTGGAGGTTAAGTATTCACTGTGCAATTGTGAATTTTGTTCTAATTAGAAACACCATGCCCCATTATAATTAAGTGCATTCTTTACATATTTAACTTGCATGCTTTTGGTAAGTGCTGCTTATTGCCCAGAGGTAGTTCTTAACAAAGCCCATGTGCAGTCAGATCACATGCACCATTTCCATATAACTCTCCTCTTCCTGCCACAGGCTACAATAAGCATTTTATTAGCAGTCAGCCTCTGCTTAGATTATAAATAGTGTTTCGACTATTTTTCACTTTCTCCTTCTTCCTGACAAATACAAGGCAGGACATTTACATTCCAAACTACGATTTGCTGTTTAAAATGCCTGAGCGCGTCTTTGATTTATTGGAGATGAGAGACAGGAGCTGACTGTAACCAGGAGCGCTCCTGACAGAATGATGCTTACTATTGCTATGCATATTCCACACAATATCCATAACTCACCATTTACGCTGTTTATGGCTTTGGACAATAAGATCCAAACTGCCTGCTTTCACTGAAGAGAAGCTAAAATAAATGCAGGAAACTGAATGTGAAATCATTACAGGTAATGATGACTAATACTCAAATATAGGTATGCATTTTCCATCTCTACAGTATAAATCATATAATCAATGGCAACAGCCCTCAGTGTAATAAATGAGCTACAAGTCATCCACTGTGTCTAATTATACTGTACCACTGAGTCAGCATCATTGCTCATGCAGATTGAGGACTGATTACAGCTTGAATATACAAAAGAATTCACTGCTCTCACAATGGCATTTCCTCTAACTAAACAACATGCAACTAGGCTTTGTGTTGGCGAGAACATCTAGATCTGAAACATTTTAAAATGTCACACATAAATTAACAAAGATTTTGTGTTGTTTTTCATTTGGAATGCATCTTCATCCTCAAAAGATCATGAGATGTTAGGAACTGAATTCAAATAACACAAATGCATGACAAGTAATTTGACGCAAATATATTGTAGTAGACAGTTTGAGCACATTTTGAGAATAAAATATGTCTATACATACTACATCTAAAGTAAAACCTGCAGTAGAAACAGATCTATGATTAGTAAAATCTATACTTATCTATACTGAAATTAGATAAAAGTTGTGACTGTGAGGTAGTATCTTTGCCTTTTAATTAAGCCACTACACAAAGAACAAATAAAAGGTAGCCACATTTATCAGTGACAGTCCTTATGTCTATGGGGGGCTCAGAACAGATAGAATAAGGAAGATGTTTTTGCCCAGTGCTGAAACAGTGAACACACTTTATATCCTCAAAAGCCGCAGGCAGTTTGTCAAACCAGTTCAGATGTGTGTGCTGTTCGTGACTCCTATAGGGTGAGCTATGGGAGCCAGAGGTCTGGGGCCAACTCTATTCATTCAGGGCAGGTCTTGGCTCACTGCTGGACAATAGTTATGTTCCTACTTCAATTTAGAGTTTGGGAAGACTGCCTTTTTCTGTGAAGTTTGTTGGTACTAAATATTGTCAACACCTACACGAGAGAAAAATGGGCTTATAAATATTTTTGTTTAAATTGATTTGACAATTTTAGACATGGTACAGATTTAGATAAAACAGGAAAAACACTCAGGCAATAGATCAAATTCTTTTTTTTTCTTTCTCAAAAGTAACTGGCAGCTTACACTGGCAATTATACGGTAAACCCTGAAAATACTTAGCTTTGAAATCAATTCACAATTTTTCAGGTCCGAGTCATGCTCAAGTTCTCACTGTTTCGAGTCCGTGTCACTTAGTACTATTCCGAGTCGAGTTCAAGTCAAGTCCTAAGTCATCATCGTCATTTTTATTTTTATTTTTTTCTAACTGTGCTCACCCAGAAGGCATTACTGTAACGTCTCACAGCCATGTACTAACTGTGAGCTTAAAACCATACACTCCACCATACACTTAAAAACATGCACTATGTAACTTTCTGGTGGAAGGTCCGCCACCTGCTTGTCTTCATGGAAATGTTATTGCTTTGTCTAAGTCCCAATGTATGGCATTAAACATAACTATTTCCATGTAGAAAAACCTGCAATGCCTCCTGGCCAAATTGCAGGTCAGATCAGTGGAGAGGTGATCTCACTCACTATAAAATAGCTGTAATTGAATAAATACAAACATAGATGAGTTTAATGACACACTGTGAAACCTTTCAGGCAAAGCAATAATATCTCCATGGAAACAATCTTCAGGTGGATCCTCTATCAGAGAAATTTCACAGTGCACAGAGCTTAAAGGCAGATATACATTAGAGGACAGTAGAAGGACTTGTGAGCTGTAACTAGTCAAGTCCAAATCTGAGTCTCCACTCATCAGTTATTATATTCGTGTCCAGTCACCGGTCATGTAATTGAGTTGGAAAATTAGTCATAATTTCAAGTCACTCGAGTTCCATATCTCTAATATTTAGTTGCATGATTGGTACAGTAACAGAAAATCCTCTCACACATTCTGTTCCAATTTAGTTTCACCAATTTAAGGCAAGACACTGCAGGTTAATAGGAAAAATCTTAAATTTAGAGATACCAATTTGAAACTTCTGTAGTTTCCTATCATGAATGTTAGAAAACAATATTTCAATATTTTGGATAAGTTATTTAGTATTTTAGTAAATTAGATATGAGTAAAAATTTGCCTAAAAATTTTAATTTCATCAAATTTTTTTGTGTTAAATATTTTCAGATTTGGATTTCGATATGAAAAATCCTTCTGTACAATTCATCAAAATCTTACAATATCTTGGAAAGTTTGGTGTGTGTAGGTGCTACTTTATCCTTATGTCCCCATAGGGACATAAGGATTTTGAGAAAATTACTTTTGAAATTACAATGTCCCATATAACTCTATGGAGGCAAGTTGATCAAATTAAATATTAATATTTCTATCGGTGCAGAGTGAACTATTCTGTAGTTTCCACATGAAAACTTATATGTTAAGAGACCAAACTGAAAAAAAAAAAAAAGTCTGCAATGTCTCGCTTTACACAGCTAGAAGCATATAAGAATAAATTTGTACAAAGTGTACAGCAGACCGAAGAGTGGTGCCCTGCATGTACTAATCTCGTCTATACTTTAGACATAACCACTGCTCCACTGCTCCCTTCCTCATGCAAATGTGTTTAAGGCAGGGCTCAAGCAATTAACAGGGGTCTGCTTGATTACACATTCTGCTGAATTAACACATCTGTGCATGACTTGGATGGCTAACTTATGTACTCTTTTCTTTGGCATGAAAAACGCTTTAGTGCTGAGGAGAGTGAAACGTAACATCATTGGCATACATTGATAATTGGATTTGCTAACTTGGCACCAATGACCCTTTCATATGTACAGTTTAATGATAGTACACCAACTGGGAACCATTTCTCAAAGTGATGCCATGCATTGTCTGCTTATTTGACTTTTTAAAATAAGTGAATGATTTAAAAAATGTCAGGATGCAAGTATTCTCGTTAATTCTTAGACACATCGCATGACAGGTCCACATAGCATTTAATAAGGATGTGACAAGTGACAGGTGTTTAATAAGGATGACTTCCCCCAAGCTCTTATGGCACCTGCTTTTCAAGAGACTACAATTTACCACTACTTTTATTTGTTTATCACAAATTCGTCAATACTTACATGACAAAGAAAGTAATACTAGTCACTACATAGTAATAGCAGTAAGTTGAAATTGTAGCTTTGGTAGTTTTATTATACCAGCTTGTCAAAGCCTGATCCCGTCAGATCTAGGAAGCTGAGCAGGGCCGGGCCTGGTTAGTACTTGGATGGGAGACCGCTGGGAAAATCAGGTGCCACAGGGGGACGCCAGTCGTAGCAATGCACTTCACCCTCATTGCCTAGTATGAAAGTTGTGTGTGTGTGAGTGATGGTGGTGGTCGGAGGGGCCGATGGCGCAGCCTCGTTTCCGTCAGTCTGCCCAAGGGCAGCTGTGGCTACAGCTGTAGCTTACCACTACTGGGTATGGAGTGAATGAATAATGCTCTGTAAAGCGTATTTGAGTGTCCAAAAAAGTGCTATATAAAACTGATGCATTATCCATCCATCCATCCATTTTCGTCCGCTTATCCGGGGCCGGGTCGCGGGGGCAGCAGCCTAAGCAGGGACTCCCAGACTTCCTTCACCCCAGACACGTCCTCCAGCTCCTCCGGGGGGACCCCGAGGCGTTCCCAGGCCAGCCGAGAGACATAGTCCCTCCAGCGTGTCCTGGGTCTTCCCCGGGGCCTCCTCCCGGTGGGACATGCCCAGAACACCTCCCGAGGGAGGCGCCCAGGAGGCATCCGGAACAGATGCCCGAGCCACCTCAACTGGCTCCTCTCGATATGGAGGAGCAGCGGCTCTACTCCGAGCTCCTCCCGTGTGACTGAGCTCCTCACCCTATCTCTAAGGGAGCGCCCAGCCACCCTACGGAGGAAACTCATTTCGAGCGCTTGTATCCGCGATCTTGTCCTTTCGGTCACTACCCAGAGCTCATGACCATAGGTCTGATGCATTATTATTATTATTATTATTATTATTATTATTTGTAGAATTGGCAGCTACAGTACACGTTCTAATTAAAGGTCCTATATTACGCAAAATGTACTCTTGTGAGATTTAGCCGTGCTATAATGCTGTCACTTCATCAAAAATGTGCCTGGTGTTGCTTTATTCACACGTTTAACTAATCCTGCATTATTAGTCTGTCTGCATTCCCAAAAATTAAAATGCTCGATTCCACCTTGTGATGTCATAAAGCATACGTTTTCAAGTTCATTTTCAGCTCCTTTTATCTTTTGTTCAGTAGAAATGGACAATTCCAGGGCTGAAATGATCCAGGATAATTCTAGTGAAAGTGTATGAAGTTTAAAACTACAGTGGAGAATTTCTTGTATTATCACATGACATCACAATTTGGTGTTTTCAGTCTGAGACAAGGACTCAGCCTAAGTATGCAGGGTTTATGTGTTAAACATTTATGAATGAAACAAAACACAACTTTGGGTATGTCTGTGATGAGGAAACATTTTTTATTTAGGCCATAACATATCACACCTGTTACCAAACTAGTACAAAGTCTAGCAGAGATGGAGCTATTTAGGACACATACGTTTGTGTCAGACAATATGTCGCAGACAACTTTAGTCTGAAGCCAGTGATCAGAAATTCAAGTCTGTCATCATGAGATTTTTTGGTTGTTGTTTTTTGCTAGACATTTTACAAGGGTGAAATCCAATCAGGGGCTCCACTGGCTAGGCTGGCTGATTAAATGTCATCACGGCTAATTTACAGCAGTTCACCTGTCACACCGAATGCTCTTTTGATTAGAGCAATTAGGCGCTTACCAATGGCTTTTAAGTGTCTAAAGACCTGCCACTTAGACCACATGGAATTTGTACAAGCTGCATATGTTCCTACGCAATTAGCCCTGCCAGTCCAATGTCCTCATTAAGCATTGTGCATGTTTCTTACAACAGAGTTCATGTGCTAGGACATGTTCCTTCCGCCCGTTGGCAAGTCTATCTGATTTATAATGTTTTCCTTACTGTAGTCATTTGTGTGCGGATGTGTGGCTGTGTGGGTGATATTCAAATTTCAAGGTTCAAGGCATAGGCACAGAGAAGACTTATTGTTGTCCAAGAGCTTGTTTATGCTTGTTATACAATTTCCACGGGGAGAGAGGTTCAGACCTTGGGCCCATTTGTAATCATTTCTTTCTCAGTGGAGGGATTCTTGTGTGTAAGTACATGCATGTACTGTGGATCACTACAAATAAGGTAGGAGTAACAGTGTAGATGAGCAGAGGCAGGAGGAGGTGGAAGTGGTAATAAATAAGCCAAACAAACGCAGTGGAGGTGGTCCATGGGTCTTTATGGGGTTAGTTATGATGATAGATGGCAGAGGTGCTGGTGGCTTTGTTTGCCTGCATAGGAGCTGTGAAACAATGTGGAATGTACGGCACAAGAATGAGAATGTACCAACAGTGAGCTTAGTTTTTACATTGAGTAGTAAATGTAAAGTGTAATGTAATGGCCTTGAAGTTCATCGATCATTAAAAACACATCAAATATTAATAGAAAATCACATTATCTTGCTACTTTTGTGTTCATTTTCCAAAAGGCAGACATATAAAATACATTAAATGTGTTTTTGCTTCTAGGTCTGGTTTTATTATACAAGTTATCCTCTTTCCTTTAGGCTTTTCCCTTCTGGGGTTGTTAGATCACATCCAATAAGCCCATGCCTTCTAGTGCTTTGCAGATGGATTTGCCATAGGTTCTTTGCATATTATGTTTTACCTTGTTTAACCAAGATAAAAAAAATAAATAAATAATGTTTCAAGATATATGTGACTGAATGTTGTTTTGTTATTATTGTTTATTACTGTGATATGATAATTTCATGAAAAGGATTAAAAACTATATTTCATTTATAATGTAAATTTCAAGTAGTCTGAACACCTCGTTTTGTGAAATCGACTTGTCCTTTATTGAAAAGTTAATACTGTAGCAGTGAGCTATTTTTATACTCATATTCATCATTTCTGCAAGTTTCTTTTATTTTATATATCTTTCTGAGAGCTTAAAAACACAAAAGTACCTGATATTCTAATCTTGCATTTGCATTTTTTCAATATAAAATGTGTATGTCATCTTAGATAATGTGTCATCCACCTCTAGATGTAGACATATGACAGTATTATGCTTATGAGCAGTTGACTAAAACTGTACACACATTCCTCAAGAATAACCATAGCCTTTTTTGTATGTAACACCAATCTATTGCATTCTGAATATTTTAACTTGTTCTACTACATTAATACAAATGTACACCAGCACAACTGTTACCCTAAAATATAATGCTGATATTCCCCTCCCCTGCTAGACAACTTTGTGCAAATATGTTCTATTTTCAGCTGGATCCCACTAAGAGCTGCACGGGGCCAATACTTGCATCACCCTTGTGCTCTGCCATCCCCTGCATCTGTCTTTTTACAGATAAGGCCGCGGTGAGCCGAGAGAGTGGAGGTGAAGGTGGAGGATTGATTATGCACTGATCCAATGGCTGCCAGTCCACAGTCGGAGTCAACTAGCGTAACATTGTCGGGCAATAGCAACATAGTGGAAAGATAGTTTGTTTGTGATCATGCCCGAGAAGCAAATCAGGACAATTAAAGTATTTTTGCTTCATGTTTTTCTGGCTCAAACTGATGTAAAAGTGAGAAGTTTACTCATATGAAGCTGTTCAGTGTACATAGATTCTTTGGCAGTACAAACCGCTCCACAGTGCCAAGTTACAGAAGAACATGTAAATGGGGTGGATTGACTATTGAGACAGACAATATGCAGTTAAATAATGCAGGTAATGCCATGGGATGACATTTTATCAACTGAGCAGTTTGTTTTGTTGGTGGAGAGGGAGATGTGTGACAGGTGTGTGCATGATCAAACCAGGTTTTGTAATAAGTGAAGAACAGCAGGTTTGGGGATAAAGTGGATCTACAGTGTGACATGTTAGATTCTGATAACAAACGCTTCATCTGTCAGAACAGGCACAACAGCAGTGAGCAGGATTTGGAGGAAACCAGTAGATAGAAACAGTGTGTAATATCCAATGTGTTCTTGCCTTTGTGTCTGAGCCTGGTGCAGGTGGTGCACAGCCCCATTCTGTAGGAGGATTAAGAGTTTAAGGTGACTGGCATGTTACGCACACAAGGAACACAAATAGGAAGTTCACCATTCTGTCTAAACCAACTTGTCTTCAACTGTCACAGAGGAGCCATAGTGCCGCAGTCATGATAACTACCACTGCTACTGCCAAGGGATACACTCTTAGTAAGAATTAAGAAATTGTGACAAATACATACTAAAAGGTGAACTGTGCATGTACGTTTTCAGGTTAGGGTCTGTCACATAAAATTCTTACTAGTTTTCCTAGAATGTCAGACAGCATGCTATAAACTTATTTATGTGTTCATTTATACAATAACAGGTGTTTTCAAACTTGAAATACATGGTTTGGTGGAGTCACCTGCTTTCTCCATAAGATTGTCAAAACATTAGAGGTATGCTTATATATACAGTAGAAATGCTAAATTTACATAGTTAGAATAGTAAGTTCTTTCCTAAATCAAATCATCCCCATAATCAAAATATATGAACTAATATAGGCGTATAGTCCCATAGACACTCTGCCAACACATAGCTTTATCCTCATCATCTCCATTGAGTGTCTGACACCCTAATGCATTATGCATTAGGCCTCAGCATGCCCTTGACCAGTGCGATGCAAATTTCACGTACATTACAGATGTAATCCATTATAATGAGCTTAGACTTTATCTACTTGGCCACAGAATACTCAGGGGGACTGGTGCCACTCAGGACAAGATAAATATCATCATCTTGCACTCACAGCTCTTTCTTATAATGTTTGTCAGTCTGCATAAAAGCGGCAACATTACCTGAGCCTATTATGAAAATGACAACACACATCAGAATCCATAACACACTTGAACTATGGCCAGTGATATAACATTCCATTACATGCCTCTGTGTCCTGATTCCTAATGGAATTCATTATCATATATAACCTTGGGATCACAAAATTATGATACTGTTCAGTATGTAATATGAATGGTTAGCATCCCGAGTCTGGCTACCTATAATGTCTGTAGGTGTGTCACGACTGCATGTGTAATAAGATAGGTAACAGACCATCAGGGAAATATAGAAGTAGCAAACATAATGTCACAAAGCGAACATCAAAAATAAGGCAGTAATGTCCACATATATTTCTCAAAGGAGAAAAAGAGCTGTGGAACAACCCCCAATCACATCAAATATTTAAATTTTCTCATCTTAAATCTAGATGTTTATTTCATTGTTGTTCTAAACAAATTGACCAAACATCCCATCATGGGATGACAGTCCCAATGGGCAAAAGTGAACAAAGGCAGAAGTGGTTTCTAATGTGCTTAACATATGTTAAATATTGTTGTGGTGTGTAGTGTGACTCATGAAGCAGACAGGTGCAGTGCATTTCCTCACCTGTGTCCTCATCACAAAGCTGCTCGCAGGGCTCCGTGGTCCTCTGGCCGCAGTAATCCTGCACCCACTGAGTGGATGAGTTGGTCTGGTAGTACAGGGTGAGCTTGGCCGGGTTTAACCAGTTGGAGACATCGAGGAAGCTGCCCACACTCACCACAAAACTACTGCCTGAAAAGTAAAATCACAAAAAAAGAAAAAAAAAACACAAAAAAAACCAAATAAGATTCAAGACAGAAACACGCAGTGTTTAATTTAGATTAATTATTTAGTTCTGAAAAAAGAAAAAGTAAATAAAAAGCTTGTCAGAGATAAACATGGGCATCTCCCACACTGCAGCCCTAATTGCTGAAATGCTTCTTATTGTAGACAAGTGACAGTTTCTTGTTATATAAGTAAAAGGACAAAATGATGTGTATTCCATCTTTCTATTATATTAAAAGACTATCATTTGAAAGCATTGTTGAATATGCATTAAGGTCCAAATTAGACTGAAATTATTATGTAGTGTGGATCACAGCTTTGCTAACAGCTCTCCTCCTCAGCTCACAGTAGAATCAGTCAGACATGATGTTATTCAATGGATTTCACTGTAATAATCCACCTCTGACTGAAGTAAATCTAAATTAAGATATATAATGCATATATTGATGGGGATTTCTTGGGTAATTGGAGTTGAGGGGCTAAAAGGGTTTCACAAGCCGATCCGTAAGTGCCGCGTTCACTGATGCCGACTTACCTCTCTTTCTTTCAGCTCCCAAACCAATCATTAAACTGTGATCACGGAACAAGATTATCCCTAATTGATGCCAATGACTTTTAGTTCCACAGCAAGCGGCAGAGAGATTGGGCACTGGCTCTCTGGTGGACACAAAGCTTTTATACCGCTGCATATATTAGCTATAGTGTTTGTACTGCTAGCTGACAGGTGCAATACATTGGGAAGCAGTATTCAGAATGGTGAAAGAGTTGAGACGATAATAAAGACGGTAACAATGTTGAACGTCTATAAGTAAAATAAATATAGCCTATACATGCTTCAACTATAAAGATTATTTTTACTTGGCAGTTTACAATTGTGAGGTTTAAGAACTCACTGTGACAGGATCATTATAATAAAAGATTTATGGTTCATGTAAAAAATAATGCCAAAGCCAGCCACAAGAGGTCAGTAAATGAATACATTCTGGGACAAATAACTATATTATGAGTTGAATATTCAGTCTTCTTTATTATAAGCACCAAACTACCACCAAAAATGTTATGACTACTTGCATTGCCACAAATGACCACATGTTGCAAACAAAACATAAATAAGGCCTTCTTTGCACCTTACAGCAGAAAACTTTACCACCTACTGTCACTTCACTTTTTTTCATTAAAGTCTGAAAGCACAGACAGAGAAATCTCCAGAAGTCTCCAGATTACCATCGCATCTCCCAAGCCGCTCTTCCTGGTTCCAAAACAGAGCATAACAAGACCATTTAGAGCAGCCCTACAGTGGAGGGAGCACATCTGCCAGTCGGTCTCATTTGGGGAGAAAGCAGGGAAACTGTAATGGCCTCAGCTCTCATAGTGCACAGCCAATTGTTAGATTATGCCGTAGTGTCTCAGAGACCTGTGAAGAAATCCCTCCTCAGCAGAAGGAACATTGCTCTTCGCTGCTAATTTTATTGTGCATATTGTGACTTGTGCACACACATTACTCTGGGTGAGCGTAATATTGTTAGATTCCCCTTTCAGCAGGGAGCACTAGTGGAGGATATGTCAGGAATACAAGGTCTATGTATTCACCACATCACTCCTAAATCAAAGGATTGAAACAAAACTTGTGTTACAGAAATAGGAAACTCAGTTCTTTTGAGCATTTTTTGTAAATTATAAGGAAAAAATAGTTTTAAGTTTGCTTTGTTACTATGCCGGTTTATAGTATAATCCCACATGTTATTAAACTGAAAGATGCTGTGGTGTGTGCTGTGTGTGTACAGACAATGAAGCTACTATCTTCATTAAAATGTAGGTCACATAATTCTCTAAGAATGTATTTTTTCCCAGATTAAATGACTAAGCATATTTTTATGACAAGGTTACATTTGTGTAAGTATGTTCTCTGTCCACATATTATGTATATTCTGTAATGTAAGTACTGTTAATGGCTCCCTTGGCCATATATATATATATATATATATATATATATATATATATATATATATATATATATATAGATTATATATGTGTGTGTGTGTGTGTGTGTATGTGTGTGTGTACGTGTGTGTGTATGTGTGTGTGTATACATATATATATATATTACATTTCAGATTTTGATTTTGCCCGACTGACCAGTTAGTCATGTCAAGTATGTCAATGACTATAGCATAGTTTGATAGCTAAAAAGGTACTAAACGAAAAAAAGTATCCTATAATGTAGCAGTCCACCCAAAGCAGTAGTTGCTTCCAATTGTTCCAGAGTATGTACTTTATAGCAACAACTTTCTTGTTTATACACCACACTTATTTACCCTAAAAGCAAGAGATACCCTTCATTGTCTTTTCTTATATAAAATATTTGTGAATGACTCACTAGGAGCGATGCTAACACAAATTTACTTTCTATCAGTTGCCTTCACTTTGCAGCTGTGTTGACCAAGCATGCTCTGGTTATCCCTCCTGACAGCCTGTCTCCTTACCACAAAGACAGAGAATTACATTCCACCACACAGCTGTCTTATGAATTCTTGCACCCACCACAAAGCTAGCACCAAAGTTATCTCATCTTGTTGTTAACGTTGTGTTGCATTTGTTGGCCCAGAAACTCTTTGTTTTTGCCTACATGCCAGTTAGTGCTGTGACCACCCTTATAGCAGCTCCACAACGCTTGCCAGTTTGGATTTTGCGATTTTGTTTGTTTGTTGGATATTTGTTTGTTTGCGGTGACTGGCTGCTCACTGCTGAACCGCGCGCCTGCCAGACACTGGGTTAAGCCGCCTTTTGTCACATGCTGTGCTTCAGGTGTCCACGCTCCTCCTCACTCTCATTCGGCACGTATACATGTCACCCAGCTTAGAAGGAGAATGACACAAACAGAAAAAAGTCCAAAGGATTTGACAGTGTTTTTTGCACACTTGATCCAACACAGAAACAAAGTGAAGTAGACACTAGAATACATTCTGTTACTAAGTGTGGGTTTTCATTACAAATATAAGAAAATGATGAATGAAAAACTGTGCAGTGGTAGTACAGATAAAATTTCAATAAATAAGTTAAGTAAAGTCAGTCCATACATAAATGGTTCTCACTTGTAATAGTACTGCTAGAGGAGGTCTGAAATTGTGTTACTTCTAGTTCCGGGATGAATGCTGAATTCATTGGGCCGCAAAGTCTTTACACATCCCACTAAACAAAAATCTATTTAATGTATTTTTCTATAGCTCAAAATCCAAAATGCAGTACCTCACAAGGCTTCACAAAAATGTGAGGCAGCCTGAAAATCGAACAATGAAACAGACAATAAAAGACAAACAGATTAACCACCGTTCACAGCAAATAGATATCTGTCCCTGAGCATTCCCTATATTTACCCTCCTTCTCGGGAGCCACAGTGAAGGGGAGATCCATGGGCAGACAGGCTTCGTCCTTTCTGGTTATGTTTTTTTCTTCAACTTGTATGACTTGTTCACAATCTTTATCTGGTCTATAAAGAAAAACTTTTGACCAAGTATGCAATTAAATCCATAAATTTAAATTACTCTAATTGTTACATAATGAATACTTTGATTGTTCTGTTGATAAAAAGGTTCTTAAAATTGTAACCCAGATACTAATCAATACTAAAACTAATATCAAAACTGGATAATAAATTAAGGAGGTATCAATACTATGCTCTTTTTTAGAACTGGTATAACCACATGGTAAAATTAAATAATTGTCTGTTGTTACTCACTGGTTAAAATTGCCTTATATTGAATACAGTATAATTTTGAGACAGTTATTCATTGTAGTATCAAAATTTGTAGCAAGAGTTGTCAAGTCACCGATGTCAACACTAGCTGCTAAGGTGAACATCAATGCAAGCCTGACCAAGAAATGCATTAGGTGTATTTATTCTAATTTAAGAAGTGATAGGTTAAGCACAGGTATAATGTAATAGCACATCTTTAATTGCTGCTGGTAGAAAGTGGTAGGAGTTTGACATTTAACACCTGATGCACTTTAGATAAATGCGCTGACTCCATCCTAACACCTTGCCACAGACTATAATATGAGCTGTGTACTTCTTTGCTACAGTGCACAGTAAATCGCAGATGCGTGGGTGGACTAAAAATGAGGCCCCGGTGGCAAGTGCACCTGATGGAGGGATATGTGAGAGCACAGCTTTTAGAGATATAGCAATCATTAGTTAAATTGCCTCCGCTCTTTAGACCCTGTTGCTAGACTTAACTCTTTCTCTATTATGTGTGTGCAGAGCTACATTTTCCGCCATCATCCATCTTGGGTGTTTATACAAGAATATCTTACTTCAGCAATAGGATAATAAGGGGTCTAAAGCTGGAATGTGATTGACTACTAATGTGTTGAGTTAAAGTTGTGTAATAATAGCCCTTTTAGAAATGGTAATAATATGATAAAAAAAAAAAAAAAAAGTGCCTTATGAAAATTTTAAAACTCAATTTGGCCAAAAAAGAAAAAAAAAAAAAAAAAAAAGATTTAGGCACTTATTTTGAGGCTGGTATGTTAACCCAAATGGGAGATTTGGGGTATTTTTGATGTAATACAATTACATTTGAGCTGAATAATTTACTACTATGGTACTATGGCTACTTACTGACAGATAATAGTCCATTCTGTTATGTATTTGTTGCAGCTCATTCCTTTAATTGCTACTTTGTGTTTTAAAATGGTTTACTCCATTATCTTGCATTTTTGTTATTGTATCAGAGGCATAAAGTTTTGCAGTATTCATCACAGTATATCTCTGCCAATATATCATGCTTCAGAATTTGTTATCATGAAAGAAATTGGTAGTGGTAGTAAAAATTGTACTAGAAAACTTTATGTGCAGTTATTTTATTGCTTTTGGCTTGGCATGGATACAGATTATTACTTTGAAGATATTTTTTTATTGTGTCTATTGTGTCTAAAAAATCTGTAAATGCAACAAATACAACTAAATGTTGCAAACTAGCAGATTTGTCAACAGTGGGAGGGCTCAAATGACCTTATATAAATCAAAATTTCCCTTAAGCCTTTCAGTATGGGTGCTGACTCACACACATCCTTACACATCTTATATATGCTGCTGTCTATTTTTATTCTTTTTTTTTCTCCAATGTGTCTCCTTCCTACATCTGTCTGGAAGAGGTTGCTGATGATATTGAATTCCATTGTAATTGAAAACCACAAATCATTCTTGTGGTGGGAGTAGGGCATTACGCTGTATAGTGGTGTGTCTGACTGGGACAAAACACTACCCTGATCCAATAGCTGATCCTATGCTGTGACAACAAAAGCAATAGGGATTACATAACACTTCATTACACAGAGGAACATACATCCACTTTACTGAGTAGTACAACAGATGTAACCAGCTCAATGGAATAGTGGCCATATACTGACAACCTTACAATAGCCATTACAATTCAGAAATGCAACCAAGAGCATGGCTATTTTCTACTGAAGTAGGCTTAAAAACTAACAAAAACACATAAATGAATAAATATAGGGGAAACAATCGGACCAATAGTTTATTTAACAGGGAGTAAGTACACTAGTTCCTATTGCAAATGAGAAAGAGTAAACTAGTTTCAATATTGTCAGACACTATAAATGTTGAAAGATAATGTAAAGATACAAGACTGCAGACTATTTAATTTCTAAGCTTTTATGACAATAGCAGTAATCCTTGCAGTCAAAGTCATTGTCAGTCAGTGCCTTTACATTTATATAGTCAGCTCTATTGGAGGTAGTAGTATTAGCAGTAGTAACAGTAACCATAGCTAGCTGTTGCTAATGCTAATGCTAACGTTTTAGCATTATTTCTTGTTACTTCTCTGTTGGAGGGTTCGCCACCTACCTGCCTTGATGGATTATTGCTTTAGATTAAATGCTCCACAGTACGGCATTAAACATATCTACCAATCATTTTATAAGAGGTGTTTTATTGTTCAAAACTGACATTCTTAATGTGTGTTGGGTCGCTCCTCCACACTTGCCTGGTATTGTCACTTCCATACTGTGGTTCATTATAGGCAAAACAATATGATCTTGATGGACACAAAGAGACAGCATACACTGCACCAGAAAAGTTACATAGTGCACCTTTAAAACATTTAAATGGATAAAATATGAGAACGTCATCCACCTCAGATTAACTCAAAAGATAAAATGACAATGATATATAGTGTTAGATAGTTTCAAGGTCTAACAAATGCGCTGGACTTACCATCTGCGACAAAGTGCTCGGGCACATGCAGGGTGACTTTGACGGTGAGGGGGCACGAGTCCTGTGTGGCGTACACAATGGCACTGACACATGTGCTGATGGTGATCAATGTCAGAGTCACCTTATTCAGAGGGCTGTGGGGGGGTCCTGCACACAGACAAGAGGCAGAGGTGAGACCCTGGGGTGAGCCTGTTTGTCAACTAACTGAAACAACAGACTGTAATGTACGAAGTGTTTACCACTAATAGTGACAAAGTGCTCCCCATAGTCACATTTTTGTCCTATAGTCAAAAAAGAATCTGAACAAAAGGCAACAATTGTTTACTGCTTGTAGTATTGCCATACAATTTGAATTGTAACCAGTAGTTTTTTGATCATTAAAGGCAAAAAGCAAGAATAATGATTGACCCGATACACATATATATTGATTACCAAACAATATGTGATATTTTTATGAATTGTAATTAATACTATTATTCAAATACAAGTGGCTTGTGCCCCCATGGGAAACACGGAGTACATAAACATTGTACAGATTTGAAACTAGTCATTTAGTATAGAAGTACACAATAGAGTGCTTCCACTTTCAGATGGGATTAAATGAAACAGAATACAAAGGTTTAGGAGAGCAGAATGCAGCGTGGACAGGGTTATAGATTAGCTGTTCCGATTTGCCCTTTGGCTATGTCAGGACCTCACTCTTCAAGGCAGCACAGAAGGAAATTAGCATTTAGTCTTCAGTTACTTAGGAAAGGTTAAATGTAGACTCTTCAACAAATATTGTTTTAGAAGTCTACGGGTGATAATTGGTTAATTGATTAATTTCCATAATGGACTTAAGTGGTTAAAATATAATTATGCTGTGGTATAGAGAAGAAAAGACATACTATAATTTGTGAATCTACAAAATGAAGGATAATTTAATACCAGTTCTCTAAAACACAGAAGCCTATAACTTTCTTAGCAATACCATCTTTTACAATACGCCATGTAAAATGTAATGTACAATGGCACACACAATGCCAAATGATAATTATTTGATCATGACATGGCCAATTAATCAGTTCATAACATGAAACAGAATGTGTATTCATAGTTTATAGTCTTTTTTGCTCATTATGCTCAAATAAATAAGTCCAGCCACTGAGGTCTTCAAGTGAGTAATTGTTGGGGACTGCATCACGAAGAGCATTTAGCATAAAGTAAACAACATAAATTCTATAATTAAAATCACTTCACACTATATGGCAAATTGGAGATTGTTTGGTGTGTTTATCTCATTAAAGGGATGGTTTAAAAACCAAGGAGAACACAAAGACTTAGTAAAAGTCCGACCTCTCCAGCTGCTTATTCCCAATGGACTTGGACGCTGGAGTGGGACATCGCTGTCGGCAGCACAAACCACAGAGCAGATAATCCTGTTGGGATGTGGGTGTCTTAGCTGCACTTGTGATACAGGGCCACTCAATTATTTTAAAAGCTCACTGAGTAGACAAAGACATGAATGCTCACGCAAACTCTTAAAGGGTATATGTGGATACAAGCACAATACCCTTGTTCCTCTCAGGATTCACAGGGAAACTCCAGTGCTGAGCACAGTCTCAAACAAAATCTTGTTGTAAGTTGACACATACACCATGTTTTAGTTTCCGGGCATTTCAACATTCATTTTGAGATCTGCGCAGCTCACAATTTCGTTGGATCATTGATTTAACCTGAATTCAATAATATGTGGATATTAATTGGATTTAACAAATACTATATATGTTATCACTTTTTCAGCCAAATTTAATTTAAAATTGTCTGATGCGGAGACAATGTTTTTGGCACTAAGGCTCAATAGCATAGCAACACAGAAATATTCAAAGATGTTGAAATCAATCGAAATACAACTCTGAGTAAGCTTAAGATGAGGGAACACTATTATAATATGGTTAAAAACTCAGATACAATGTAATGACTTACAGTTGTGGGAAGAACTTGTTTACTGAGGTTACATCTCTAGATATTTACACCAAGTTTAGTAATACACATTATGTCCCGTTCTTCGTATATTGATGTGCGTGTCTATCACATATGACCATGTGGGGAAGAGGTGAAATCATGTTTCCCATCCAAGTTCTTTGACTCATCAGCAGCCCTGTGCTTACCTCAGCTCATATATCTGCTGTGTGTCCCTGATCACACAAGTGCATACACCATACACCAGCACTTTACAGGCCCACCGGGATGCGCATGCTCCTTCCAACTTCCTGCTATGCTGACAATCCCACAAATGTTCGCCCCATTTCACACAGCACCGGGAGCACCTCTCCCCTACTCTGCCGCATATTCATAATGTTAGAATAAATGTGTTTTAACATAATTCTTTGTTTAGTGTCTCGTTATTCCCAGCATGGGGTAAAAGCCTCATTAGGCAGGTCCAAATGTTAACAGCATGTTTATCATAATGTAATGGCCTGATGGGTTACCTTTGCTACGTCTTCGCCCTCGGTGCTGCTCTGTGTAGAACTTCATCTGGTTGTCATCTTCTGGCTCTGACCCAGACTCTCCTTGTGGACCGAACACACCTCCAACTGTGAATAAGATCAAATACAAATAAACAAGATTTGCGTTTTATTTCCTGTTTATAAACAGGAAAAAAAAAATCAAGTTATCTGTCTATGGCTATTTAGACATTTTGGTGCAGTGGGATGGAAACTCGTTGATGATACCAGTAATAATGGTGGCAGTTCTGAACACTTTGCATCAGTAGTTTCCATCTGTCGGATTCTAGGTAAGGTTTTGTAGAAGCTGGCATACATGCACATACCGGTACTTGTGTTTTTACCATTGAAAGGAAAACATATATGGACTTAGTAACATGCAAACTGCACCATTAGATAATATAATTTTTACTTGCTTTGTTTACTTATCCTTACATGTCTGATCCCCCATGTCTGATGTCAAGTCAAGAATACATGTGATAATACCTTGAAATAATAAAATGCAGATTGGACAACAATTCATTGTTTGTTGGATCCATACATACATTTCTATTTTTATCGTACACATAGGAGAACATAAATAATTACATTTGAGATGTACAGTAGCAATGCAACTAAAAGCAATGTTGTATAGTTTAGGAAAAGCTGAGGCAAACTTGATGTTGAGATACAAGTAGGGATAGGATTAGACATGAGTACATCACAGCATTGCTGGTTTTCTGCGATGTTTTGGAGATTAGAGGCCAGTTGTGATGGTTAAGAAATGTACAGAGTGAATATGAGGAGTCAGAATAGGATATAACAGTCAGGTAAAAGGTTAAGGTTGTGAGGAAGCAGACGATTTGCATGTCATGAACTCTAAAATGGAACAAATGAATAATGGGGAAAATGTCAAAGCAGCTGCAGTAATCCAAAGTAATCGCAATAATGAGTCTAGAAATAAAAGACAGAATTATATTGTTAAACGTGAGGTCTTGTAACATACACGCCACCATAAACTGAAAGTAAATTCTGAAAAGGCCATGTAAGACACAATCTTCCATTAAGCAGTTCATAAATAACATAACCCGGTCTCATAAAGTTATCAGTGCACTATAAAGATTTGGGTCATGATTAAAAGTCCTATTAACTCAGCATATAAAATAGAGTTGGAAAAGCTGTAGTTGCTCTCTTGGTCTGGTGCACTTAAACACGTTGAGAGTGCAGTTGGCTTCGGAGTGGGAGAGTCTGGCACTATTCGAGGAAGTGTGGCCAAGGCAATGCAGTGTAAAATTGCTTCCGAATTTATGCATCATGCTAGAACTTGCTTTAAAACATGAAGGACGAGAAGAGAAAACAGGAGGGAGGACACTCAAGGGTAAACCTAATTTAAATAGTTCGAAAATAGGAATTGTGACCTTTATTTTGTATACAAGTATAGCTACAAAAACTCAAAGATCATGCTTGAGCAGGGTAGCTGACGGGGGGGAACAAAGAGATCGATGGGGGGGGGGTTGTACTTGAGTATACATATTTTGCTTCATCAGTTCCTCATATTGTTTGATCACAGTGTTTGATTACATTTTATTTTGTCTTACTAAAAGCTAATAAAAATGTCTTTCATATTTATTTCCTGAACATAAACAATACTTTTAATTAGAGCCATTTAGTTTAACCGTCAAATCTCTTCCCATTTGAACTCAGCTCCAACCTTTACTGATGAAGGATTGGCTGTAGACCTAAAGACAAAAGCATATCATTGATCCTTTATTGACCGTCAGCATTTTTAAATCCATGGCAAGGCCCACAGATTGAAGTAAAGGTTTGGACAAGTTCACAAATGTACTTTTCACATTTGTATTGCTCTTCCATTTCCACTAGACATAAAACCTCAAGTTAATATATTAGGATATTTCTACCAGTGCCGGTGTATGAAAGCATTCCCCAATATATCACACTTTGATCTATATTGGCAATGCCTTTGAGGAAAATGTAGGTTGCAGCTTCAGATGTGGGTTAAAATGAGCACAATGTAAACAAATTAATGTGTTGCCATGTTGACGCATTTTCACATCTGGGCATAAAGTGCTTCACATTTAAATTATGAAAGCATTTGGAGGTCTCACAGAGGCACATCATAAAACAATTAACCTCGAACTGTGAAGCCATTTTGTATTTTTTAAGCTTGCCATATCAGCTAATGGAAGCCTGAGGTCTTTGTACTGAATTCAGATAAGACCATCAAAACACACTTGCGTTTTTACTTTTCTCTTCCCCCTGAGGACTTTGCCGGTGATTTTGTTTAGTTAGATCATCCTTGAGAACTTAAGACATTCTTGAACTGTCTTGAACTTGAACTTGAAATAAACAGTCATCACACATCAATAACAACTTCATGGTACTGTGCATCTGTCTGCGGCAGAATGGGCTCATAGAGTGGAAATGCCCCAATGTTTGTGGATGTATAATATAAATGTCTCCATCCAAAGGTCAGCCTTGATTGATCTACACAACGGAGCTGAGAAACTCTTGTTATTAATCACATCGCTTGGCAGGAAGTCAACAGATCACGCTCCTTGTTCTTTTCCAATAGCTTGTGTTTGATGCACGACAATGGCCAACTGCTTAAAAATAACATAGTGTGCCATTGACCTTTTCAGTTACATAAAATTATACTGTTAAATATAGGCTCAGTTCCCCTACGTTTTAGTAATGATAAAACACAAATACAATAATGAGGATTACACAAAAAGACCTGATTTGATGTTGTAATTTGTCAAAAGTGTCCTTTCATACAATCTTCTATGTGCAGCTCTAAACTGAACATGAAATGACAGAATGCTTGTACAATTATATAATTTTATTTAGTTGACAATGTTCTTGTTAAAATTAGGGCAACACAATTTAACACAATTAATTCAAAATTGCAAATGAGTTGGCCCAATTATCAAATCTCAAAGGCTGTAATTATTTAAAGCAGGGGTGTCCAACCCAGGCAAACTAGAGGGCCATAGATTGGTGGTCAACAAAGTGAATAAATCAAATATATACATTTATACCAGCTTTAAATGAGCCATACCACCAAACCATGCTTTGATCCTCAGGGTACACTGAATATTTGATATTTGCTTTGTCAAGGTATCAAGGAAAGTACTGCTTAAGGTAATATGGGCCAATTTACCTGAGGGCCAAGAAAAATTTGTCTGAGGCTCCACATTTGCCCTGGAGGCCATAATTTGAGCATGTATGATTTAAATAATAGAATGCCAATTATAGAAAATAATATTGTTCTACCTGTACCTTGAACTTCAACAAACAAGTTTTGAAAGTCATGTGATTCTTGTTTTAGTTGATCAGTTCATATTTCAGTTGTGCACTTGTGCACTTAGAATCCTACTTAAACATGTATCACAAATCAAATGGCAATCACAAAACATGCCCAAGATTTGTGCATCCCTAATGTAAAACAATGCTAGTGTCTTAACAAGCTATCATAGGCATGAGAAACCTTCAACACCATGGCATACTCTTAAATTTAAATATGTTTGGCTTATAATAAGTGTAAAATAAGAAGTAAAAAAGAAAAAAAGGATCATATCATAACATTGAACATTCAGCTGCTCAGAATGATTCACATAAGGTATTGTCAAAGGAAAACACTAAGTGTAAGAAAAGGCACAGTTAACCTGCATGATAGGAGAGATGTTAAAACACGGGCAAAGACTACTCCTGATAATGTGGGGCTGCCCTGTGGGTTCTAAGGACACAAAGATGTCAAGATTCGAGTTGGAAAGTTGAAATAAAATCTATTCTTCACTACCGAGAGAAGCCAGGCAACAAGATATTGAGCTCAGAACAAACAAAAGACACTGTACATAACACATATAGATGTATTTATAGAATTGGTTGGAAGCTTACCCTTGATAACCCTGTGTTCACATAAGGACAGCGTGCATGCCCTCACTGCAAAAACGTCCTTTATTTCAGAAGGTTAGCTCAAAAATAGTGGCAAAAGCACACCCATTCATCATCTTTTGCTTATTAGGTGTGGTTGGAGGCTAAAGTCGTGCAACTATGGCCTATGGCTTGTAACAATTTAGAGGCAGCATTTTACCTAGACATGTTTTCATATGCTGAGAGAAAGCAGAAGGGCTAGCCAATTCATTTTACTAACACCGGTTTGATGGATAAATCCGTAAAACTTTAAATGGCAAAAGTTGTTGGAAGAATAATGGACAATTTGGTCACAAAATGCAAAGTAATTATGAAGACTGAGCATTAGGCACAGTGGATTAGCAGCTCAATGGAAACCGAAATCAATTTAAACTCTTCACGACCACCAGCCGTGTTGTTTTAATATATTGAATGATTCCAATGCCGCCTGTCAAGTCATGATTCCTAAATGTTATTGTAGTTGTTTTATTTAAAATCATGAGGATCATACACAGAAAATCACAAATCAACTGAAAAATGTACAAATATGCAAATCTGGTGAAACTGGTGACTGGTGGGCTTATGCCAATTTGTTGCTTTTTTGGTTGTGTGTCCATTCCTGTTAAGCTCCAGTATTCCGTATAATATTGAACATACTGGCATAATATGTGTGAATGAACTCATGCATATTATCTATCAGTAACTTGCCTCCTTCCAGTCAATTTTGCTTACCTGTGAGTCTTACTGACAGAAATTGCAAACATTATTATCTATATTCTCTGGGTGCTGGTTCCTTCCTGAGCGTGGCTCCTTGAATTTCTATGCTCTGTCTTTCTTTTGGTCTTCTCTCTGCATTGCGCCCACAGATCATTTTAGGTTTATTAAATTTCATATTTGAAGTTTAAAACAATCAAGCTATTACAATAAATTCACCATCTTTTTTTTATTGCCCTAGCTGTTTCAACTTATATAATTGAATAGACACAGTCATTCTTAAATAATAATAATAAAAAAACTTTCATAGCACTGAAGTTTCACAGTTTTTTCCACACTTCTAAACTAATATTTCACTGCACATGCTGAGTGCAAAACTTTCTTATTGATTTTTCTTTTGGTTTCCTGACTTGCATAATAAGAACTGGGTCCACTGTAGAGAGAGGAATGAAAAAGTGAAGAAGGCATATGCTGTTATTTACTCACACGCCATAGAGAGAACAGCAGTACATGCCATTACTGATTTATTTTACCACAATGATTTTACTTCGCTTAAATGAGTAACTAACATACATTTCTCTGCCTTCATGAATAGCTAAGCAGATGTACATTGCTGCTGGATATGAGGCCTTGTCTGTAATCTCTAACCTGCTGATCCTGCTATAGAACACTGACAAAAAAGGGTAATCAATAGAGAATTTGCTGCTAATTAACAAATGAAGCTAAACTGGATCACCTTTGTACAGAGAGCGAAGCAAAGAAATCAATAGGGCAGATTTATACAGAGAGGAATAAGCTAAAGTTAGCAGTGAGCTATTTAATAAATGTCATAGTTAGGGTTTAAGGGAAAATAAATATACTCCCACAAAGAGTTTCACGTCTTTCACACAACACTGGAGCTGTCAGTTTGTTGACTCTAAGCCAGGCATATTGCTCATATACAGTCTCCTTGTATAGATGTGCGTATATGCTGAACTGAGAAAACCTTCAACCAACTGGGAAAGACATCATTTAGTTTATGTATCCATGGGTTTCAAAGTGATGAAAATCTACAATTCAAAATGAAATATTTTATCTTGTGAATGGGGGAAAAGTCCAAAAAATACCACCTATAAAAGGAAGCTAGCTGTAACGCATGAATACAGAGTTGTTTTCATAAAAAAGTCTGGTATCCTGTTTTAGAATTGGGAAAAGCTGACAATTTTTTGGGTCCTCTGCGGAAGCTTTTTTCAATTAAATGTCTTGCAAACCTTGATCATTTTTTCAAATCTGTTTAAACCATGAACACACGAGGATGACATAGGGATCAAAATCAGGAGTGTGCAAAAATATCAAAATATTTATATCTCATATCGTTTAATTTGGCAATACAATATTAATATCATGGGCAGCTGTAAGGGGCCAAAAGATTTTATTTTTTTACTGAATCATATTGAATTGATTTGAAATATATTGTATCAAATTGCATCAATTTGAAAGTGCACTGTATCAAGATGCATCAGCAACTTCTTAATGATACCTAGCACTAATCACAATGACATTCTATTACAACTGATGCATACTGAATATAGTGTATGGCCTTATGATCCATTTTCTATTGTGTCATCAGGCTTTGAAACTATTACAAGCTCCATGCTGAACAAATCACCAATTAATCACAAGGTCAACACATTAGAGCGTCTATTTCTGCTCACTGCACTGGCAAAGCAATGCCCAAATGTCAATCCATTTGGGCTTGGACTGTACGGGGAACCAGAGTATTCCCTCGCCAAGAGAGCTCTTGGCAACACCAAGCACCAATACAATATTCTAAATTTAGTTTTGCACGCCATGATAATTAAACAGAACACAGAACATTATCAACATTAAATAAACATTTGTGTGATAATTCATGGAGTTAAACTTATTGTATATGTGCACCAACATATGCAAGACTTTTCACTATTCAAATTAATATTGAGTTTTGAAACGTTAATAGCTTAAAATATGAATGGATATAGACATTTTAAAGAAGGAAACAGCACTGATTATGCGCTTTCAGATATAAACTCCACAATGACCATATTAACATTCATAACATATTTCAATAGCTGAAATTAACATAACTAGGCCACTCAAAACTTGATCACTTAATATACACACCAGAACAGTTTGAAATGTACTACTCTGTGGTAACTACATGTAAATAAACTGAAGTTAAGCAAAGAGAGCTGACAGTCCCAGTTTAACCTCTAAGTCATGCCTCATTACTTTAAGCCCTTCTCTCCAGCCCATTCATTCACTGTACACTCCATTTGCCTTTGATCATGACTGTACAGTAGTGTGCCACGACAGCGTGTGTCCATGACGATGTGTTTGTGAGTGAATTAAGCAGACAGAAACAACATGCCCAACATGCCTCTTCTTTTGGTAATCACGTTAGCGTGCGGCTGCATTCACTAGTCAGTCTGTCCCAGCTCCTGACACCAGCAAGCTAAATATTTCTGAATCGAATGAAATAGAAACTGGCATTTACATTCATACAAACACAAGCATATGCTAATATGCCATTTATAATGCACAACCCAGCAGCTGACAGGAAGCAACATTGAATTTGCTAAGGTCTTTTCAGGGTAAAAAATACTTGAAAATATGAATAGTGTGGATTTTCAGGTTTCGTTTTGTGGTGTGAATAAAATGAATATAATTTTTAAAACAAATTTCAACTCCCCAGCAGTGGTATTGTGGGTTGCCTGAATGATTCCAGGTTTATCTGAAAGTAAGCGGAAATGGCTGGGGTCCGGATCAGGAAGGCTGGCCCAGGGCATTTGAGTCAGGCATGCTGCAGTGAGTAGAGGATTCAGCAGCATGAACCTGGAAATAGGGCAGATTATAGCAAATCTGGGGGGTACGGAATAGTATTGAACCAGTGTGAGCAGATCAAAAGCTTCTGCACGCTTATACAAAGCGATACAACTGTGCTAATTTCCATGTCTCACCTGCTCCATTCTTTTATCTACACCTGTTTTGGTTTCTTATCCCAAATAATCTCAATCAATATTATTTCACTCTGCTGCTGCATTTGCAAGAGCTGCATGATATTCACAGACAAACACTCTGCAAGTGACAGGCAAAACAATATCAGCCCAGTTCCACATTTGAAAGGCTAATTTAGGTTTCACTAAAACATTGGCTACATTTAAAAAGCCACCACTTCTCCCTTAACTCCTTAGAGGGTACAGTGTTTGTCCGTATTTTTCAAAAGCATATTTTAAATCCATTATTTTTCTTATCCTGTTTTCTGCTATGTAACACATTCATTTAGATGTACTAATTTAAACTTGTGGAGAGTCATATGCATATGCCTTTTTAATAATATTCTGTCCAACAGGGATTTCAAGTATTCAGTTTGACATTTACAATCCTAAATATAATTCTGGTTTATACATTTCAGATTAACTACTGCATCATTTTGAAGACGTAACCCCAAGAATGGTATCCATTACCCGAAGATCACCCCAGTACATACTTAATGGTGGCTAGTTACTAATGTGGCCACAGCTGCCCTGAGGTAGACAGACAGGTAAGGCTGTCAGTCTGCACAGTCAGCCTCTCTGACAACTATACCAATCCCTCATACTCACTTCATAAACAAAGTGGGTTAAGTGTCTTGCCTAAGAACAGAACATCAACTTGCACAAGAGCTACACCTATCAAACTCTGTCTTCAACCATGCACTTATTTGCGTACCCTTACAGCCACTGACATCTTAACAGTGATCTCTGTACTTAGTAAATGGTATTTTTTCACAGTATCCACACTATCATTTCAGACAAAATGGCCTCTCTGACCCTGTATTTGGGCTTTCCACCTGAGATGCAGCTAAATGAGCACTTTACTACTGCATCTAAATCTGCGATAAATAAACAGCGTTCCCTAAATACACAGTTCAGCATTGTGCCTTAAATTTAGACTTGGGTTAATGGGTGTAATTGCCTTGTTCTCCTGAGACTTACAAATTGCAAGCCACTTTGTTCTTTACTCTATTCACACCTAGCAGGCAGCTATGTAATACAGTCTACCACTTTATTGGAAACTGGCCCTTTGCAGTGAGAGATTGTGAAAAAGGAGCCAAGTGGACGGGTCACTTGTACCCCATGTGGCAGGGCCTGATTTCACACTGTCATAGATAGGTTTTAACTTCAGACTTCCTGCTGCTCCTGACTCTTGTGCTCAACATTTTAGAAAGGAACAAAAGAAAATAGTAAAAGAAATGAGTTAAGGGTTTAGACTAATGGTGCTGCAGTAACAGATAATTCATGGCAAGTCCAATGAAAAATAAAATCTTAAAAGCAAAGCTCTACACTGAAAAGGTATTCATTCGCTTTGGGGGGAAAGAGCTACAAGAATGGTATAATCAATAGAAATAATTTTGCCGTGTTGTAAGGTGAGAAACAACTAAAAGGTATTGAGAACTGCTTCAAGATAATTCAGACCAGCTAATGATATTCTCTGAGCCAGAGCTATTAGAGAAAGGACCATTCATAACTCTAAATGGAAGCTAAAAATATGCTGAGAGGGCTATTCATTGGGCTTAAACAGTCAGAAGAGAACAGAATAAAAGTACTTGTATCTGGACAACAACCCATCTTTCACATATCTACATTTTCTTTGGCCATTCATTTATTATACAACTAAAATGTTAAGGTTAAAGTGAGAACAAATTGAGCCAGGAGACTTTTTCAGATCCCAAGGACAAAATGATCAGTCACAATAGTTAACTTTTAAGTAGTGTATCGAGCTTTATTGAATTGTAGCAATTGAGCTTTAGTCTTAATAACAACACAACAATAACAAATAAAAGGAAGGGGGGAATAAAGAAATATGTAATTATTATGTGAACAACATTCTTTCCTTGAAAATTGCCTTAAGATATTGTACAGCTGCAGGCTGCAGATTTGCAAATCAAAGTAGAAAGTATGTCATTACTTTAATATTAAATAAAATACAGATTTATTTGTCTGGTTTTAAGCTACATGTGGCACGCAATATGTATACAGGATGGGACCAGACATTTCCCACAGGGATGGTGCACCAGAACGAAAAGCGACAAGATTTTGACAACAATTTTAATAAACAAATGATGCGGCACCTGCTTGTCTCCATGTAGATATATACGATTAATGCCATACTGTGGAAACTTTCAGGCAAAGCAATTATTTCCCCATGGAGAAAGGTTTCACATATTGTTAATCTTTTTTTGACATGTTCAATAAAATCAACAACTGTGATTCAGTCTTTACGACTGTCCACAAATGTTACACTACCCATGAGGAAGGATTCATTATCTTAAACTGATCAATATTCTAACTACATTTGCGCCATGGGAGAAGTCTTAGAAAGCTGAATTAGTCTTTAGGTTTACTATAAAACAGGGTATATCAGAGCTGTTCATTTCATCAGCCAAATGAAAATATGGCCTCTGTGGGGACCATTCATTTATGCATAAGCTAATGGGCGATCAAATGCTTGAAAAAGTTTAAAGCTTGTATTAAAATTAGTTTTAGAGAGAGGAAATTAAGAAGTCCATTGAACTGGTTACCTTTGATGTTTATTTTAGCTTTGCTGCATCACTACACACACATCAAGTACCATCCCTCTCTGTCTCTATGGTTATTACTAGTTAATTTGATACTAAGCAGCAAGTATATTTTGTTTTTTAAGTTGACATGTGTGAAGTAGAGAGGTTGAATCAGCAATTTGTGATGACCTTGTAGCATGTTCACGATTTTACGTTGTCAGGATCTAAAAACTGGTTGGCGGGAACTGAAGCGAACTGGTGACAGCTATAAAAAGTGAAAGCTGGCTTGTGGTGCCATCAAGCAAAATACTTATTTTATGAACGTTTATAGTGTATTCAAAACTCAGAGCACCACACTGGGTGGCAGTAAGCTTCTACTGTAGCCACAGCTGTCCTGAGGCAGACTGGCAGAAGCATCCTTGCTTCTGTCAGTCTTGCACCATTGGCTCCTCCGATCACCACCTGTCATTCAAACACACAACACTTTTATTGTTCAGATGTCTTGCCTAAGGACGCAACAACCGAATATGGTCTGAGTGGGAGTCGAACCTCCTTTCCACCTTTAGGTTAGGTGACCACTGCTCTAAGCACTGAACGACGGCTGAACGATTAGGGAAAACTATCAAACTGTAATTTTATTTTATTTTTTTATGACCAGCATTTCATTACAATTAGATTTTAAACACAAAGACAAAAAGACTGAAATATGAACTGACAAATTCATGCAAGAATCACATTTTAGAGTTTTGAGCACAGGTCTAAACTATATCATTAGCAGGTTTTATGTAGAATAAGACGGGATATTTTGTTGAAGTCTTACAGCCAGACAGTGTATCAGCTAGGTCCAAATAATAGGTCTATATTTACCGATTCCTTCCATGGGTTTTCCACAGAGGAGTTGGTGCTGTCGGTTGTGTTAAATATGGCCTGCTTAGGGGCCCCAGGCTGCAGGCCCACAGCTGTAATCACTGTGTTTTGTCTGTAGTAAAGATTGAGCACTGCTGAAAGTGGAGCTGAGCATGAAATAAATTCAAGCTCCCAGGAACACACAAACCATTGCCTCTCCCTCTCTCACTCAGACACTCACACACACACACACACACACACACTCACGCGCACACACATAGACAAGCACACAAGACCAACAGAATGACTTTCATGTCCTACTTCAAAGCATCAATTAAACAGGAGAAAGGCTTGATAATAAGCATAAGGTTATCCATGTCGTAATGAGCCAAAGTATTCGTTGTGACACATCAAAAACATTAGCACAGCTTCTAGCCAGTATGTGGAAACGCATTAGCACCACAGCGGGGAATAGCTTCTGTACCGGGACATGCAAATAAGGAAATATAAGGACAAATCTTAATATTCAACAATAGCATACATCATAAAAACACAGAGTTTGTTCAGAGCAGCATCTACACAACTGATGGGTTCATACATCGCTATCAGGGAAATGTCATGTTCAGGCGTTAGTGGTTTAGCTTGTGTCTCTGTGATAGAAGTGTATGGTGGGAAGAAATGCTACATGAAAGACACTGCTACCTCTGCTCTCTGTGGGGCAGCATGAAGACAGGCCAGTGTCTGTTAGATGATAACTGTCATGTGGTGTGCTGGGGCCACAACTCGCAGCACATTCATGGGATTTTCCCCCCTGGAATCATTAATGATTCAAACCTGATTGTAAGAGATCATTATTCGAGTCCCAATTCCAGCTAGAAACAAAATCTGAAGAAAAATAAAAAAATAAAAAAAATTGTCTAAGAATTTTTAAATACAGTTAGAATACAATAGTAGAATAGATAACAGTTATATCATAACAAATGCTGATGTTTTTAGGATTTGGGTTGTATGTTTTGAAGTAGAGACTATACTCATTTTATCAATGCAGTACACTCAGAATACACAGACAGAACTGACAGTACACCAACAATACACCAGCAGTGCATTCAAATCTGCTGCACATATTGCAGGCCTATAACTTATCAGTACATTATCCATAGCAATCCATTCCAAATAACATTCATATTAACCAGATGCAGTTGCTAACAGTTACTAACAACAGCTATTTATACAGCAATACTTACAACCCTTTTTTATTACATTAATTTATTTCAATAACAATAATACACAGGCATAGTGAGAAGCTGGCAGTATGTGAAAGGCGGCCGAGCATGTGCATTTGCCTTGCTTTACCAGAGCCCATAAAGTGAGCAGCTAAGAGAGGTAAATGGACTGCATTTATATAGCACTATTCTGCCTTACTGGTACATAAAGTGCTTTACAGTGTGCCTCGTTGGGCCATTTGCACACAGCGGTGGTGACAGAGCAGGCTCTGGGGGCAGCTCTAATCCCATTGTCCTGCCAAGAAGTCGTTGTCCTTTCCTCGCACTTGAGGTTTTGACTTTGTATGCAAAATCTTTCTGCTCTATTCTTCATCTATTCTGGTGTGTATACCAAGAATGGAACCTGTCACTCTAGCGTATAAAATTTATTTTGAGAAGACTATCATATCAGCTTTTGGCATTTTTTCTTTCTTTTTTTTTCACCCTTTTTTGCAAAGTTGCACAATCTAAGTTATATGTAATTGTGGTTACAGATGAATTATTAGTAGTATTACAGTGCCTGTACCAGTTTTTCCCATGTATTTGAGCAAAATGTGTCTAAGGGTACTGAATAAGGAGCTCAGGTCAAACTAAGTGTGCTATGTACTGTGTTTTATTGTCATCTCAAGTGCTTATAAACTCATAATGGTGAATAATTAGGATGTCAGAATTCATAAGTTCATAAGTGTAAAATATATTTGGACCACTGCAACTCTATCACCTATCTGCACCAGAAAAGTTGCACAGTGCACCTTTAAGCATGGTTGTGTATACTACACCAAAGTCTGAACTGTAGTTAATTTACTACTTTAAAGTAATTAGTGTGTATTAAGTGTGTGGTTTTTCAAAAGCTATCAACACCTTTTCTGTCCAAGCAGGCCTATTATTTTGAAATAAACTGCAGTTCCCACTTCCCAATGTATTTGTAAGAGCCATATTGAATTCTTGCAGCTGTACCTCACTATGCAGAAAGTAGGACAAAGTATACCACAGACCATTTGTATAAGCTGGCTATGAACACCAGCAGGGCAGTCAATGAGCACCTGCAGGGCTGTGCTGAGTCTACACAATTGCATATACACAGTTTATAACCAAGAACAAATGCTCAGAACTGTTGTTATGAAAATATGAATATGTGTTACGCAACATCTGAAAGAAGGACTGCTTAACCTGTACAGATGTTGAGAAAATCATTCTGGGGCATTCGTGACATTCCTCCATGGTCGTCCATCTGGTTTAAACATGAACTCCATCACTCATGGTAAGAAAACAGAATATATGTCACAACTACTAGCATTTAAAACATAGACAACTAGGCCTGTCACAATAAATACTACTAGTACATTGACTTATCATACAATATATGAAAATACGAACAATATACTAGCATTTTGTGGTTCAAGATTTACCGTGTGTGCATTTTCTTTGTAAAATTGGAGATTTGGGGTATTTCTATTTTTAAAAAATTGTAATTTGAGCTGTAGAGGGTTGAATAATTATCTTCTATAGCTAATTATTGGTTCATTTTGCTATTTATTTGTTGCAACTCAGGCCTTTTAATGATACTTTCTATTTAAAATGGGATTGTCTTGCATTATTGTTATTGTATCAGTGGCATTAAGTAATTTCAATATTATCGCAGTAGTCAAAAGACAACTAATGAACCGCAGATGCATTTCATTTCAGTGTCATGTCAGTGCTTTGTCTATGGCATTTTACTACATGGCATATCAGTAAAACAGTTTGGATTATTATCAAATATATAGGCTTCAGATAATTTAACCACACTGGATTAAATGCAAACTAAGCATACAGAAAATCTTGCTGAAGCAAAAGTGACTAGAAAGACAAATAATCCCCATATCTGAAGTCTGCGTAATATGCAAATCCACAGAGCCATATTTCACAGTGTTTGATGAAGTGACTACAAAAGCCAGTAAGTTATTCTGCAAAGATTCCATCAAGCCAACTTATCATTTAGCTCAGTCTGAATCAGAATATTTCATAAGTCATAAAGATATGACCGATGACTCAGATTGACCCAGCTATTAATTCTAACATATCTGATTTCATAGAATGGATCATTTCATTTAATGAGCTGCATATATTACTGCAATACAAAATCAGACTCAAAGTGTGGAACTTAACAACGCTAATGATATCGAAAGACACCAATTATTATGAAAAATGTAAAACTTAAACAGCAAAGGTTACTTGTATCTTGCTTCAAACCATCCATAAATGAGATTCATGTTGTCTTCAAGATAAATGTAATGGTTTTGACAGAGAACTTTGACTTATGCATAGTACACTTAATATTTTATACTCTGTGTCAAGCTAGATGCATTAAGTGACACAAAGAAATGTGGTGTCCAAACAACCAGTGATTGTAAGTGATGAATATGTAAATGTGTTGACTCCTGAAGGATAAATCTCTCCCTGATTCAAATGGCCGTCTGCAGCGTTTGTCATGAGTGGGAATACTGGCAGTAAATTTCTGGCCTTTGTTTGGTTAAGCCATGGCACATGCACACTCAATGACAATTTAGGGATATCCAATTAAATGTACAATGCAGTGATTTATTAGTGTAACAAAATGCATTATAAAATATGTATCACCAAACTATGAAAGTGGACTCATCATTCACTAGACTCAACTTTTATACTGTAGGGGGCATATTATGGAAGATATACTTTATAAACTAAAATATTGTTAGATTACTTGAATTAGCAATGTTTTGATTGATCTATGCATGTTTGGGTGGTTCTGTATTGTCTTGCTATTAAGGTTTGAGAGCCCAGATTTTTTTGTTTGTTTGTTTTCATCTACCCCTAATGTGTAAAAAATCTTGTCTGTATCATACTTATAGGGTTAGAATTATCATGTAGCCATTCTTCATTAATAAAAACATGTAGATAAAGATCTGCTGCCTGCTACAATGATTCATTGTTCATTGATTCATGTTCATTGTTCATTGTATTAATGGACAGAATTTCTAGTTGCAGTCAGGGGCCGGAGGGGGTCCGGTTTGGGGACCACAGGATTTCATCTCTGCTGTTTGCAGATGATGTTGTCCTGTTGGCTCCATCAAGCCAGGATCTGCAATGTGCACTGGGGTGGTTTGCAGCCGAGTGTGAAGTGGCTGGGATGAAGATCAGCTCTTCCAAGTCCGAGGCCATGGTTCTCGACTGGAAAAAAGTGGCTTGCCCTCTCCGGGTGGGTGGAGAGTCCCTGCCTCAAGTGGAGGAGTTCAAGTATCTCGGGGTCTTGTTCACGAGTGAGGGGAGGATGGAGCGTGGGATTGACAGGCGGATCGGTGCAGCGTCTGCAGTGATGCGGTCGCTGTATCGGACCTATGGTCATGAGCTCTGGGTAATGACCGAAAGGACGAGATGGCGGATACAAGCGCTCGAAATTTGTTTCCTTCACAGGGTGGCTGGGTGCTCCCTTAGAGATAGAATGAGGAGCTCAGTCACACGGGAGGAGCTCAGAGTAGAGCCGCTGCTCCTCCACGTCGAGAGGACCCAGTTGAGGTGGCTCGGGCATCTGTTCTAGATGCCTCCTGGGCGCCTCCCTCGAGAGGTGTTCCAGGCATGTCCCACCGGGCGGAGGCCCCAGGGAAGACCCAGGACACACTCGAGGGACTAGTCTCGAAATAAAATGGATGGATGGTATCTCAGTTCTGCAGTTTTGAAGACGAAGCTGGTTTTACTTCAGTATTGTGGTCTATGGTGAAAAAAATGTAAAAGAATAATCTATGTATGTTACTCTTTAATACTAAATAGCGCAGAAAAAAAGCATATTATGTCTTATATCTATGTATAAAAGCCAAAGCAGGGCATCCTATTTTCAGTCATAAGTTTAAAAACTTACAATCTTTTTTGAAATGACTATTTTTCAACAAATGGAGCGTAATTCAGCCTGGAGGACCTAACTTTGCTCCTATCTACCTCACTTCTTCTCCAGATCTACTCCTCAGCCTTCATCACTTCACTCCAAATACTTTGAATATTTGAGTATGTCTAATCTGTCCAATTTAAACCCCCACTGCAGCTGCATGGCCAGTTCAGTTTGTGCTGCGCCCCACCTTCTCCCCAGCACTGCTTCAGTTTCTTGTCATCCCCTTGACTCTCCTCGGCCTCATATCTACCACCTCCAAGTGTCCGGGGGGAAAGACATCTCCTAAACGTCATCAATATCTTCTGCTGGGGTCTGAGTGCTAAAGATAACTCAATCAATAAAGCTACTAAAACTTTCTCTTTGTATCTGTCTGAGTCTCTCCAAGTTGAAATGTGTTGGTGTCCAGGCTTGGGATGTAACAATAACCGAAATATTGTAATATCGTATCATCAATAATATCATGGGCCAGCACAATATACCAAATTACAAGACTCTTTACTTAAATTCATTGTTATGGTGCAGCAAACAAAACAAAACAAAACAAAACAAAACAAACAAACAAAAAAACAAAAAACTGAGGGAACTACATAGACCATAATGCTTTGCGCTGCTTAAGCGCATGAAGAAGTAAGTGTTAATAACCATTTTTGAATGTTAGTTCTTTGGATGATCATAGGACCAAAGTCTTGTCAAGGCATTTAAAAAAGAAAACTCTTTTGTTAACCTTCACAAAATATCACAATAAATTTGCATATCATAAAAATAGCAAGAGATCTGGATACATTACATCCTTAGTCCCTGTGTTGTTCAGATGCTTTTGAGAGCAGAGCATGCCTTGCGTACCTCTGGTATGGCTGGGGATCCTCCTGCGGCTGGTGGAGGAGCTGTGCGTGACGTGCTGGTACTGGGACATGTCCGATGGCGTGTTTGGAACATGGAAACTGTCCTGGAACCTCTGCATCAAATCCTCCACTGACTCTGTATCTGGGTCTACAGCTAGAAAACACAGGCAGACATAATGAGGTGTGTCATTGACATGTCAGGAAATCAAAGCTCAAGTGAGTGACAGGAGCGCACACATGTTTATTCAATATGGGGCTAAATGGAAGAATATGGTATGTGCTGTGCAATTTCTATAAAAAACCAAAAATGGCAAAATGCATTCCTTTCTTCTTTTATTTTGTTCTGTTTAAATGAATCCATCAATTCAATATATCCTCATCTCTCCAGGGATTCTGCCAACACTTTCACTGATTGCTCAGTCTGGCTCTTCCTGATGGATGACTCCAAAACAACTGAAGGGGAAAGCGCGCTATTCAGACATTTTCTTTGAACAAAAACACTTTTAGAAAAAAGTTTTGAGAGTTGCTTCATGCTAGATGCAAGCCTATATTACACTTCTGATCTATGTTATAATCTTGTTTCCTCATTAAATCATACAGAGATGTGTTTTCTTTCATTCACACATTAACACATTAACACGCTAACCGAGTTCTTCTCTCAAACAGAAAATACCCCACATTGTGATGCCATGTAGTAATACAGGAAGTGCTCCATTGTGCTTTTAAAGCCCATACACCTTCAATAGAATCATTTGGATTATTTCAGCCCTAATTTCAACCAATTTCTACTAAACAAAAGGTATAAGGTTGCTATCATTAAACAAACAAAGCCACTATCACCAAAACAGCAGATCATAAGATCAAGTCACAAATATATTTTTATGGTCATACTAAACAGCCTGATGATAAATAAAAGCCATTTTCTCCCACTTTAGCTATCCCTGATGGCACTTTGGTTATTATGTGGCTCCTCTGCCACAGGTTTGTCAGCATTATCCACTCACACACAAAACAAAAACGCTTTGGGTAAAAGAGAAGCAAAACAGGCAAACACAAACTACAGACTACAGGCCCTGTGTCACAATGGGGTCCTGACCAGTAAAGTAAAGTACAACTACTACTACATAACTAAGAATTCCATATTTTAGCAATTATCAACACGTAAAAATAAACAAGATGTTATTATTGTAATGTGTAATGTATTTTTATGTAAACATTGTTCTTATAGTATACAGTAATACCTCAGCAAATACTTCATACTGATGTAATATTTTTACTTTTACTCTTGCTGACAATATAAACATTTCACCGGTCTAAAAACAACACTGTCGTGAGTTTGCCACAGAGCCACCCCGAAAAGATTGTCCCATTCATCACCCTGTGAGCTCCTACCCCCACCTATCCTCAGCATCTTTTGATCCGTCACTTGCTTGTGAGGTGCACCCTGTCTGTGAATAATGGGGATGTGTTGCTCCCAGTGGAGGATGATTGCGAATGCCGATGAGCAAAGCCCGCGCCCAGAAGTAGAGAGGAGGATGAAGAGGACAAGGGTGAACGCAAAGAGGCAGCAGCCTTCACAATGTATTTGATAGCACAGCTTTGTGACAGAACCAAGCTTTGATTTTAGAACAAATGTTAACGTTGAAGCTATGGTTCGGCCTTTGTATATCTTTATGGAGAGTGTCAATGCTGATGTGAATGTAAATTTTATATTATAAGATAGCAAGGCAACTAAAACAATTTAATGGCTTGGACAAATTAATATGGATTTCTAAGTGCACAATGGAAATGTAAGGAATTAAATTATGAAGGCCAAAATGCCGCAGTAATTAAACTATCTTTGGTCATTCGAACCAGCTGTAGAAAAGTGGATTCACTAAACTGAACATGACTGCACACCATAAACACATGCGTAATCTTAAATAATAGGTATTACACATATGTATATCATGTCAACAATTTATTCACATTTTAAGATGTCCCTTTCACATTATAGTTTTCTTGTAAAGCTGTAAACGACAGTAGTTTGAAAGCACTTTGACTGAAGGTTATAATTAAATACTTTTCCACATTAGGTATGACCATGGGGCTGTACCAGTGAAGCTGTTATACAAACAAACTGCTTCTATGGGTTCAATAGGTTCCCTTCCTTGTGGGCATCCAAGGCAGCATCCAGCTAAGGACACAAACAGACTTGAGAGACAGCAGCCGGGGCTTTCACGAGCGGACCCGCAGCTGAGTGAGTGCGCTCTTTGACAGTGCATTTGAGGTTAACTGCTTGTATACATATTTCATGGCCTCCTGGAAGTCTGCTTATCTCCCTTTCTTTGTTTTATATCAAGGCAAGAGGAGATGTGAGGTCAAAGTCTTTTGCCCTAAGTCAGGAGTCGTATAAAAAACAATGATGCATTTGTGGCAGGTTTTTGTAGCCTCCTCTTTTTTGCAGGTGTTTGCAGTTTGTTACCTTTGTCATCCAAAACAACTCTAATTAAACTCAATCTTTTCTCACACAAAAACAAGGATTCCTTTGTAATTTTGTTCTCCTACTCCCTTTATATTCCCTGTTCATCGGTGCTATCTTCAGCTCCATAATGCCGTACGACTGAAAACACATCATAACATTACAGCAGTTCCAGTACAACTATTATAAAAAAAACATGCATGTATATGTTGAACTGATGTTAGAATGGCTTCCTAAGCGAGAACATTTCAAACCCAAAATGTAACTTTGATGTATTATTAAAACCAATATCCTGCCATTTCTTGTTACAATAAAAGGTCCAAACACACATGTTGGAGTACTGGGTTAGCTGTGGCTCATAGTGATGGTTGTCTGTCTGTGTGGATCAGTCACAGTGCCGAGTGGCCGGTACAAAAGATAAGACAAACTGTGGTATTTGTTCTTGGCTCACAGGCTTCTGCTTATTTATGTGTACAGAGATGTGTGTGACACTTCGCAATTACAAGTGTTTTCCACCAGTAAACTGAAAACTGATGCTTTCTGTAATTTCCATTTCCACTTTAATTGCCTAATTCTGTCATTGAGTTTTCTGGGCCCTCTGCAGTGTATTAAAATGGATTTTTACAAAACAGCAGCACCAACGGTAAACAGTGTCAAAAGCAGCATCAATAAAATAGAGAAATATGCTGTTCAAGTAATTATTAGGCTTCACAATTTAATACCCACTTCTCAGCAAACATGATTTAAAAGCCTAAATTTACCAGTCTGTGTAGGGCCCCATCACTCTCCTATTTTGTGCTCCCCTGGGATCTCATTGACGTCCATATCCAACTTAAAAACAGGGAGTGAATAGGCTGTTATTTGCCTGGTGATGGACAGTGTCCTTATTAAGGGTCCACTGAGGTGACAGTGAGGCAACACGAGGCATGCAAAAATAACATTAACAAGCATCCAGGCAGCTGCAGCAGCCCACTATTTATACAAGTCAATTGGTAATCTTCAAATACAAGAGATTTTGGTAGGACAGTGGCGACAAGTAAAGGGTAAACATCCTCACACTAGAACTGAAATCGTACTGGAGGTGGATGTTAAGGTAGATCAAAATACAGTACAGAATGGTTTGAAAATAAGGCTCGGTATTATAAAGCAGTGGTATAATCACCCAAGTGATATAGGCTTCATAAGTGTACTTTCTTAAGTGTAGTTTTGTTGTGCCTTAAATGTGTATGAATCTTACATCTTACTGTCTGAGATGGACTTTCTAGACTGACATGAAGTGAAACACTGAAATAAAACCTACTGTGCAATAGAGATGTCACAATATTAAATATTGTGATTTTACAATTATTCACAATTATAGCTAAAAAAGCCAACGTTAACATTGCATTTTTATTTTCACTATATAATAAAACATGCATTTTTTTTTATAATGAGCAAAATAATGGTCTTATTATTATAAGTATTTTAGAAATTAATTATAATCATTTATATTTTATTAGTATTTCTCCTGCATGCACTAAAAGGATACATCTCTTTGTTTTTCACTTCAGATCACAGTTTATATCAGATGTAGTGCTCTTAAAGTTTTTTGGGTTTTTTTGCGTGTTGAGCCTAGTGACACTTTCTGGACTACTTTATTCTGAGGATTGGCCACTATTTTTTTACCTTTACTTGGACAAACTGTGATGGATAATTATCTCAAAGATGTAGTTGGATTACAACAGCTTTGGCTGCAACTGTATAGTGACAGGATTAGCATAATGGATTTGTTATTGAGTGGATGTTCACCTGGACTTCTGCCTTTCATTTAAGCAGTGAATGACACGGTGAGTTCCGTGCAGACACACACACACACGCACAGCCTGTGAGTGACTCATGTTGTGCTTTGTGTTGCACCTTGAGAAACCGTTCTGCAGGATAGTGTAGATTCTAAAACTCCTACAATCAACCAAATGTGGCCATAAATATTTGCAGTAACTGAAAATACGGTTATTCTTTACATCCCTAAAGGACACACCCATAATGACCAGATGACAATAATATTAAGTTAAGTAGTTTTATTTAATAAAAATTACAACATACAGCTAATAGTCTGCCTTGTTCTGCACTGATCCAATGCAATTACTCAGTGAAAGTGGAGACAACAACTCCCTTGTCCAACTTATACCTGGACAGAAAAAGATACCTATTGCTGACAGTGGCAAGAGAGGTTCTGTCAGCAGAAATGTGAAGGACTGGCTACAGCAAGAAAAAAAGCCAAATGAACAAGTGTAGGCCGAGTGGGACTAAATCGCTGATCCAGCTAAGGGGAGTTACTGTCTGTCAGAAAGTGGACCCTTTGACCAAGGCTCTGTGTCCATAAATAGTACTTGACCCCTGTTTGAGGCAGGAGAGAGGGGATATTTGCCTCCTCCCAGTTGTGAGGCTCGCAGACGCAAGACAGCGTTTTCCTCTCTCCTCAGCACTGACCTGTGGCCAGAGGCGGGTTCAGCTTGGAGTACAGTGCACACACAATCTTAGCTCTTCTCTCATACTCTAGCTGCCGCAGATAAATTCATCATCCCATAGGTCAAACAGAACACTAAAAATAGAGATTTGGGAGAATAGTGGCTCATTGCTTTGGAGAAGTACCTCAAGTTGATTTCTAAAGTTTGGCCTGAAAGTAAAATTCAATAAAATGTAAAACAAGACACTTTCTTTAATTTGAAAATTTTACCTTCCGATATCTGACTGCTTATTACTAAAAACATTCAAATTCACTGAAGCGTAACCACTCAAGATTGAAAAAAGAGCCCAGCAGTGCACTGGACCAAAACACATTATAGACAATTGAAAAACACTGGAATCATGGAGAAGTAGATGGTAGTTTTTATTACCCTGCTCATTCACCTGGCCTGAACTGCAGCCTCACTTCTGACAGCGTGACTGACAGCACTCCAGACACAGCTCTATTTACTCTGTCCTTTTCTTGTCATGGATTAGAGAACAAATAGCAACAGAGAAGACCAGTGGACAGGAAATTTGGGTTCACCTGGATCCAACCCCAACAGTGGTTTATTATTTATGTCAACAGGAAATGAGTGAATTGACAGTGTTTTATGTGGCTATTACAAATATATGTTTCCAAATAATGAATGATATACAATTATAACTTAAATATACATGATAGACATGGGTGGTGGTGAAAACAAAACAAAAGGACAAAATGAGGGCAGGTTTAATCAAGTTGGCTGAGTGGTGACAGGGTGAGCTGGGCCTATTGCTGGGCAGGGTAGTGGAGGTAGCAGACGAGGCAGCAGGGAGTAGTCTTCTTGGCTGAACCTTTGCTTTAGCTTCATTTAAATGAAAAAGTGAAATTGATAAAAAAAATGCAGATTATGATAATGACATTGTGTATTTGTACACATCTGTATAAATGAGATTATAACATGGCATATTGTAGTCAAATGTTCTTGGAATTATGATCATAGTTTCCCCCAATTATTCGCCCCCACATTTATTCACACACCATTGTATACAGACACTGAAGGCAAGGTGGGTGAAGTGTCTTGCCTAAAGACACAATGACCGCTCTGGGCCACTGCTGCCTCATTGCAGCCAATGATGCAGATACATTACCAACCAGAGTATGAGGTACACCTTAACTTCACTACTGACTGAAAGCTCCCAGTCCAATTTAGCACAGTTACACAATATCACTGTACTGCACAGAGTACAGAGTGACTGTCCTTAACAAATAAACTACTAAAGTACTTGCCCCTGCAGGTGAGTCCATTAAAGAACAACATTGTGATGTTGGCTTAAAATATTACCACTCCAATAGAACAGACCAGTTAGTGTGTAAATTATGACTAAGCTGAATTTTCTGCACTCAGCAGCCTTTCATGTCTCCTTCCTGTGTACGGAGGCATTTGCTGTGTAGGAGCGAGAATAAAATGCTATCTATAGCTCGCCTCTTTGCCATGGGCCAGGATAAAATATGGATGTGTCGCAGGGCTGTACAGCAGCTGAACATGCAGAGCAGAGTGGTGACCTCTAAGTGCTCCAGACAGTCACTACTTCCTGCTAGATAAAAACACATTATCATAGGACATTATGATTTAGACTCCTCACACAACACTTTTTTTTAAACAATGTTTTAAACTTGTGTGGCACTTGAGAGGACAGTGACCTAAAAATGTATGCATGAATCATTCCAGGAGTAAATGTTTAATGAGCAGCTTGCAGCAGTGACGTACGGCCTATTCCTGACAGGAAACACCTGAAAGTCACACTGTAAAGGCTATAATGAAACTTCTCACATGAAGACAGCAGCTGCTTTAAGTACTGTGTACTGTCATGTTTTGTATAGTTTATTTTTGAGGAAGAGTTTCCTAGGGAATAATTCACAATTTGCTTAGCACAACTCAAATACATTTCGGTTTAGACTTTTTTGCTTTTCTGCTTCAAAAAGATATTCTTCTGTTCTTGTATATCTTTTTGCCTTTTGAAGTGAATTTGTGATGGTGTTAAGATTTAGTTCAAGACAGTACGTATTACAACATCAAATATGTTTGTTGTCTAGAATTCTCACTGAACATCTCTCAGACTACTGCTTGTGAATACTAGCAATGTGTCAAAGGGTTTGTAGGAGCTTAAGGACAGGCTAGTCACACGTAAAGCTCAAAACAAGGTTTATTGGAATATGCATAGTAGGATTTTTATCATTTCAATCAAAAATATAAGGTCACTACAAAACATTTCAAAGATAAGAGAAAACTATTAAATGGGGAAGCAAAAGATAATTCATTACAATCAAAATAATAAAAAAACGAGAAAGAAACAAAAAACTAACTCAATACTTTCAAACTAGAACCCCTTAACAATTTAAAGCAATGATACAATTAGTACAAGTGGCACGTCACCTGCATGATTCCATGGGAATAGGTTAAAATCATATTTCAGAAGATTCATAGATAAATTCTATGCCATACCCTGAAATATTCTAGCCGAAGTAACAACTTCCAATTACAATTTCAAAACAAACAATCCTCCAGGCCAAAGAGTTCTTATGGTTTTAGTTTAACAATAAACACACTAAAAACTTTTATGTTAGTAATTTTTTGGGTTAAAAAGTTACACAGTGCAAGAAGTATCATGTCCACTGATTCTCATTTTTTAAAGATTTATACAGTCAATCTGACTACAGGTCGATAAATGCAAATACCAAATTAATTCACTGGGCAATGGGCTCGGGGAATATTGGAGAGCAGACATTATCAGAGATGTATTGACCATTACACATGAGTGACCAGCCAAAACCACACTTCAAAACAGCCTCATAAAAGTGGATTACAAGCTGGCATGCGATCGACCCACACATCGATCTGCTGTGGCCTTGGTGCTTACACACCCATCTCTACTGGTATGACTTTCTTTCTGTCTGTGTCTCTCATACAGCCGCATGTTAGATCACATTACATGGATGCATTCTTCAATTCACAATGGCACTAGCTCAGTTCTTTGTGCTTTCTACACTACGATTGACAGAAAATCACAAAATTGCATTCAATTGCATCCAAGTGTTGAAAATGCGTGCCACAGCAATGTAGGGAAAGGAGATTGGTCTGATGTTAACACATATTCATATGTAGCATCCATGCATCCATCCTTGTTTCTGCTTATCCAGGGTCAGTCTAAGCAGGGACTCCCAGACTTCCTTCATCCCAAACAATTCCTCCAGCTCCTCCAGTGAGACCCCAAACCAGCTGAGAGACATAGTTCCTCCAGCATGTCCTGGGTCTTCCCCCGGGCCTCCTCCCAATAAGACATGCCCTGACTACCTTCCCAGGGAGTTGTCCAGGAGGCATTTGAAACTGATGTCCAGGTCACCTCAGCTGACCACTTTCAGCGTGGAGGAGCAGCAGCTCTACTCTGAGCTCCTTGCCCTATCTCTAAAGGACTGCAGAGGAAACTCAGTTGGACATCTTGTATCTGCAATCTTGACCAAACGTAGATTGACCTGTAAAAATCAAGAGCTTTGCCTTTTGACTCTGCTCCTTCCTCATCACAACACTCTGATCTAACCTTTGATCACTCGTGACCCTCACATACTTGAACTCCCCCACCTGAGGCAGGGACTTCCCATCTTTTTCTAGTGGAGAACGATGGCCTTGGATTTGGAGGAGCTGATTTTCATCCCAACTGCTTCACACTCCGCTGGAAGTTGGCCCAGTGAATATTCATATGTCACTATTCAAGACAGCATTTCAATTTAGGGCTGTACAATGAACACATTTCTAGCAATATTTGGATTAAGTAATTTTTAATCATCCATTATATATGACTGGGTCTGAATAGAGAGGTCCACAGCCAATCCTCAACATGTGGTTTGGACGATAACAGATTTTGATAATATTGTCATTTTGAGACCATTATTAACTAATACAATGACAATGGAATAAAAATACAAATACACCCTTTCCCAAATTTACTTTCTAAAGAACATTTATCACAGGAACTGCACTTGAATAAACCACTGTTGGACCAAACACAACCAAAACAATAAATAAAATGGAAGTCTCTGTAACATAGTTACCCATAAAAGTTATTTTAGTCATTGACGCACATTGAAATATTGTGACCCCTCCCTCTGTGGCTGCTGCTGTGAGCCTCAACATTTTGGTCTTAACGTGTTTGTGTTAACTCGCTCTACATGATCTTGTTTTGCTATTTTGTCCGTCAAAAAATCCTATTCATAATATAGAGCCTGGCTCCTCCCTTAGTCCATTTTTTAATACAGGGATCATCATTATACTCTGCGCATGTCTCCTGCAGAGTGAGCCGATGTCCTGTCTGGTATCATGTCAGTGTCTTGTAGGATTTCAGCGCATTGTGGGCTCTCCACGGGGCTAGGCTAATTGCGTCACACGTGTATGGGTGTATGTCGGCTGCTGGGGTTTGAGCCATTTCTTCTCGTCGTTTGTGTGCTCGCTCCATTTGATGCATGTGGGCCGCTGAGCCGTGTCCCACTCACTAGTGTTGATTTGGCATCGTGACTTGTTTTGTCACACGGCGATGAACAGTTTTGGTGCTCTGACAGCAGCGCTAGCGTTGTGGCTTCATGTTAAACGCATGGACAGTGGTGCTTTGTGCATTCAGGCTGCGCATATATATATATATATATATATATATATATATATATATATATATATATATATATATATATATATATATATATATAATATATACACACACACACACACATATATATATATATATATATATATATAGATAGATAGATAGATAGATATATAGATATAGATATATACGGCACTATACAGTCTATGCTGACATGTTTGTTCAAGTGTCATTAAGCTAAGGAAATGAGAGTAATGAGAGAGTGATAGAAGCCTTTTGACTTTCAGTCTCTTTGGTAGAGAGAGAGAAACGAGGAAAACATGCATGCAAATAGAAATTAGCAGTGGCCAGAAAAGTTATCGAGCTCATTTAAAGTTATTGTTCGATTCATTGATTTACTGATTATCGTTACAGGCCTACGTCAGACATTGGAGGAATAAAGTTGCGTATTTTTAATTATTAAAGGACAAGGGTTAAAAGTCTATATTATTTTTGTTCACAAAATTAATATTGAATGTATTTTTTGTTAAGATAAAATAATGTTGAATTGAAAATTGTGATAGACCATGAGGATTTTTTTTTTTTTTCTTGTTATATCACCCAGTCCTATTCAAATAGCTGAAAACAAGGTGTCAAACAAGAGAGTGACATTCATTAAAAAGACAAAAGGTCAAGTTTGAACCTGTTGATTCATGCATGGGCTGTGCTGACCCACAAAGGTTTCCATCGTATGCATGCTGTGCTTTTCTTTTGTCATTTTGTCGAACATGTTACCAAATGATTTTGTTGCTGTCTTCTTTCATATGTCTCACCAACCAGTATTAATTATATGTTGAAATAGGGTACAATTATGTCAACTTTATCAATACACTCTTTCGGTGGTCATAATGCCTCCAAACACATTATTAACAACTTTACTGTGTTACAACCCAGTGCTAGGGACAAAGGAAAGTAACACAAACCAGATATGATGTAACGTAAATAGATTTTATAAAGTGGTGTAGGTAAATAGATGAACAAAAAAAATAAATAACTAAACGTCACAATTGAGATTTCACAACTCCAGAAATTTACTAAACCCTCAAAACTGAGGAAACAAAAAAACACTGCCAAGGGCCGAGCCAACCTGGCAAAACTAAAAGGTATAATACAAAACACACTTTACAATAACAACAAGCGAAAGTCTACAGTTGTGAGGGCGAACTGAAACTGCCATCCAGCCGCCAGGAGGGACAGGCGCACCACACTTTTATTGGCGGAGGTGATGGAGGTGGAAGGATGGGATTGGAGGGACGGGACGTCAATCCTCCAACCACAGCACAAGGGGTGTCGGAGCCAGCCCACATCCTCGGAACCACGGCCCACCAGTCAGACATCAGGCACCACACGGGACATGCAAACACGGAAGATACAAGCGGTGATACAAACGGGGAGCGCCAGGCGATGCGGAGCCGGAGACAGACCGCGAGCCGTAACAACTGCCATTGAAAAAACACAAGTAATAACGGACAGTCTCTTTAACTAACTCCAACCTATTTATCAAATGGGCAGAGAGGACAAGCTGTATACATTATTAATCAATACAATACGGAATAATTCTTCACTATTATAAGCTAAGCTTTATATCTTTATCACTCATCTGCTGGAGACACACCATTAACACCGTCATAAGCCGAGTTCAGTTAGAGTTCACGGTCGGTAATAAAATAATATAAAACAAACATTTGAAGCAAACTGCTCTTATAATCTTGAATTACATAAACACTATCTCCTTATTTGTAAGTTACAGTTACTTAGTTAATTACTCACAGTGTAGCCAAAGAATAAACATAAACATAACATAAACAAGAAAAGTAAACATAAAAGCAAGAAAAGTTCATTTCTATATTGGATGTTTTTTATTGCACTGCAATGTGAGGAGGACCAATAATATTACACAGTATGGTGATGTACCACCTACAGAAAGTTACATGGTGTTGCTTTAAAGTAACCAATATATCAAATAAACAATAAAGTGTATTGCCAAATTGCTAGAACTTGAATTGTTAGAACCTGCTCTATTATTATGAATTACTTAATATTTTAATATTATATTGCTTACTTTTTCTACAGTACATTTTTGGCGATTTACAACTATATGATCAGATGAGAGTGTGTACAGTGAGTCCAATATTTGCATAAGTTGTCTTGATATACATCTGTCATCTATCTTTATACAAGACAGTGCTGTTCAGATTGTCTTTTTTTTTTTTTTTTAGCAGACTGAAGCTTTGTCAGTTCTTTCATTCTGAATTACATACACCACTCTTCACTAAAAGAATGATGATCAGAGCACAAAGACATATCAGACTTCCTTAATCTCACACTATAGGCGAATGTCAATGTTTTTGTTCTTAATCTACAAATTGAAAATTAAAGACATGCTACAACTGTATTTTTTTTTTTTTATTAATATAACATTACTGTTGAGGTATGCCCATATAATGTGTGGTCCGGTTTTTAAACTCTCCACAGGTAGGGTAACCTATAACACTCTCAAATGAAAACCTTTTATGTGTACAAATGTTGGTCTTAACATGCTGAAAGTATTTAACTAAATCGTTAAGTGTGAACTTAGAGGAGGCCTATCTTACAGAGTTCAAGAGTGTATTACACAAGAGTGAAAAGTGACTTGCTTTAGAGCCCAGCATGACTTCAAATAATCCAAAGATAAAAAACAAATTCAGTGCAGCTTTTAATGGATTTGTGTATCTTGCAAACAGAAATTGATTGTTCCAGTCACACAGTGCATAGAGACACATAGGTAAAGGGCCTATATTATGCTATTTTCTGTTTCTGCTATGTTTCATTACATATGTCTAGCCTACAAATCCTGCAAGGGCTCCACTATGTTTTTAAACTCAACACACCTTCACTAGAATAACTTGGATCATTTCAGTCCTGGAATTGCCAATCTTTAAAAGGTAAAAGGTAGCTGTTAACATAAAAACTATTGCTTCATGACATCACAAGGTAAAACTGAGCATGTTGGGCTTTGGAGATGTACATAGATTCATAATACAGGATTACAAACATGTGTGAATGAAACAAAACACAACTCCGGGTTTGTTTTTGAGGATGAATTTTGCACAGTAGAGGAGGTAATGTATGCACTAGTGCTGATTCAAAAACAACTCAGCTTGGGATGCCATTAGCCACAAAATATTGGGGATACAAACACAAGTTATAAGTCATAGAATCTGACAGCAGGAGCTCATTCAGCTTTCTGATATGATCAAGAACGAGAGCAAGAACAGCAATAAGGTTAACTAACACAAGACTGAAAACTGCTTACAATTTTTGCATTATGATGATGTAACAACATATTCATTTCTTACATGCTGTTTTTTTTTTCCTCCGGATGTCTTTGGTAGGCTTTTGTCACTATCTGAAGAAATCTCCAGCAGGCAGAGATTCAGGCTGAATTTGTGATCTATGTGAAACCAACAAGCCTGTTTATCCTCTTGGTCACAACATGAGAGCAAACCATTTCTTTTTGTTATATAACTCTTTTTCGATTACAATTCCCTGTTCTTTCACTCCCACAATCCGAAGGCGAAAAATGGAAAGCTAAAAAGATGGACAAAGCTGACTAAGTTCATTGTTTTGTAATTGTGACCTTGCGCTCTCTGATTACTCATCAGATTAGTTTGTCATAGACTCCTGTTGCGTTCCATCAAAATCCTTTCCTGAATCTAAAGACTGTAGTAAAGATTGAAAGTGACAGCCCCAATTTGTTTAGCTGTCTGTGTAACAAAAGCTGCTACTGTGCACAAGCGCATGAGCTATGACCATAATCCGCAGGGATAATACCAGAGAGTCCAGCTGAATGGGGTTATCTGTCAGAAAGGACAAATATAAACCAAAGACTGGCATTTGGTCACTTTGGGAATGATGGCATCAAAGCACAGGTGGGATGTACGCTAATGGCCAATGCATTCAATTCAACTGTCATAGAATGCTTTTATAGAGAATATATATATATATATATATATATATATATATTATATATATATATATATATATATATATATATATATATATATATGTGTGTGTGTGTGTGTGTGTGTGTGTGTGTGTGTGTGTATGTGTGTATATGTATGTATATATATATATATATATATATATATATATATATATATATATATATATATATATATATATATATATATATATGCTATATTTATATATATTACTTGCTATTAAATACACAGATATGCCTCATTTCTTACTTTTAACTCTTCTCCAAACCAATGTTGAGGTGTCTTGAAGTCTTTTTCTGATAGAGGATTGGCTGTAGACCTCTCCTTTAAAACACCCAGGCTCACCCTTCACCATCAGCAATGACTGAATCTCAGTCCTGGTTCTTTGTAGGTCAGCAGATTCATCTCCATTAAAATCAAAATTGCAATTTGAATGAATAGCAAATTAGTAAAATTACATTTCAGATCTGAAATATATGATGTATTATAATTTCCTCCACAAACAACAAAATCTCCTGTTATATTCTGCATAAAAACTGCTAATCCTGTAGTTTAGATCTGTACAAATGAATCACTGAAATGTGATTCTTGTCATCTTTTCATCAATTCTTCTCAATTATTCTTCTTAAAATGAACTCTGAACAGAATCCTATTGTTAAAACATAAATCACAAATGTAATCGTAGTGTTTGTCAGTAAAATCAGAGTAAACATTTTCCCCAAATGGTTAGCGCTGGCTCTTTGCTTTCATGGAAATTCAGCAGTTAATTGTTTTGATAGAGGCATGTGTTTGTGGTGTTGAGGAAGCGGCCAATCCCTCTTTTTATTGTGTTTCATTGCGTTTTCACGACACTGTCTGGTTTCCTGTGGGTTCTGTGTAAACGGCTGTAGTTCATTTTTCATCATCATTTGAAGACATGTTCCAAAACGTTGACTTTACAGGTCTCTGGGCTGCGCTAAAGACGTGTACTTTGAGTCTGTGTATTTAGATCACCAATGAAGGTTTTGTTTTTAAAGCTCATATATATGACTTCATTTTCTGATCTGTTCTAATGTTGTTTCCTCATCACAAACAGACCTGGGCTTGAGTTCTCTCAAGCCCAGAGAGTACAATACCTATGGTCAGCTTGGAGCTTGGACTACAGTGGAATACATTGGTTGTCTTAAATGGGTCTAGAGTTGAAAAGTGTATTATTTGAGCTGCTGAGATTTATTTTAAAAGTCTCTCTAGTCTATGTTCATTGACCCATTAAAAGAACTATCTAATCTATTTGTTTTGAACTGAAAAGAAAAAAAAAATATATTCAGCTTTAGAACTTATGTAGGGTGCACCAAGGACGATGGCATTCATAAATCACTACTGCTTTTAAAACATACCTGTTTCAAGATGAATGAAGGAATAAAAGTTCAAAGAGATTTAATTTCTGCTATACAACTGTAATATATTAAGAAAAGCAGGGAAACTAAAGCATTCAACCCACTGGCTGAGAGACAGGACTAACTGCACAGACACAGTAACAGTATAGCATAATGATGCATGTCACAGTGTGTTCTACGATTTTGTCTGCTTTTATGAAAGCTCTTTATTATTTTATTACGGCCATTTTAACTTAGAACTGGCTCTTTCTTTTCTGAACACAATGATCGTTTATCATTGGATAAATTAGCAACAATTGCTTTAGACAGTCCACAGTCTGACCTGTAAATTAGCACAGAAAGAAGTGAAGGATGTGCCTTTAATTTGAAGGACAACTTCTGATAAGGAAAATAACACGCCTTGACATTGAAGGGAAAATGCGAGTGAATATTTGGAGCTGAAAGGATAATTGAGCAGCGAGGTCAGTAAACAGGAGGGATTGTTTATCCATTTTGGTTTTATTGACTTTAGTTTGTTTGGGGAAGTTATTGAGGTATATTTATAGAAGAAGGGCATTCTTGAATGTACCTTTAAGAATTCTTAAAGGTACATTCAATTTATTGAGGTATTTTCTTCCAATGAGGGCAGTGCAAAAGCCACTACAGGACAAGCTAATTCATAACCATTGTTGCTCATTTGTTGAGAGGCAAGCTGGGAAAGTGTAGCCCTTGAGACATTTATGTTTTGACTGGGCTTGTCGAAAATGTGTAATTAATCTAAGGAAAAGCAGAATATAATTCATAATGCAAATTAAAACACAGAAGACATATTTCTAGCTGCCAATTCAATCACTATAGGAATAGAATTTGTACATTATTGTGCCAGACTGGCCTCAGACAGTCTGTTCCTCACTTTCTGTTCAGAGTTGGACGAAAACATGCTAATTGTGCCGAGTAAGAATTATGAGCTGGTAATGTTATTTTAAAAGTTACTGATTTCAAATACCAGTAAGTTTAGTTGATTCATCAATTCACTTATGATGTTGTTATTTGTCTAAATACAAATTTGTTTTTTACATTGTATACTAAATAGAGAGCTTTGGTCAATGCTACACACTGCAATGTTTTATTTGATTAAGCAATGCACACACTATACCTTGTCAAGCAAGAATGTCTTTATATATTTCATATACAAGTACAAGTTGGAGTGAGGTCACTGAGATCTGCCCTCCACACTGTAAATCAGGATGAGGGGGCAAGCCAACTTTCTCATAGCTAGGATACAGTTTTGAAGAAGTCGGACAGCAGAAATTCTTAATCAGTCTAAATCTGTTTAAATCACATAACCAGACACGACACGGCATCATGTGACACTTCTGAGGAAGTCGACAGAGTGAAACCGAAACTGTCAAGGTAAGAAATACAACAGGTCTGTACATAAGAATTTCTTAAGTCATCTATTCATGGGTTTCAGCTTCAGCTTTCTGTTGTATGTAACTTTTTCCTATTTAAAAAGTAGAATGTTTTAAATGATTGATCACTATGATAATGGTCTTAATCTTTCATAGTGTTGAAACCCTAGTAATATTGAGTAAAGCTGTCATCGTGCATTACTGTAGTGCATTTCTTCATCTGAGGACTTGTAAGACATAAATGCAATAAAACAATAAGGGTCAGTATCAACTGGGCAAAGTGAGATGTTTCAGATCAAATGTCACAAAAAATATCTCATAACTAATAACAAGTCACTAATATGTTATACGAATGCTTTATATATGATGATGACAAAGGTTTGTTTGCTTTCAATAGTATTAATAATACCAGCTAGGTTTATAATGAGCTTGAAGGTCCTATATTATGCGAAATTGACTCTTGTGAAGTTTAACCCATCTTAGAATGTTGTTACCTCCTTAAACGCATACCTGGAGTTGTTTCATTGACACATGTTTGAGTAACCCTTTATTATTAGACTGTCTACACCCTCAAAGCTCAAAAACCTCTTTTCCACCTTGAGAAGTCATGTAGAGGTCATTTTCAAGTTAACAGCTATCTTTTACCTTTTGGCCAGCAGAGATTGGCTATTCAAAGACTGAAATTATCCATATAATTACCACATGACATGACAAGGTGGAACAGAGTGTTGTCCGTTCAATAGAATAACTCAGCCTAAAAATGTAGGGTTTGTGTTTTAAATATGAGTGAATGAAACAAAACACAACCCCAGGTACATTATATTTGTGATGAGGAAACAACAATATAACATAGATCAGAAAATAGCATATGGACATTTTAACAAGCTTACACATTTTGAGTAGGAGATTTTGTATTTATTTCTCTATATCACAGTGGTTGTAAGAGAACCTGAGACCATGAGGCTAACAGACTGAGACGTGACTGCCATTCTGCACCAGCTATCCTGATAAGTGGATACTCACACCCCACTCTTTCTTTTTGATAAATGCTTACTAAACCAGAGTACATACTTTATTCTACACAGTCACACTGACTTTGTCCTTGTTTGAGTCAAGCCAAGTCCATTGGGTCACACAGTGACACATATCAACATCTAATAGACCTGCTAATGTCCCCTGTCACTCGACCTCTGCACATTACATTAGATGACACCATTACTTTACTGCCTGACATGCACTCTATACTAGAAGTCAAGCCAAGTATAAACAGCTGCTTTTACTTTGGTGAGTGAGTACAGTTAATGACTATGCAGCACTTTAACATTGTCAGTGATGCATTAAAGCGCGTTGTGTAAAACTGCCTATTTTTGACAAACGGAGGCAGAACAGGCTGTGCTAGGGAACATGAGGAGAGCTGACCAGAGCTGAGTGAAGTGTCCAGGCCTGGCCATCTGGGGAGCTGGCACTGTGAGCCTACACGGATGTACAAATCAGACTGGCAAATGGGGGACAGGACAACCGCTGAGGACAACACATTTTCACATTTTCTCCTGTGCTGCTCACAGTGGAATAATAAGGAACAGAAAGCATATTTTACACAATAATTCCTAACCAAAAATGCAAAGCAGATGTCTAGAGATGAATGCAGAAAAAACAACAGTTCAAGTAAACTGAATGTCATAACAATATGTTCTATTGAATATTTTAAGATTTAAGACTTGATTTATTATTCATAGTTTAAATGCATTATAATATAACAAAAATATTATTGTCAGAAAAGAATCCATGACTGTAAAAAATACAGGCATCTGTTTGTGAGTTTTGATTTACCGACTTCTGAATAGAGTATTAAAATCTTGAAAAATAGGCAAGCAAGACAGAAAAGACACAAAAGAACTAGACTGTAATGGGAGCTTTTGTGCCTGCTCCATCTGTTCATTGTCTATGGTTCAAGGAAGGAAAAGGATAAACAAAGTGGTTCAAGTGATGGAAGTCAAAGGTTGCCTTTTGAGGTCCATTTCTATTTCTGCTATTGTAGGTCAAGTTGCAAAATACGATTTCTGATTTTGATAGAAAAGAACAGCATTTTAGTCATGGAAAATGTGAGAGCATCAATATTACACACAAGGTCATAATGTCCCAAATACACATTTCACTTCCTTTAATGTGCACTCTGTAACATTTCTGGTAGAGGGTATGGTTCCTGTTTGTCTCCATGGAGATGTTACTGCTTTGCCTGGAATGTTATTCTATATGTCATGCTTATCTAACTCTGTGGACTCCACCAAGCCAAGTAAGACAGATATGTGGAAAGGTGACCTCATTTACATTGAAAATACATGTTTTTTTCCAAGATATTTTTCCCAATCCTCACCATATCAGTTACACAGTGTCCCCTGTGCTTTAAGAACTACTGAAAAAACCACCATACCTTGGGTGTTGAAATTGCGCTGTAAACTGTTTTCTTGGCACATCCTGTCAGCATGTCCCCCAATAGTGCCGTAGTCGTCCTGCACCTTCCCATCACTCAACTTGTTGTGGATCTGGTTGGGCGTTGAGTTGAACGAAGACATTTGAACATTTGGATCATCTTCATCACAGTCGTAGTCATCCAGGATAGGTGTCTCTCGGATGGGCATACCGATGACCGAGCTGCCATGTTGGTGCGTGTTCCTGGAGCCGCGGTAGCTGTCCCTGCCCTGTGGCCCCAGCAGGACCGAGGGGATGTAGTGGATCTCATGTGTAGCTTCAGTGCTAGCACTCTTCTGAGGGACCCGGCGACGTTTGCACCAGCGATGACGGGTGTACAAAACCAGGGTGAAGAGGAGGATGAGGAGGAGAAGAGCGATGAGGCCTCCCTGTTGAGAAAACACGCAAACATGCTTTAGTATAGTGTTTCCCAACTAGCAATACTTGGAATCATTTTAAACTTCACAAAAAAGTACAATTTAATCATATTTATTCATTCATTCATTCATATAATACACTGGTAATCAGTCTTAGTTGCCTAGTACCATAGGGGATTCTCTGAGGTTGAGTATATAAAAAAGACAAATCTGGTGCAAATCTGGAAGTGGTTCTATCTGGTGAAATATGTAGCAAAACATTCCAAGTAAAAATGCATCTATCTTGCTATCAGAGTTATTGGATTTGGCAATTGTTTTTTTTTTTTTTAATAAACAAAAAATATGAGATGTTTTGTAGCATTTGAGAGGATACCTTTTCCATTCACAACACTGGAAACTAAAACCCTAGCAAAGACCTTGTATCTCAGTCTCTCAGTATCTAAAGTTACATCCCAGCTATTAAAATGCAAAACTTTGTGTCCTTTCTATTGTGGCCCAAAACCACACACTAAAATGTTCACAGCAGCCAGTCTAAAAAAGTAATTTCCCCTTGTATCAAATCATCTAGAAACAGGAGAGTTGCACACACCACCAGTTCATGTGGCCTGGCTGCTGCCCTCTGTTTCAGGCTTTTTCCCCTCCTCAAAACACTAGCTATGATCTTACAACAGCCCTGGCATTGCTTCACGGTTCATTCAATTTCTTGCCACCAGAGAAACATCCAAGTCCCCGCCATAACAAATCAGGTCAGACCTATGCCTGGACTGGGAAATAAAGGGAGAGCAGGGCCTTCTAGAAGAACAGTGGCACAATGGCCTTTATACAGAGGTAGATGTTTTTAAAGTGTCCAAAAATCTAATTCATTGATTAAAAAAACAACTTGAAATCTAATGTTTATACTACCTGACATTGGGCAATGCATGCCAACCAGCAGGGTCCCTATCATGCCCAGTAGATAACGTAAAGAGGACAAATTGTGCTTGTGTCTACTAAGTAGTTATAATCTATAATGTCTGTGGGTCATTATGTTATAATCTGCAGACTCTGCCGACTTCTGCGTTAGAAAACTGTGGTGCCAAATGGGAGCTTATATCATCACAACAAAGAGCCATGCAGCTGTCGGCACCTCTGATGGATAGCTACGCATCATGCTAGCAAGCAGCGGGTTTCAAAAATTTGCACCAAAATGATTATGTGACGCTGCCAAATCTTTTATGTCTCACTGATTAAGAAAATTTAATTGGAGAAAGAAGTAAGTAGAGAGCAGTGGGCGTATGCTGTGGCATTGAAAACGGGAGTTGGTGTCTTAAAAACAAGTGATTAAAGATTGCTGAAAAATGCACGAATCACTCCAAATACAAGTTTGAGTGGGTAAATGGATAGATATGTTTAATGCCATACTATGAAGATATGAGGCAGGAGGAGGCTCTCCTCCAGGCCAAAGAAAAGGCAGTATGGCAGTTTGGCCAATTTAACGAAATCCCTGTACTTGATCATCTTGATCACATTACTCAGAAACATATACTGAGCGATATGTTTTGTCTGTATAAAATGCAGAATCACCATTCATTTAAAAACAGTAGTCTTGAAATGTGCACATACCACACACTGCATCACACCAGAATAATCAATATAAACACCACGAGCACTCATTCATCACTACATTTAAAATTCCATCTATATGTGGGAAAACAAACCTGCTTCAAATTATAAGTCCTGGACTGCTGGCTGTCCATAAATCACAATACAGAGAGGGGAGCATGGGGAGGACTGGTAGCACCCACCAACTTGTTCATTAATCTTGAGCAGGGTGGCAGCTTTGCAGAAACACACTGCCACAAACTCCCTTTAGCCCACAATCGCACATTCACTCCCTGTGAAGAATAGCTGAAGTCTATGACAGCTTATGTTTCATTTTAGAGGCAGAGTGATAATGCACTGACATTCTGTGACTCTGCAGTTTTTCTGAGAAATGGCGATGTAAGTCTGGCATTCAATAACAGTGAATACTAAGAGAATAAAAATGTTGCACTGTTCAAATCTTTTCCCAAAAATTATTAGAACATGTACAATATAAATGACAAAAAATGTGACATGTACTCGCTTAAAAAAAAATATATATATATATATCCTTTTGATTTTTTGGGATTTTTTATTTATTTAATGGCAGCAATACATCTAAAAGGAGCAAACAACTCAAAATAAACATAAATGATATTTTGCAAGTTCATTTCAGTTGAGAGTTGGTGATTTGAATACTGCATTTCAAATGGTCAGGGTTTTTTTTTAATGATTGTGTCTTAAGAAATGTAATAAAAAATAGTAACAATAAATCATAATAATTATAATGCATTCAATTTATATTGAACTGAATCTTTATTGGACAATGGATACACAAAAATGCTTTATATTACAATATTTGATCAGGCTAGATGGTAATGGTATTCTACTATAAGGTATGTGGTATAGGTATAGGAGGAGCTGGTTGAAGAGAATGCGGGTTCTCAAATGGCTGTGTGATGTGATTGTGATGTGATTACAGACACAAGTGATCACTCCTGAATCAGTTGTGTTTGTATCGAAAACAGGAATTGACAAGAATTGGATATGGAATTGCATTTTAGAAGAATTAGAGTGGCTTGGGGATTGATTAAAGCCATATAGTTGCTGGTTAAGTTTTTATCTTTCTATAAACATGGCCATAATGTAATTTTGTCAGAGTATTACGTTATTCTGGACACTTTCATCCTTTCTGTTCCTGGCTCTTTCTATTACATGTCTTACTCAATTCTCCCTGATGTTTGATCACATCTATTCTGCCTTTTTGAGCACAACGCCAGTATAAATTCACAGTGGCAGATGTAGCCATGAGGGGAAATTGGTTTTCTGTTCATCTCCAAACCTACAAATCCCCTGCTTCGCTTTAGTCCTAAGTGAAAGCAGCTGGAAGTCCCATAATTCCCTTCTCCTCTAGTATGTCTTTACTGACTTCTGCCTGATTATTTTATCCTTTGCATCGTATTGGATTGCTACCAGTAAAAAGGATGCTTTTCACAACAAGATTTATATGAATAGATCTCTTTTAAACCACTTTTACCTCATTCACACTAAATTCTTCAAGTAAAACATGTTTTTTGTATATTACATTTATGCACAACCGTTTAATTTAAAGGTGCACTATGTAACTTTTGTGGAAGAGGTCACACTACTTGTCAATACAGAGGTACTGGACTGCCTAGAATGTTCCACAGTATGCCATTCTATTTCAGTCTTAATGGAGACAAGCAGATGACACGACCAGGCTAAGTTCCAGGTCAGACCCCACTCAAAGTAAGAATGAATCAAGTTAGTTTTCCAGCAATAAAAAGGTATGTCATTGATAAAGTATAATATAGATCAGTTTAATGCCATATCAGTGGAAAGGTTAGTACCCCTTTAGAGAGGAACAAACCACACAACTGGTCACAACACTCTAGAACTAAGGCCAAATATAGACAGATCTGTCAAACCTTCAACATTATACATTTATTGAACCACAAGGGAAATTACTTGGACACAGTAGCTCACACACCACCAATTGCAAGTAGCAAAAATAATACTGAAAAATTATAAATATTACCATAAACAAAGTGTTAGTTAGTTACTCTTAAAAGCTATTATTATTATTCTAAACATGTGCAAGCAGTATGGTTTATGGTATTAACTCAACTTTAATCATGAGCTGTTTCCTAGTCGCTCATTAACACCAGTGTCACTATGCAGATTGGTGCATACTCAGACTGTGGTAATGCTGAAGGTATGGCGCCTTATTCTAAATTTGCCCTAACTCATTATGATGTCTAACTTGGATTTGTGTGCTTTAGACCTGGGGCTAAAATACAGCTTTCAATGGATTTCTGTGATATTTCTATTTGCCCCAGTGCACAGACAGAGCTCTGAAGAAGCAGATGTCCCAACAGATGCTTTAAAGACATTTATAGTTAAATAAAAATGAAACAGCTGGTTAAAATATAAGTCTGGCTTAATAAGCACAGTTTATTAGACTTTTAATAGTAACTAAAGGATAGTAACTTCCAATAGTCTACTATTACAATTAACAGTCATGTTTTATTCTCCGATGTTCTGTTTGGCACAATTTATTCAAAGTCTAAAAGTTCTGGTCCACTGTACAGGTTGAGTCCATGCCCCTTAATATAACTCAATTTAATCAAGAGTTAGGGTATAAAACAGGTATAACTAATGGTATCACTAATGTATTGTCACAGTCATAGACTGTATAAAAACGTGGAGTAAGCAAGTGTGATGTCACCCACAGCATTCAGCACTACTCAAATGAAGCTTGCTTATCAATACCATTTTTTTGACAGACAAAATAGCAAAAAACAAACAATCAAACAAAATTTAGAGCGGGTTAATACAAACATTTTAAGACCAAAATGACATAAGTCAATGGAATCCAGGGTCAATAGGAACTGGAAGAGAACACAAGCAAACTTCCTATTTGGAACGCAGTGGCTAGAGTGTTAACTATGTTCATTTATATATACAGTCTATGGTCACAGCACAACCAAATCAAACTCTTTTTCAGCATTACTGAGGCTTATTCAAAGAGAGCCAGAGCAAATACATATTGTGAACACTATATTATAATGCTCTACAAATATGTGCAGACACATGGGCTCTCTGGTTGAGCTCCCATCTGTGCACAGTGAAGAGTGACTGTCACCAGTGACCACTCACCTTCTGCTTCCAGACCAGTGCTGGACAACAGATCATCTACACAAAGCACTATCTTACAAATGAAAAATACTATATTGAAAAATAAAACAAAAACAGAACTCCAGGTTTTGCAAAGAAAAGCCCCCCTTGAAGAGTATTTCTTATGAAACCTTTGACTGTTACCTGTGCAACTCTCTCAGTCCCTCTAGTGTGTTGTGGCCGTATGGATTTGTCATGTCCTTTCCCCCAGCAGGACATTCAAATGGCATGTGTCCTAGCATCTGCTCTCCCCTCTGTCTGCCTGACCACAACTCTCAGCGTGAATGACAGAACTTGGCTCAATGTTCAAAGCTTGGGCTCCAACTAATTCACCTTGGAGGAAGTGTGCACATATGCCCATTACAGGGATGGACATGCTACAACCACATTCTGTTGTTCTTGCATGATCCTTTTAAGAGCTTGTTCACCTAATTGACTATAATGACATATACATTATACCATAGCTTTTAGAATTTACCCTCTTCACAAGCAGTAACTGTAGTATGGATTTTTTCATATAGCACAACATTTAGTTGTAGAGTTGTTTAGTTGTCTGCAGGCATAAAAATATGCCTATACTTTTAATTATATTACCTCTCTTAGGCAGATGCACAAGCATGCATTTTAGTGTTATATTTGCTCTTTAAACACCCTGAACATTTCTGTCAAGTTAATTTATCGGAAACTACTTTGCATTTCACTGTTTATCTATGCCTTTGGCAAAGACATTATCATGTTTATATTCATTGTTGGTTGTGTTGCATATGTATTTGAGATACAAAGATGTGGATTAACAGAACTCTAAGACCCTATATCAAGTGAGCATAACAAAGTTTAAGGAAATTACACAAAATAATTAAATGAATAATGCAAAAATATGAGACTTCAAATATGTTTAAAATATGTATTATGCACAATTGCAAATGAAAAGAAAAGGGAACAAGATAAGAAAAGGAACATCCACCACAGTTTTGGTCCTCAAACCAGTGGATAGAAGTTGCCCAGATTCTCTCAACTAAGATGTTTCTATTTTTAATAAGAATCAGACAATTCTAAGTACAAATTCAAATAATAATAAAAAATAGAAGTACAAAGTAGCAGTCCATGAAAAAGTAAGAATAAACTCAAGTGAGTGTAACTGTCTGGAGAAACAGCGCAAACTGTCATGCAAGTACAGTACTGTATACAAAGTATGGTGTTATCTATTTTGAAAAACACAATTTTATTAAAAAGTTGCTCAAGTATAAGTACTTGAGTAATTATTTGGATAGTTAGACTTTAGCTTCTCTGAAACAGAATTTGCCTGTAGCCAATCCAGAGGACAGAGACACATTGCTGCTTCTTCTGTTCTGATTTGTTTTAATGTAGTGCAAAATTATAGCAGAAACTATTTAAATCACCAAAGAAATTGCAGTGACCAAAAGCCCATCCCTAATCATAAAATCTGATTACAGTCTGATAGAAAACCCAATAGAAATCTCCTGTGGAAGCACGGGGCTGACCTTTCCATTTTGTCTCAATGAAACCTAATATAAATTCCCATAATACCACCACTGTCCCGCTTTTTCATCGCCCTAAGTGCTATGCCTTCATTTCCGCCTTAAAATCCTCCTCTTTGCCACAGCCCAATAGTCCATCATCTATAAGAGGTGATCTGAGGCAGGATAACACCGTCTTGAGTTCTGACCTAGGAAAATGTTGCATTGTGTTGGTGTTGATATACCTAAAACCAAAATTAATATATGCACACGTAAGAGCAATGTGCCTCGATTAGCCAAATATGTACTGTATACATTTTTCCTAATCAGCGATGTACTCTGAGTCTGAATCTGAATGAGGCCAGAGCTTTGGAATATTTGAGAGATATTTTCAGCCGAATAAAAGACAGTAGATCAATTTGGCCACCAATTTGGTAAGAGGGCCACAAACAACTCTTATGCTTGGCAGGTATGTACAGTAGTAGAAAAATACTAAAAGTAGAATTTTAGTCCATAGCACTTAATAATAGAAAATATTAAGTTGAAATACTACAGCACAGTACATCACAATTGACAGTTCACTATCCACTTGTTCAGCATGTGACTACCCCTTGCTGAACCTATAATGCACCTCATACTTTCTCACATGGAGTTCACATTTGAGATAATAGCTAGCATTTGTTTCTTCCCGTTGCATAGTAATAGAGCTTGGCTATATTTCTGCATATAATGACATCCCATGATGCTCACTGTTTGCATGGTAACCAAATATAATTGGCTGATGACCATGCACGGCTGCTTGCTCATTACAGTGGTAAATTAGGGCTGCTGGAAAAGAAGATAGCACAAGAGCCCCCATCATGTAAGTCCAAACCCCCCAACCCGCACAGCATTATGGCTCTTTCATTAGCTGTTAACCGGGCAGATAAAACATGATATTGTTACACCGACAGAGAGCAGGCGGACTGTAAGCACACACACCTTCATCAGTGACATTTTACTGAGGGAAATATGATTAGAAAGGCAATGCCAATATTTGCAGTGGAGTCACAAGGGGCCAATATAGACTTGCCACAGTTCTTGATAACAAGACAATAAGAGAGCCAGCGCAATGAGGCCCGTGGGGTGACTTTGTTTGAGAAAAAAAGGAGGTCTCAACAATGAAAGGTACAGGAAATGGATTTTTTATTTTCTAAAGCCACAGGAATCACAGAGCTGACAATAGTGTGGATGAGATCAGCGTGTGGTAAAATAACCACTCATAAAGCCGCTTGTGCTGCTGTTAGGTGGAAAACAATTCAAAGACCAACTAATGCACAACTAGTGTAGGAGCATAAAAAGATGCCAGTGCCAGATGTGACCACAAGGGTTTGATGAGGAACAAGTTTTGGCAAGTATGGCATTTAATGAGATGCCACATGGTGTTATATTTGTGTCTCAGGTGCTGCTGTCTCAGACATCCTCTGATAACTGATGAATATCAGTCATATCTGAGCACACAAAATAATTTCTTTGGGCTCACACTCAAAACACTTTGACAAACATAATGACCACAGAAGCAAAGAAACAGTGACTCTAAAGAGTAGAATGGTTATGACTAAAGACACTGAGACCTGACAAAGTTCAAACACACTGGAAAACCAAGCTACAAAACACTTGTGGAATACGGTTTTGTGTCGTTTTACAAGGTTAGCGTGACCTGCATACTTGAAAGGGTCACTTATTGTAATAATTTGTATTGGTGGGGCTGGAAATTACATAACCAAAAACATTTTAGGATAATTGTACAAATAAGTAAGAAATGGTTTTATAAATGGTCAGTGACTGAATTTTTTTTTTTTTACCATTTTTAAACAGCCAAAATGTTCATCCTGAAATGAATGAACAGAAAGATAATTTTAATGTTGAGATTATTCATCATTTTCACGTACTGGCACATTCAACGTTGGTCGCTCTTATAAGATGAATCCATATCCAGTCACTTTAGTCAGCACAACATTAAGGGTAAAAGAATTTTAAGTTGAAGTTATAAGAATTTAGAAGTTAAGCAATTTTGGATTTGGTCTAAACAACCTTGCTTACTGCTATAATACCAGTCAAAACTTTGAACACACCTTTTCATTTCATGTTTTTTTTCTCTTAATGATTTGTTTACTGCTCTCTACAAATAATATGGAATTATGTCTTAAAAAAGAAGAAAAAAGAAAAAAGTTAAATAACTCAACTACATTTTAAGAGCAAAATGAGGAGCTTGGCAGCCATAGTTACAGAGAGAGGAGTTATGTTTTTTCAATACAAATTGAATTGGAATCAGATTCTATGGAGTCAGAAGTGCGCGCATGCTCACTTCCTATTTGGAATGCGGTGGCTTATGGACTAAGTCAATTTTTAAATACAGTCTATGGTCTAAACATACATTTTCTATAGTGTATATTGAACAACCACAATTCAATTACAGTACTGATAAAAGAGAGTATAATGGCGTTGTGATCTTACACCTCCAGCTCAAGCATATGGGCCTTCAGTCCTGGTTTTATCCCCTGTCGCTCCACTACAAGTGCGGCCTTTATTTGCACCACAGCTGTTGGCCCAGGGTTACCACGACGACAGCATGTGAGAACAGAGCTGTCAGAGAATACCAGCAGCTCAACACTACAGGACTCTATACACTGGAGCCAGATGCAATCAAAAACACCTCTATAACCACCGCCTTGCCCCTTCTTCTCATCTCCAGCTACTCCTCCACACTCCTCTGGCAGCTCTGCACCTCAGATTTCTCATGATTTAGAGCAGAGCCTCTTTCCATTGACATTTTTCGGCATGCTGGCTGTCTAGAGTCCAGCTGAATGAGTGAACGGACGACCAGGGCTACAACACTCTCCACTTGATTTAGCTGCTAATACATGACACTTGGAGGGCCTATTGAAATGCACAGATGTTCCCAATTGGTGCGTGAGTCATTGATAGCTGCGAGCCAAACACATCTGCTGGCGCTAAAAGGAGAAAAGAGCACTTTAACTATACATTAATGAGGAATTTTCCCTGAGACTTTAATCACCACACTTTAAATGGCTATTAGGAGAACAACACAAGCGAGGATGAATCAATAGCAATATAGAAGTAGATGAAGAGATGAGAAGAGCTTGATGAGTCTGCCAGTTTGAGTTGGTTAGAATGGCAGGGCGCACAGTGTTATCGCTGCAGTTCAAAGAGGTTAATTAAGTATGCTCTGGGCATTGACTAATTCCCAACAGTAAATATAGTTAAGCCCAGAATCAGACTATAGTAGACGAAGGAAGGAATATATTAGCGAAGGGTGTTTCTTTCATTGCATCAGTACAGACGGAGCCTTTTAGCAGTAGAAGTTTTTAGCAAATGGACCATCATGTAAATGTATCATATCTATACATTTGTAGTTTGAGTGCAGAAAGAGTCCAGTGATAGTTTATGGACTTTAAAAATGTGCAGAGGATTTCAGTGTTTTTCAATCTATTACATAACAATTAGAAGAAAGTCACAATAGAAGAATACTTGCGTTTAAGCATTTTTGAGACATCAGTTAAAAAAAAACTCCTAAGCAATACTAATCATTCTGATGCATAACAAAAATCTGGTTAGATATATTTTTCCAAACAATTGCATTCAAGACTCCAGGGTGAAATAAAAATCCATACAGAATCTCTTTTGGACAGACACTTCTAACTATAACATTTTTTCGTGTCGGTTTTGAGGCTAGTGCACCAGCACAAGGTCACTCTCATAATAAAAAACATCCAATTCAAAGTGACGACCTTTCTCTTAGAAGACTGAGCGCTTTCACAGTGCATACTTCAGCTCTATCTATAAACATCTTTGCATGCACCCAGGCACAAGAACACAATTATTCAATAATCCTCTTCCTTCTGCACCTTCTCTTTTGTTCCCTGAAGGCCTGGTCTCTATCGGTAACTGTTACCCAGGCAACAGAAAAGATAGAGAAGGTAGAAGAATGGGAAGAGGAGAAAAAAAGTAGAGGAAAACGAAAGAATAGAGTATCCGGTAGTAGCTGAGCATCCTTTGTCTAAAGGTGCGCAGACATTGGTGTAGATGTGTGTTTACTGGCTCTGCAAATGGAGGGATCCTATCTGTTTTGGTCATTGCACTTGTCTCGACAAACAGATGCTGCGTTACAACAGGCTGTGTTCATCGTGCACGTGCCGCGGCTGTTAAGAGAGCAGGAGGAATGGGCTGGTGGGCGCATCTATCTGCCAACCCATGTGGAAGTTCACAACCAGCAACACACATTTACTCCTTTTAAGCACAACATTAGCAACATATGAACATAGAAAGATTAACCATAGTGTCATACATTCCGTTTCAAGAAATATTTTGGTTGTCTTTTGGAAAGCTCATCTTTGCAACATCTGTGTTTATGCAAATGACAGTGAAAACTTCTTACTGCATCCTTGTTTCTCATTTAAGGGAAATGTGAGGTAAAGGAGATGTAATTTTGAGAACACAGACCTTTGCAGTAAACCTCCTCCTGACCTCCAGTTTAGAACTAAAGAAGCCAGGCCTGGAAGAGGGACTGGCCACTCGAGATATGAGGCCATTTCAAGTGTCCCTCTGGAGAGACAGGCTCCCCCCAAAGTGACTGTGCTACCGAGAGCATCAAGACCACTGCAACATTTACTGTACTGTAACTGTAAAGTAAAGTGTCTTTGGCATACAGTGCAGCACACATTAGTTACATATGAAAAGGCAACACAAATGTGAATGAAAATACAAGATACATCTTAATTCAATTACAAAAAAATGTCATCAATCTACATTATATTTTGAAAGGACCATTCACATCTTTTACAAGAAGAACTTTAGCTTATTTAATTTTGGAGTGTGACGTTTTCCTTGGTAATATTTTAAATCATTTTTCACAGAACTTGAGCATAGCATCACTCAGATTCATATTAAATTCATAGAGCTACAGAAATAACTAGGTTTAGAAGCACCTGCAGGGAAATGATATGGAGGAACATGCATGTGGAGCGCCATTATTGAACATCTGCCACAATCATGGCCTGCAGTAGACAAACAGCAGGGCGGCCGTGCAAGGCACTGGTGCAGTCAGGAATAGAAGTTATAAAGTCAAACATCAAACATGGCCAGGTATTTAATCTGATGAAACAGAACATTTACATATGATAATGGGAATTACAGCTATGGAACAAATTACATAACAAAATATATAATTCCACAAGCTTCAACTAACTACTGTAGGTTAGTTGAAGCTAGTGGAATTTTCCATACATTTTCCACTTTACTATGGAAAAATTTATGGAATAATGTTCATGTATTTATTTATTGTGTTTGCAAAGTGCATGTCATAGAGAAATAAATGTAACTTACTATTATCATACAGCTAGGTAAACTATTCTATTTCCTGTCTGGAAAATGGTTTCTGGCTTCATTCCATTTCTTATACTATTAAAACTATATCCTAAAATATCCTATCCTAAGACTTTCTTGAGGCACATGCAACTGTTGAGATGAAGAAAACCCCAGTACACGTCCTCTTGGGTTTAGCGGGAGCCAAACGGTATTTACTTTGTTGAGGCAGACTGCAGTGTGACTGATAGGAGCCAGGGGCTGCTCATGATAAGTGCTGCCTGCACCCTTGTGTGCTACATAAAGCCCCCTATCAATTTAGGTTGGGTCACATTCATATCGCCGCAACCCCCTATTCAGTGACATAGCCTTCAGTGTAAATAAATATGCTCTCACAAAATGGAATTAAATGCAGATCTGCTGCCCCAAATATTGTTATTACATTTAAATTTATGCAGCAAAGAGAAAACATTTAATTAGAACTCTAAGGAGGTGAGAGTGCTCTCCACTTGACATCCCAATTGCCACAAACACTTCCCTAAGCCTATCACAGCTCTTGTTGGACATTTGTAACACATATATTCTCAATGGGAATGCAGGACTCAAATCAGCCACTGAAAAAATTAGAACACATTTCATTATGCAAGAAAATTTATGCTTGTGGATTCTCCACATTCACTAGTCTTCTTGAAACTATTGAACTCTATAACTACTGTGTGATTGTTTGATCTTTTATGTGATGTGTTACCACTATCAAATACAAACAAATATTATTTTAAATGTAAATAGAAATACATTTATTTAGTTTCTGTGTAAGCAAAGTCCTTCCTCCTTCCTGGTGAAAATACATTGCTAGTATATACATACATTTAAAAAAATAATAATAATAATAATTTAAATTTTAGATATTTATAAATGTATTTAACCAGGTTCTATTTTACTGTGCTTGTAAACAGACAGTAAAATTAAACTTGGACTTAATAAAAATAAAAAATTACAATTACATATTGTGGCAGTAGTTTGCAATCAGTCTTCCAAGAGACCAGGTACAAGTCATTTTAATTAACACTCATTATGATTCCAGGGGAAATAATGTGAGTGTGTAAAACTGCAAAAAGGGTGACTCAAACAATTAACACTGCAAGCTCAAATCCACCTTAATGGAAAAACCAAGGTGTGACGTACAACATCCTGGTTTCTCTTGTTTGGTCTTTGCCTCCACCCCTGCAGACCCACCCAGCTAATCGGCCACATCTGACCTGCCCAATCCACAGGGAGAATAAAAGCCACCACCAGTCAAGTGACCAGTGGGTAATCAGTTCTTTATTTTTGTGTTATTTAATTGATCTGATTTTTCTACACTTTTTAGTAATTTTTTGTAATAAATAATATTTATTTTGGACACTTCGTCATGCTCCCACTTTTGTTCATGTTCTACGTCTGGTTTCTTTTTAAAATTTTCTCTAGTTACCGTGCCACATCCTAGACCTCGTGGCACACAAGAGGTTTCTCTTATACCCTCGATATAAAGCAGCTACCCCGTGTATAAAGCGGCTAACCCATGTATAAAGCAGCATACCTCATGCCAGGACAAAATTAATTTGTGTCGCCCTTGATTTGGCACACCGGTCACAAATTGCTTCAAATGCCTCAATGACCCACCACAGTGACGGCCATACATCACCAGTGACTGCTTAATTATAAGAAAGCCAAGTCCAGTGTGCAGTGCTGTATCTTCAAGCATATCTATCAGGATGGAGATAAGAATAGGAGGCTTTCACTTTGTGCCAGTATGAGCTCATATTCAATGACCCAGCCACATGCTATAAGTCTACTCAACTTCATTTTGAAAATGGGATTTTTTTTTCCTCCATGTGGAAGTCATTTATTACATTTCCTACTTTCCTAACTTGAACATAATGGCCGATTCGACAGGGTCTCATTTGCATTTGGTGTTGTGCTTTAGACCTCTAGATCTAGGGAAAAAGATGATTATGTTCCATAACATAGCACATGAAAGTCTGTGGACTGTCGGCTTTTATTGCAGCTCATTTCAATAAAATAGTACCTGTCCTCTGAGTGAACTCGAGCAGTCATTTGTTAAGAATTTTCTGCCATACTCACTGTAAAACTGATAGCTTTTGCCATCTGAACTCCATAATCAAATCCCCTTGCTGATGAGAAGGAAAAGCAATTATACTTCCCCTATAATTCTTATACAGTCCCCAAAGTCCTGCCTTGCATCACATTTTGGTTCTGGTGGCTGCTCCAGGTAGAGAAGTGGTTTGCACAGAGTGAGCAAAACTGCTTTTCTGTGTCTTATGCACAGAGATGTTTTAGTTTCACTACATTGTCTCCCAGGCACCATGCAGTGCAAACACTCCTGGAAGGAGAACATAAATATGGGTGACTTTTTATATTTTACTTGATTCCCCTATAAGAATATGCATATACAATCATTCTGGTATACACCCACAAAAATCTAAAACAATATCTACAAAGTTCCTTTAGGAAATATTTTACTAAATAAATAAAAATCAAACTAGAACAGATTTTATAGAAAATGTTGATACAACATTTTCAAAACAGTAAAAGGTAACACAGTGCTCTAAATATGTTAATACCCCATCAAAGTAAAATGCCCCCTCTTTAACAAGACAGCATAACACTTCACAAAGGAAGAAAAGGAGGCATTTCCTACTCTATAAAAAATAATAAAATCTGACAGATAGATAGATAAAATAAAAAAAATAAAAAAATAACCCTATAGTAAAGTTTTTCAATCTTTTCTAAGTCTCTTGGACACCTTAAAATCAAATCCTATTATTAAAACATAAACTGCAAAGCTATTCACAATAGCAATGTCTGTCAGAATAATCATAATTAGAAATATTTGTATTAATATTAATTGTTCAACTCTAGCATACATATTTTAGGAAAAACAGACCTTAAAACAGGCACATTTGAACAATGTGAAAAGTATACAGTGCATAGTCTTTAAAGGTCCTATATTATGTGAACTCTTGTGAGCTTTTAGCCATGTTAGAATGTTGTTACCTCCTCAAAAACATACCTGGAGTTGTGTTTTGGTTCATTCATGCATGTTTGAGTAACCATTTATTGTTAGTCCATCTACATCTCCAAAGCTCTTTTTACCTTTTGTTCAGTATAGACAGGCAATTCCAGGACTAAACCTATCCACAGGATTCTAGTGAAGGTGTATGGAGTTTAAAAACACAGTGGAGCACTTTCTGTATTACCATATGACATCACAAGGTCGAACAGGGTGTTTTTCTGTTTGAGAGAAGAACTCGGCCTTAATATGTATGGTTTATGTATAATATGCTGTTTATGAATGAAACAAAACACAATTCCAGTATGTTTGTGATGAGGAAAGAACATTATAAAATAGATTTTTAAAAAAAGCTGAGACAATGGTTAAGGCTAAAGGAATGCATGCAACAAAAGACCTTCCAAAAAAAATCCCTAAAGCATTTTCATTCTATCAAGTCAAAATATCAAAGGCTGTGTATCTGTCTGTGAGATTAGCCGTCTGACAAGTACACTGTATCCATTTAAAAGCCCTAGTCAATCATGGCCATATTCTGACAAACAGTGACACAAAGTGACAATCCCTGCGCAGCCTTCTACATTGTGGCACGTCATTTAATCTGTCTCATAGCACATCTATATCAGCATGCTAAATGTGGAGAAAAAGAGAGGGAGAGTGGGACCATTCGCTTGAGAGTTGAGAATCTGACAGCTCAATGTTAGAAGAAGAAAGTTCAGCCCGGGCCATGGTCTGACAACATCACATAATGATGTTCTGTCAAAGAGCCAAGAGACGCCTACAGGCTAAGAGGACAAAACTCCACAACTGCTCTGCTGCTATGCTCTTCATCTATACTCATATGCAACAAAGTACAGTAGTTCACATGGATGCTTTAAAGACAATTATACACCAACAAAAAGACTGCAAAAGGTAGGAAAAGTAGTAAATGTACAGCTTGTATAATAAAAAGTAATAATAGTCTGATGATACAAAACTGCTCTATGAATGTTGCTAATGGTGCCACAACATGAGATAAAACCAAGCTAGGTGAGCTTTGTAGAAAGCAGCCTGAGACATTGACTTATGAAACATGTTATCTTACAAATGTTAATGAAATAACTCCCCCACTGATCTTGTTTTTAATGTGTAGCTGCTCTCAGAATGTTATCAAGACAATGATAATAAAGACCACATAATAGTATTAATTAATATAAACATGCAGTCTTACAATAGCTCTGATATCCAGACCTGAAGTCCAGATTAGTTCCATTTCAGTATTGGTACTCATATGTGCAATAGTTGCAATACTAGTATTTGTATAGATTATTGGTGGGGCTCATGCAGCCATAGTGGAAACATTATAACATATCAAAATCCAAAAAAAAAAACAACTAGACAAAGAACAACAACAACAACAACAACAAAAAAACAAACATATTATAGAACACATTTCTAAGACTGTAAAACATATCTCTAACACAAGACCCTGAAGTCTATTCCCTTTGGCATATTTTTTACTTTTTGGCAATTAAAAGTAAAGTGGTTCCTTGATAGACCCTTTGTTTCTTCCTTGTATTAGTCTGCATATACCAGAGTTCTGTTTTGATCGCAAGGTTTAAGAGAAAATCTCTCTCAGCTCTGCACAATGAGACTGCTGTGTTTTAATAGAGCCAGTGGAGGACACGTGGAGGTGGAGAGGCTTAAATGAGGAACAAGGAGCTGCTCAGGAGAGGAAGCACAAATGTGGATGGCCAGTATACAAAGCCGAAGGTCCTGGCTAATAACAATTGTTCAAAGCAAAGGTGGTGCAGATGAGATTTTACAATAGTTACAAATGCAGTTTAAACTCTTTTTGTTTCTTCCTGTATAACCGTGTTTTTTTTGTGCATTTCAGATGCTTTTATTAATTCATTATTTGGAAGCCTTCTCACCATCTTCCTGTAAAAAAATGCAGTTTAAATTTGTTTTGGTCTTTCGACTGAGCCACAGAAATGTCAATATGTGATATCAACAAAACTGGAAAAAAAAGCTACTGAAATTGAATGCATTTGCAATAAGATGCAAACCATTCTGGAAAATATCTACCCATGCTGAGTAATTACAGAATAGGAAAAAAAAAAAAAAAAAACTGTTTCTGATGTATAATTAGTCACAATCTATTTGCAGACTAGTCCCCTTCGATGACTCATTCAAATGTAGTCAAATTGAATAAATATGATTAAAGAAGTGTCCTGGAAAAATTTTATACAATTTCAAGCACTCTTCAAAGACACACTTTGAAAAGTACTTATATTTGTTATAGCAGTCTTTTCTACACTGTGTTTTGGAAATAATGCTGTAAACAATGATTGTGCCTGCGGTGACTCACCATGACAGAGATGTGGAGGAGGTGCATGTGCTCGTGGAGGACATGGGCTGGCTCTCTGGCTGTGGGCTGGGTTGATTCAGGAGGGAGCTCTGACTCTGTCAAAGACACGTGGAAGTACAGAGTCCCATTCTCTAGCCACTGCTGTTTCCAGTGCACCTGAGAGATATCCTCCACTGTCCCAGACATTTCTACACAAAACAGAAAAGAGAGAAGAGGTTTCAGACACATGAAAAGCCTCTGTTTGGTTAGACCAGACATGATTTCTTTTATTCAGCTTAAATCAAAGATGTTTATGACAAGTGCACTGTTGTCAGGGGGGTAGGGGGTGTCAAGTCTAGTGGTCCATACATAGGCTGTGACGGCCAAATGAGAGACTCTAAAGCAGCAGAACTGCTGTCATGAAAGTGCTTCTGACTGTTCATAAGTTTTGCCTTCCAGAAGTTAGAACACATTTTGTGAATGCCAAAATTCTTCTAAAAAGGACTTGCGTACAAATTAGTTTGTAAGAACGTGTCTCAAACAAGGCCCAGTAATTCTACATAATTAACATGAAAAATCTTACAGATGCATCTGATCTTTTAGCCCCCATGGCATTTAAGACCATAACACCATTATCCGTAAATCCTCCACTAACCATCATGCAGATGGACTTGGAATAGTGCATTAGGTTTGTCCTTGGATGCCTTTTCTCTCAAGCTTAACTGGCAGACACTTCTCCTGCACACTCTAGCCTGCATTTTATTTTCACTATTATTTTAAAGATTATGTACATATTATCTATTCTTGTGCATTTGATCAGACAAATCACACCAATGTTTTTCACATGTCCAGAGCAGAGAAAACTGCTGCCTCACCACTCAGGCTTATCTAAGAACCACATCCTAGATTCAGTTAGCTCGGGGCCGCTGTGGCATTAAGCAGCCAACATCAAAGCCTGACTGAAAACATTTAAGAGGCAAGGCGAGAAAAGGCATGTGGCGCATTGGAAAAAGAATAAATTGTAATTTATGGAGCATTGGGAGAAGATAAAAAGAGTGAGGGGGAGAGACAGTTTATCTGGATGTGGATCATGGCACACGGATTGAATGTTATCAATTGGGAGTTACTGTTGGGTAGAGGAGTAGTGAGGAGCCTTAGGGAACCTGAGATGAGCGGGCATGATACGGTATTTGTCATGTGGCGAGGTGACAAGGGCATAGGCGTCTGCTGACACCTCCTATCAGCGGCAGGTAGCTGATGACAAATGGCTTTCTGTGCGACTGGTTATTAACCCACTGACGCTGGGTCAGAGGACACAGGCGGGGAGGGGCATGTGAGATACCCTCTACAGTGCTCAGAGCCACAGGGGCCAGGAGAGTCAGGGACTGACAAGAATAACTTTTAGGCTAATTATGAATTAACATAGGAGACATTCATTTACATTTAGGTCACTGAAGTCAAATTGAATATGTCAGTCCTGCCGTTTCAGTCATATATAAAGTTAACATTAGAACGGTAAATGTCTTGTGCTAGTTGTATTAAAGGATCTAATCTGTAAACCTTTATTTAACCCACAGACTAAAAAACATGTAAATATCACCACATTCTTGACAGACCATGAGGTTAAGGTACACTTTTTGGTCATCGTGGGGAAGTCTGTCCTCTGCATTTGACCCACCCTTAAATGCCATTAGGACCAGTGAGCACTACAGTTTCTGGGGAGAGCCCAAAACCTTCTTGCTGTAAGGTAAGGGTCCTAGCTACTCAGCCACATGATGCAAATCAGTTACAAAAGAGACAGATATAACATAGTCTACTCAAATATGTATACAATTTGTTTGTTTGTATACATAAACATTCAAACTATGAAGCCAAATACCAGCTGAAATATATTCTGGATTTGCTGTCAGCTGCCTCCCATAGACCATCTCCACAGGCCACCCCCAGCACTGGTCTCCAGCTCCATACCTTCTACATGTGAGCGTTCCGGCTCTTTCCACTGTGGAGGATCTGTGCATCTGTGGCTCTGTGCGGTCAGCAAAGTATGGACAGCAAAGGTTAGTCCAGGACATTCATCTTAATGGGACTAGGCGAAAAGGCCTGATATATATTGTGCACACAGTGTGCACATCATTATCACAAAATAGACACATTTTGTACCTTGAAGAGAGAATGATTAAATGCCGCACTATTATTGAAGCTGAATATTGTATGGTGATTTGGAATTATTCGTACAAATACAAAAGCAGCAGAGTCCTTCAGAATTTTCGAAACCACGTTCCCCATTCATTCCATTTGAATACAGATTTCAAAACAAGAAGGAGCCACAGTGGGGGGTTGTTCAGAGGTGTGTATAGTGCAAGTACAAGAAGGATGATTATGCTGGCTCACAAAGACACAAGGAATCAGGGAAAAAAAAAAAAAGCTTTAATTTTTTGTATGTGGATGAAAGTTGCAATTTGTGAAGTGAGCAGGAGAAAGTAACCTATTTGTGTAATTTCTCATTTGTTTAGGTTGCTTCCATTGCAAAAGAATATAGAATTGTGTAAACTGAATAAAAGATGGACTTAACTAATAACAGCTACTGCTTACAGTAAACAACTAGAGTGTGTTTTAGTATAGTTAGAACCTCCCTTCAGATAACTTTTAGAATTCAGATTTCTTTTACTTTAAGCTATAATAAAGACAGCAGACTTATATGTGGTATGTGTGCCCTTGTCGCCTGCATTGTGAGGTTTATCATTGGGAACAAAGAACATGAATAAACAGAAAATGTGTAGCCTAGAGGCAGCTTTTCAGTTGAATCAACATTGTTAACGCACATATAGGTGCTGTACTTTACTGTACTGTACTTCTAACTTCAAGGACAGCTGAGCAAAAGTCTTCAGCTCTCAAGCTTTTCACACATTTGCCGTTTATGTATAGTAAGTTGGTTTCCGTGGTTACGCCACTACTATTCACGCAATTTTATTGAGTCACCTTAGCATGTGCAAGCTGTGGTCCTTATGTCATTCCCAAGCTGGATAAATTGAGCATGTAGAAAGGGCAAAGTCAAAAGGGGGAGTGGGGCTTTCAGTGGTTTAATAGGCTACACAATGTCCACTCCCCGTCGATATGAAAAGGCCAAACTCAACTATTTTAAAAAGCATTTAGATATTTGCTGAGTATATATTTCCTAAAGCAACTGCCTGGAACAAATCAGAAACCATTGATTTAATCTTGAGAATAGACACGGAAGACTGTCTGCATCTTAAATGTGTCATCTGGTCTTATACTTATGAGGACGAGCTTAAACTATGAGTGAATCCATTGAGTGCTCAGTAATGTCAGCACAACTCCTATTACAATGGGGCCTGATCATAAAAGTGCCCATTCTGCTACAGTGTGTTTTCTTTGTCCTATTCTTCATTTCCAAAAGATTCTCATCTTTTTGTGTGTGCAGTCAAAGAGATTGAAGTGAAAGTGCTGAGCAGGCTTTAGAGTTTATAAAAACACATTGAAGTTTTGCCCTGAGCTACAGACTCGTGGGCTCCACAAATGTGCTCGCAAAATGATTGAAACTACGATGCCTGCAGAGAAAAATAAGGAAAATAAAAGGATTAAACTCTCATCCTTTTGAAATACTGTACTGTGACAATAATACTTTTACTCAAATCCAGTGTCAAAACATTCATGTTAAAGCAATAAGAAAATCTTTAGGTCTAGTGTTGTTAGTGACTACGACTAACAGTGTTACACAAACACTGTACAATTTTGGACAATATATTCCAGAGATATTCTAGCAGCAAGCACAAGCTTTTACGGACACAATAAAGCTCACAGACCATGTTATGAAAAGAAAGGGAGAGAGAAAATCTCCACACCAATCATTGCAAATTTGTGTGGAGTCAACAGCTACATCCCTTATTAAGAACAACCAGATACAATACACAATTTATCAGTTTCAGTTAAAGACCAAATATTGTTTTCAACATAATAAAAACAGGTTGTACAATTCCACAAGTTACACAAAAGCCTCATAAACATTGAGTTCTATAACATACAGTATCTAAACCAAAAGATTTAGGTATGTTTTCTTACAGATAAAAGGAAAATTCAGACCTAGTATTACGCTGCCCACATGATAGCCTTGGAGTTAAAAGGCCTTTTACTGTCCATGTAACTGTAGTGTATACAGCTCTTCTCTAAAGGTTTTGAGTTTAAAGGTGATCAGAGCACCATGCAGTCTGTCAGACTTGAAACAAACCATATCTCATGTCATCTACATTTACTGAGATGAAAGACAGACCCCAAAGGCTCTTTTCTGCCTGTTTACACACATGGCTTAATCCTTATTACTGTGCATTGCCACTACCATGCCTCTGAGTTATGACAACACATTAGGGTGACACATTTTAGAATGCAGCATATGTCAAAGTGTAATGAGGATGAGCTCATCTGGACACAGATGCTTTTGAACATCTCTACAAAACAATGGCAGAGATATTATCAAATACACCGTTGAAGTGTGTAAGCAAAACTCCAAAGGAAGATTATTATTCTTATTTCCATCCAACATGGTTCAAAGAAAAAGGCCTCATCTCTGTCATAAAGATGACTGTCATTCCCCACAATGGAACTGTCTCCTGTTTTCCGTTGGGTCCGCAGTGTTTTCACAGTTGGGAGAATAGGTCCTGTCAGCAGCCAAACAAACATGTTGAAAAGGATCCAGAGTTGATTAGATCCTAAATCATGCTGATGACACATGCTCCCATTTCCAAAATGGTAATAGCACCATTACAATTTTTAACGACATGATGAGGGCTATGGAAAATTTAGACAAGAGAGCATGGGATGGAAATAGATGCAAGGTTGGCCCGTCCTCCACAGCTGTGCCACTGAGCGCTGCCATAATAAGCCATCAACACTAATAAAAGTGGTGGCATTTAGAAAAGGCCAATAACAATGGACACAATTTAGAATTCACACTTTATTCACACAATACATTTAGCCTACCAAAATTGTAATTTTCAGTTCATTTAGCAATGATCTACCAACCCAACCAAACAATATATTGGTCCCTTAACAGAAAAAAGTACATACAATTATGGTTGTCTACCTAATAATAACAAAATTTGTGTTCTGCTTGACGACATATAGCCATGTAATTGTCATGGATTTTTGCCAAAATAAAATATAAATAAAATCTTAATCTAAAAGGAAGAATAATGAGCACTAAAGAAAAGGATCTCAGCAGGGGTTCAGTTAGGCCATAACCAGTCCAAGCCCAAAGCATGACTCATTAAAAGAAGAGAAGTGTGCATATGGGATAAATATTGGGGCTGTGTATTGACTGTGTCTCACCATACAATATGTATCCCCATAACACAGTACAATATATGTCCTGATACAAGCAAAACCCTAAAAACCCTATTTTTGTAATAACTAAATACCTGATAATACTGCAGGCTGACAATGTAAGTGTATAATGTGACAATTTATAATGAAAGTATCATGGTACAGCATCTGTTTATTGATGCACAGATTGCCCAGAAGTCCATAGCGATATATTGCCAAATGCATATTGAAAAAATAATGTTCCTGTTATCATAGCAGAGCTGTTTGTATTGTCCTGTTTTAGGACTGGGTGATATGGTGACAAAAGTTGAACTGTGATCTCATCCCTGTGACAATCTGCTGTTTTGATCATGTCCTCATTTTGTGTTTATGACTACAGGTACTTCTCTATGTGATGCACTTGTCAGACAAACAAAGACACTTTTTCACAGTAAGTGACAGCTGGATTTAGCCAATCACAGTGTGAAATTTCAGAGGCAGAAGAAGATTAACTTACCTCTAAAGATTTATTTACCTCTTAAAGGCAAATGACAAAATACAAAGTGCACATGATCTGATTTCAAGAAGGTGGTGATAAACACAATTTTTTCGTACTGCCTACCTCTGTCCTGTGTGCAGAGGTCCAAATGATGCGGTGTTAAGTGGAGAGGTTCTGGTGTGACCAGGTCTTATCTGTGATGTTCACACCCAGATGGCTCCTGCTGTGCTCAATCCCTGCAGCAGCTGTTGGACCGCACACTGACCTGCTCCCACACAAAACCAATCATCTGTACAGATGCGCTGCCCTAAACTCCCACTATACAAAGCAGAGACACGTATGTACAGCAGAGCATTAGCAGGTAAAAACACCTCAAAGAAAATTAAGTATTCTTTTCTGCTTACCCCCTTGCTTTGGAATAACAGGGAAAAATAGACAATAGACTGTATATAAAAGAAACACATGATGCCAAATTGTAGATGTAAATGGTAAATGGTCACATTTTTATATAGTGCATATCCACCTTCAAGGCACTTAAGCGCTTTACATTAAGGAACCACTCACACATTCACAAACCAATGTACACAGACACTAGGGGTGAGGTGGGTTATGTGTCTGGCCGAAGGACACAATAACAGCAGTGGAAGCTAGAATCACACCACCAACCTGTGGGTGGATTTTCCTGCTTAGCCAAAAATGATTATGAGCAGGATTCAAACTGCCAACCTTCAGACAAACAGTGGACAAACACTCTAGCAACTGAACTATTGTTGCCCTGTATCTTTGGTAATTCATGTATTCTGTATCTCCTATGTTTTACTCAGGTCAAACAGGTAGAACTCAAGGATGTTGTGTAGCCATTTTTCTAACAAAGAACACTGTAAAAGAGAACCTGCTTATGGTGAAATGCCAAAAAGCATAATATGACTTCTTCATCATGTTATTCATTTCAGTTGCTTAACTTGAATATCTGAGGAACAGTTGTGAGAAATATTGATGTTTGTATAAACAGTAAAATAAAGAAACACAACATAATTAACCAACAAAATTACATATTTATGTTGTAATCCGTAAGATCCATGTCCCTTGTGCTTTCTTTGGTAGAAGGCACAGTGCCAGAAAACTTGTGAAAATAAACAAAGAAGCAAAGTTAATGTATTTAAAGTGGCACATTAACAGGATAAACAGTCCTGTCGACGGCTGAGTGCACAGGCGTCTCTACAACACGACAATCCCATTAACACAACATAGTCTGATTCTACATCCATCGCACTCATTTCTACAATGGAGCATCGACCATTGAGGGGCCAAACTGAGAGACATGAAGATAAGCTGATCCTTTGTGAAGAAGACACTGGGTCTGGGAAGTCAAAGTACTATACACCAATAGCCTTCATTGTCACTGCTATGGAGCGGTAACATATTGATAAAATCTTGAATTTGTTTTTTCTGCATCAAAAATGTGCTCAGATTTGCCTATAAATGTCTTGGAAGAGCACATTAAATGTTTCTTTCATAAAAAAAAAATTTAAAAAAAAGAATCAGTTCTTTTTGTTGTCATTACACCAGGCAATATAAATGCAATAGTCATGTAATTAGGAGGTCTCATGTTCAAATTCTCATGTCATAATTTAAAAAAAACTAAAAAGAGAACCAGCACGCTGAAATACAAACACATAGATAAGCTACATACTTGTTTTGTCTGACCAACAAAGGTACAGCGGCCCATAGGTCATTAAACCTGTTATTTAGTCCATCAAACACATTTTTCTCAAGCCTTCTGCCACTGCTGTCTTAGTCTTGGGACTAGGTATCATCTTCCTTGCTATCAGTAAAAGGATTTCAATAAGCTGAATTTCCTTTTTCCAGTCTGTTCCTGACAAAAACACCTAGAAAAAAATGTGTCAGGTCCATTCACAAGTCATATGGCTCCAAGTTCTAACAAAATCTTCTACCAATATGGTTTCAGATTGAGTTTGTTATAATTTTTAATACATCTCCCAGCTCCAGAAACAGCTCTTCTACATCAGAGCACAAAAAATATTCTTTTCTGTATTACACTTTGTGGTTACTGGGAAAGAAGCTAACCTCATTGAGCTATGGCCTCTTCCTGAATAATGAAAGGTATACAATGAACATAGTGTGAAGATATATAATGCAATGCCTCATATTTACCAAGGTTATTCCTATAAAGAGGAGTGGTATGAATCCAGGCCCGTATGTAACTATAAATAATGCCAATCAATAGGCTTTATACTGTAGCATGGACTGTGGCTTGGACTTAATGCAGTCGCTCAGTATAGACTCTTTCTTGGGCTCAAGGCCAGTGTTAATGGCCTGCAGTAGATGCTGCCTTATACAACCAAACACATGATATGTTAAAGGGGGAATCAAAGAGCTAAGTTGACCTATGACATTGATGTATTTCATAGAGAAGTGTGGGAGTAGATAAACTAAAAGTAGTTTGCCAATGTACAGATTCACAATAAATTAAGCTTTTTTTAAAAGGTGCACTTTCACATTTTTTTAGCTAACAATTCTGGAGACGAGTCCACCTCCTGCCTGTCTAAATGGGGTCTTGTTTTGCTCTTCTACATGGCATTAAACTTAGCTATCTCCATGGAGATAAGCCCCAACATGGAAAAGAAGAAGCAAGTCATTGTACAGCTACCTGTTTTTTTTTTGTTTTTGTTTTTTTTTTTTTACCAATAAAAACACTGGTAATCAAATAAATGCAAAGTGAGTTTTATTTACTTGCAAAGGTGGCAGAGCTCCCATCAGAAAAGTTACATACTACACCATTAAGCTCTTTGGTGACACTTGTGTTGTCAGTGCTAAAGTGTTAGACAGCATGGTTTTGCATATACGCTTAAAGCTTTAAATATAAGTGCATTTGAAACTAGACAGAACATTTATAAAAGGATGACATGTCTTGGTCAGCTATTTCGGGGTTTTGGCACAAAATACAAAAGTACTCTAGTTACTCTGCCCTGTAATGCATCGGTCCTGGCACTGACTGTTTTATAGAAAGATAAAGAGAAATCACTCCTGACATTCTTCTTCCTAACTGAAATCAGTGGAGCTTGGCATGATGAGCCACTCCACCAGCTGCCAAATGTTTGAGCCTGGCATTTACTTGATGGAGGCACGCAGGAAGGATTTTGTTATTGGGCTGCAAATCTGAACCAAGTGACGACTAGCTTGACATGATTTATTTCTGATGTATTCTCATGTAGGAGCTTGAGCTCCTGGATAAGAGCAGGTCTGATCTTACAGACGTTTTAATACCTTTCTTATTTTGTGAGCTACATGTTGAACTATAAGTGACACTGAAATGAGCTGGTGTGACTGGTCTACACTGTGCCCAGCTGGACTCTGGTGTCTGCTGTCTGGTGCTTCTCTGCATGGGATCTCTATTGTGACACGATTCTGCTCTGTCTGACATTTTTCCTCAGATGCCCTTTTCTCCCTGTATCCTCCGCTCCTCCCTGTCCCTGGGCATGGTTGATGCAATCACAAATGCTACATTCACAAAATAATACAACAGCTTAATAAGACTGCAAAAGACAAATATTAAAGAAAGATTTTGTTATTCATGCCAATTGAAAGTTCATAACATTTACTTGCATTTGGTATCATGTTAAATTCTTATTTTTATCTTGCAACTTCTAGATGACATTACTACTGTCATTACTGATATATTCATGTTAGTACCAAGCCGAGCATTGGCATAGTTTCAGTTTCTATATGTCTACAATTGCTTGAATTTTTGTCTTTTGAGACTTTGCCTTTTCACTGTTTTTGTTTTGGACTAGAGAGACAAAACCGTGTCTACATCAAAATGAAACTGAGCTTATAGCAGGACCAAACAAGGTCAAAAAAATTCCACTTAATAAATCTGATACAAATGCAATCCTTTGTGTCTCTATTCCTATATTCGTACTCTCCCTCTGCCAAACACGGCTCCGGACAGTATTCTAGGTTATCTTTCAGTAATAAATAAGCCACTATAAATAATATGAGTATGTGGCTGATTTTTAAGAGTTAATTAATTTCCTGTAGGCATGCCTGGCCCGCCTCGCCTGATTAATGATGGTAATGGTGTTGGCGAGCTGACTTGGGTCCACTGTCAGCACAGATAAATCAGGCCTGTACTGTACGCTCTCACACCCACAGCTGTGTCCAACATGTCCGCCGAACAGGCTCCATGACCTGCAGCACGGTCAGGTGGAGCCCCACGGTGCAACTGTCATAACTCACCTCCAAGACAAAAGACTGCACTGAGGGAGGATGTTAGGACTCTAATATTTAGGGAGTAGACATCGGGAATTTGGTCATCATTAAGGTTGTCAAAATGAAAATCTGATACTAAAAGATACTAAAACTACATACTCCAGTATTGATACTTAAAAAATGTCTACACAGGACAAAATGTCACCTTTCCATAGTAGTTTTCAAATGATCTCAACAAAAATAAACTCAAACAAATATATTTACAACTGGTGAGTCTTGTTCTAGAGGTGTTTGATAAATACAGAAACTTTCTTTGCTCAATATTTACTACAACAACATACTAAGTGAAAGGAAAAACAATAAAGCAACTATTAAGGCAATGAAGTACTTTTTTTTAAATAAAAGTTTGAATTGTTTGTGAATTACAGTCTTAATTATAAAAGTAGGGGCAGAGGGTAACTTAACCCGGCTCTTGCAGTGCACAGTCTGAGGACAAACTGTTCATTATAATTACAGTGATTCCACAGTGTGAGACCAAAACATGACCTTATATTCAATGATTTGTGGAAATGAACCAGAATAGGTCAGAAACAGCATGAGGTCATGTCCTTTGGGTTTATGGGTGCTGCTGAGAAAATGCCTAATGGTTTAGAGACATGATGTGTAAAAGGTTCTATATTATGCTAAAACAGCATTTTGGAGCTTTAAAAACAGGAAATCAAAGTGTCCAAAATCTTTCTAAAATGGTAGATAGATAGTAGTAATGATCTCCCTATCGTGCTGAATGTTCTATTATTTTGTGCATATATTCATTGGCAGTAAAAATAGGCACTTGTGTTATAACTTATGCAAAGGAGAGAAGCCTAGTCACCACAGGCATCCACGTCATACCGTTTGACCTCTAAATTTGATTAGTGCATCTGATGAAATATTCAAAGCACAGTGCTCCAAGGCTTCTATTTCTTTGACCTGTGAATAGTGAGCGCAAACACTTGTGCTTCCATGAATATTAGTAACTTGAAAGTATCAACTGAGATGGCATGTCTTTGGGCCTCCATACAAAACGTGCAAGGTTTGTACAGAAAGAACAGACAAAATCATTTCCTGGAATCTCTTAGACTACACAAAAAGAAAATGCTTACAATTTGTCCATGCTTTGATCATCAACATTGACAGGTTATTTTCAGCTGCGATGGAAAATTCTGAAGGTGTCAGCCATTTTGAGGGATAGAAAATTAAGCAGCTTTTACATCTGATATCAGCCTGAAAAAAAAAAAAAAAACTTTAAATAACGCTGCACTAAATTTCAACTTTTCACACTTGAATGTATAGAGCATTATATCTGTCTTTATTTCATACAAAGTTTGATTTACAAATGCCGGGCTAACTGCATTGTATGCCGTAAAAAGAAAAGTGAAAGAGCTGTGATTCTGATGGCACACTGGTCATTAAATATCTGTCTTTTAGATGATATAACCTCACAGCAGTAGTGTGTCACTCTAGTATTGATCCTGATTCATCTGGTCTTTTATGAAAGCAAACAGACCTATGATCTCCTACATTATGACCTATAGCTAGCTTCCGTGATTCTTAAAAATGACAAATGATGTTGGTTTTACAAGGTACATTTTGTGTGCAAGCTACAGTTACCTTAAAATAGTAAGAAATAACTCATTGGCATAACAAGTGCAAAATGAAAAGTGTAGTGCATGAAAATGGTTCATTTGTTGATAGAAAGTTCAATTTGAAAAGTTATTAAAGACCAACATATTGCACCAAGAATGAAGTGGATTTAGGCAATCTAGAGAAAATACTAAAGGCATGTGCGTCCTGAAATGACAAATCTCCACCAATTTATTTCTTTTCTAAAGGCACATTTTCCACCTCAATTATTAATGCTCTATTCATTTAAGAACAGCCTGTTTATCTGTTTCTCATTTCATCCACAACCTACTCTCAAACACCAGAATGTGGCCAAGATTTATTTTCATTCTGGGAAACACAAATCACTTGAAGCAAATCACAACATGACTCCACTGATGGAAATAGAAAGAGCAAGCATCAAATACTGACCAAAAAATAAAAATAGACAAGCCATACCAAAATGTAAACTTGATTAGTATTCACAAATCAAATTCTAAGGACAAGATGATGTTATGAAATATAGGAACAAACATGGTCTACTAATATAATCGTTACAAAAAAGTACTCATACAATTCTGATATATTACTCTTTGTAGATTAAAGAATCATTGGTTTCATTCCACAAAAAGATGTTGCCAGGTATGCTGTTTTCTCACGGAATCAGGCAGCTTCTTAAGAGCTGGGTGAAAAATATTGTCCGCAGGTTTGGCCAAAGCTATTTTCCATGTAAAACGTATTGACATTAGAATGATGACAAATATCATATCCAAATCATCAGTGCTCTGTGAAAGAGAGGGTAGGAGGGTGGAGAAGGTGCACTGCTTTGATAAATACAGTGGAAAATCCAGCCACTCCATACGTTTTGTGGGTTTTTGGGGTGATCTGGTGTGGGTTGGGTCGCTGAAGCCTGGCAACCCTCAGTACACTGCTGGTGAAGTCTTGGTGGATTACTGCATTAGTACAAGTACAGTTAAATGATACTATAGTATGGCTTTGCTCAAGTCAGAATTAAACATCTTTTCTGAAAAGTACACGAAAGCCACCCGTCACAAATGATTGTTAAATGTGGCAATGTGTAGAGTCCTCATGTGTCTATGCCATGGACCAACCCTCCATCTGATCTATATGATGTCGTCCTACATAAGCCATGATGGCAAAGACGTTTGACCTTACATTTCCATTAAATTATTAAAGAGACCTCACTGAGTTCAGCATGAGAAGCAAAGAGTCCTAGAACAGAAAGACACTCAAGAGACCTTGAAACACGTGTGAGTCACAAGAACATTTTAAAACATAATAAGTGAGTGCTCCGCAGAGGTGCTGTTCTGTCAAGTTAAAAGTCTGGCTTGTTTTTTACCAGTGACATTCCAAAGTTCCAAATCATTTATATTTTTTAAAGTAGCACAGATCACGACAGGGTGCTAAAACTAACAACGCTTTTATGTAAAGTTTTAAGTATGTAACAACGACACCTGGTGCCACAGAGCAGAGAACATGTGCTCATGTCATTTGGCTTAAAATCTGTATATGTAATCTAGGGACTCATGCCTGTTATAAAACATACTATAATATGTTAGAATGATTTTTGAAGGGCCTATATTATGCTATTTTCTGATCTGTATTATAATGTTTTTTTCTTATCCTCCTCATCACAAACATACTTGGAGTTGTTTTGTTTCATTCACACAATCACAAACATTCACAAACAAACCCAGCATACTTAAAACATTAAAACAGGAAGTGCTTCTGTGTTTTTAAACTTTCTACACTTTCACTAATCATTTGGAGGATTTCAGCCCTGGAATTGCCAATCTTTACAGAATAAAAGCTAAAAAGATAGATGTTAACTTGAAAACTACACAAGATAGAACAGATCATTTTGAGCTTTCAAGCTGTAGACAGAGTAATAATAAAGGATTTCTCAAGCATGTGTGGATGAAACAAAACACAACTCTGGGTATGTTTTTGAGGAGGTAAAAATATTCTAACATGGCTTAAAGCTCTCAAGAGTCTATTTTGTGTAATATAGGGCCTTTAAACTATGCCTGCATGTTGTCAGTTTCACATTTTATCTTAATGTGCACAGTGATAAAAAAAAAAGCAAAAATAAGAATTATAATTTGTATACTAACTCTGAAATTCCACACAAACCAAGCTCATAGTGAAACGAAAAGATTCTGTTGCCAACACGAGAGCATAATAATAAAACATAATAAGCATAATTAAGTATAATAGCCACCTTTTTCACACTTCTCTTGTTGTCTTGTCTTATGGACAGAAGTAGAAAGAAGTAAGACAGGATCAAAAACAGCCAATAACACTTTCAAATGTTCAAACTACAACATGAGGTCACAGTAACTTTCATGTACATTATGTTACATTCATTCTGAGGAGGTTGGCACCACACTTGGATGCTAACCCAGCTAATAACACTCTTCACTAACACTACATCTCAGGCAGGACTCAATAGTTGCTGTCAGTCCATATTAGTTGTGTGGATTCATGTGTTATTTCGCGAGCCCCTCCTGCTGAGCCCCATGCACAGTGTGAGACGTAATGTCCTCAGCTTTCTCTTCACAAGCCGTCTCCCATGGCGCCAGAGCCATGTGTTCTTGAAGTAAAGTAAACCTTCCTCTGTGAGGCTCCTGCACTTCTGATGGGGATCACAGCACTGCAAGTGGATTTCCATCTCCGCCTGATTCACTTGACTGGTACATTGATTTGTCTATTACAACCAAGAGGAGGTGAGTTTAGGATGAACTGTGTCGCATAGCTGTTATATACAAGCATATAAGTTACAATTACAATGGATTTTAAAGGCTCTTCAGATCTTCATGAATATATACACATTCTATACTGCTGGTTGAGTTGTGAACAGTTTATCTGTCTCAAATGCTATGATAGTCCTTTTTGCACTGATTCAATTTAGAAACAGCCAAAACTTTAATAAACTAGTTACTATACTATATACCTAACATTTTTTTCATGAAATTGTACATTTTGTTTTTTCCCCATAGAGTATAAAAGCAGTCATTTTTGGCAAAATCAGCTTTTTCCGTAGCAAACTAAAATTTTATTCTGTCAACTGGACAAATGTTTTAGAGGTTTAGAGGTTACGGTTCTCGGTGAGCGATGCATGCAACCGAAAAATTAATGCATGTGAGTATTGATAGTTTATGGGGAGCAAGCTAGAGTAACATTACAACTGACCTCATCTGTATCTCCTGAAAAGCACCTACTGTTCTAAAAGGAAGTTACTAAGGGTGCTGGAGAAAATGTTTATTCACCCAAGAGGACAAGAGCACGTGCCCATCGATGTAGCTGGGCCGTAGAGCAGACATTGTGATTCTAAGGTGTACTGTTCCACCCTTACTACAGATGCTGTAATCTTGCTAACATTTGGTGTGTGCTCTCCAAGTGTGTGCCCTGATGATCAGCATGCAGAAATGTGGGGAGACTGGATCACATGACTGGAACAGACGCTCTGTGTCAGATTCCATTAGCCAGCAACTCTGTTTTCTTTGGGCAGCAGGCATGAGAATGTACACACAAGAAATCACTATCCCACACTGTGAAAGAGAAAGTGCATTAGAATAACACGTGTGCAATAAATCCAACATGTTGCCACACTGAAGTTATGTTTCCAACACTGGCTGTATGCAACACTGAATTAACACAGGCCCTTTTTCTATGGCTTTTTCAAAATGTGATTTGAAGATGTGACAATTTGTGGCAAGTCAATAAAGCAGAAACTTTGAATTTCATTATATTTCTAAAACAAGTGGTTGTTTGCAAGTCTCTCCAAGTTTATCTGATCAGTATCTGCCCTGTGCTCTGCACCAAACACACAGCAATGGAAATATCTCTCAGGTATTCACAGAAAAATATATACTGAGTACTGACCAGCAATCTACACATTACACACTTTTCAAAGTGAGTAATGAAAGCAGGTATGTGAGTAATGGAATGTGCTACTACAACACTTTGACGTAAGTTTAATTTATTGTTGTAAAAGGATGGTCTGACAGCAAACTTGGTAGTTACTTTCTGTTTTCATGTAAAAGCTGTTTGTAAAAGTTACAGCCAAACTTCTAGCAACTGTCACACATTTCAGCAACTGTTAAAATGGAGGCTATGAAATTCACTTTCAGTATAACACATTCACTTGATAGTGCTAAATCTTTAACTTGTAAGAGGAATATACTCCTAAATAATTGCAGATAGTATCTTTGCATAAGGCAAACATTCATTTTCAACAATTTTACTGTTCACACACATTTTCAATTTGATTTATGTGACCTCTTACATAGATTTATCCACAATTTGCTTATCTGATTATAATCCTTCTATTGTCTTTAACGTGAAAACCTCAAACATGGCGCTGGGCGCACACAGACGGCGGAGCAGTGATTAAATATACATTAGCGTAAAGATGCACAGTGCATTTAGAGCCCGCATGATGAAAGCCAAGTACTCACAACATTCATCTTTTGAGCAATTATTTTTAGAGTTGAATGAGACAGAATCCTTCACATAAACCTCAGGTAATACGAGAGCACTCCATCCTTGTGGCAGCTGCTGTATTTGGCCATTAGCAGGACAAACTATCAAGGCTGAGCCAGATGAAGCAAAAAGCACAGATCTAGGGTAATAACACATTTGTCTCAAATTGTTATTGTGCTGCATAAATAATACTTCCAAAAGAGAGAGAATTTCAATAAATACTATTACAGTCAGAGATATATTTAAATCCATTTCTCCAAGACAAACTGACTTATGGACAAGCGGCTAGCAGAGTCACCTTACATCAAGAAAGTTCCAGGATTGACTCCCGGGCCACCCAGGCCTTTCTGTACAGCGTTTGGATGTTTATTCCCATCTGGATGGGTTTCCTTGGGGCACTCTGGTTTCCCCCATAAGCTCAGTACATGGTCAAATCCTCCAGCTATAGTAGTCCTGACCAAGCCTAATACTGTGAGACCCACTGTTCCTGACAGGCCGCCCAGTTGCAATGAAGAATGGGCCAAAAGCAAAGGGCGCATTTCCCTACAGCAATAGGAAAATGTACCTTAATCTGAATATCATTTATCACTCACAGGAATATGACATTAATGCAATAATATATATTGCAATAACCTCCATCACTACTTTCAAAAGACAAAGAAAAACTTTGTAAACTACTGAAATCTTTTTTAGGAAATAGTAGTTTTCTTTATAAATCATGTAATCAGCCAAAATGTAATTCTAAGAAATATACAGTAACTGCAGCATTGTAATACTTGACCATTTGTCACACTTCTTCCTCAAAAAAAAAAAAAAAAAAAAAAAAATCAATCAATAATCAAAAACCTACAGGGAATCACAGAGTCCCCTAAAACAAAATGTCTACAGCTGCAGCGTTTGATTTGTCTTGGTCTTTGTCTGCTTCTTCTGATAATCTCATTGTGGAATTATTGCAGAGTGAAATAGGAGCTGTTCACTCAGAAGTGCTGACTGGGAACAATTCCTGTTTCCCATTTCTTCACATAGAAGGAGCTCTCCAGTGCTGAAACGGCCTCAAACTCACTGAGAGGAAAGCCTGTATTAAAATAACAGAAGATGGGTTTGCAAAAATGAGACAATGATGAAGACATAGACTGCTGCCACTTAGATTAATTTAAACGTAATACATAATACATAATCTGTAGGCCTGAGCATTGAGCGTTAGCATGGCAACAGTGCTAAAACTAAGCTAACACAGTAATGCATTTGTATCTGAAAACTGGAGGGGAGAAAAACAGTCTACGACATTTACACAACTCTGTAAAATGGGTCATCAATCAAGCCTTAGAAAGCATTGTTAGTCAGAACTCCCAAAGGCCACACAAATAGGAAAATGGCGTAATAAATGTTTGTGCCAAGCAATGGGTGAGGTCACCACTCCAGACCACTAAATTATGCAGCACCTTCCGAGCTAAGCGGCTTTGGGGAAAAAATAGTTACAATCATAAAATATGGCAACACAAAGTAAAGGGAGCAGCACAAGGCTCATAACACAACATCACTTATTCATCAGACTGTAGTGCTCAATTCATTCTTGAGATTAATCCCTGATCACAATCTCCCATCAAGAGCATCAATTCTAATCTCAGGCTAACAGACAGCCCTCAGGAGATCGCTGTAGTCTCTGGTGGTAGTTCTCATGATCCTGCATCAAAAATCATTAATGCATGACATTTTCAACTAGACACACAGGAGTAGTCCACATTTGAACTCTGCGCTCCTCAAACTATTATTATCACTTTTTTATATTGCTTTGAAGGCCTAACGGTGCTTTAGTCTCTGAGAACATCCACTTTAATAGTGCCTGCTTCGGGCTTGTCAGGAATTTATACGCAGACAATTGGAAAAAAAAAAGTATATATATATACAGTGTTGGGGAGTAACGGCTTACATGTACCGCCGTTACGTAATCAGAGTACAAATTATGAGTAACTGTATTCCGTTACAGTTACCGCTTCAATGAGTGGTAACTGGATTACAGTTACTTGCTGAAATAAGTGGATTACAAGGCGGTATTTTCCTGTTTTCACATTTTGTGCTACATCCCATTTATTTATTTCGGTATTTCCACTCATTGCCGGAAACCCAAACAGAACGCGCGCAATAAGAGCGATGTAAACGTCATGTTAAAGTTAGTGGTGTCAGTCACACAATGGAAGCAGCAGTGCATTGGTAAAATCGCATTTGTGTCTTGGAAATTCTTCTCCCGATGTGAGATATATATATAAAAAACAAAAACAAATATAAAATCGCTTACAACTTAAATGTGAAACCGGAGCTACTGGCACTGGTGAAAACAACCTGCATAGACTCATAATATCTGCACTACTGTCATATAGTGACCTGCGACATGAGTGGACGCGCACACAAACACACAAACACACAAACACACAGAAACACACGCCTTCATCATCGTCATTAACCTGAGAACCCGCGGACCACGTCTCCTTCTGTAGTTACAGCGCGGACACCGCCGTCTCGTGCGCCGCGTGTGGACTGTGTTTTCTCGCGTAAACCGCGCTTCCTCCTGTGCGCCTCTAAACCAGAACTAACACCAGGACTAAACCAGGACTAAAGCAGGACTGAACCAGGTTTAAACTAGGACTAAACCACGACTAAACCAGAACTAAAGATCTGGTCTAGACCTGGTCTAGACCAGATCTAAAATCAGGAGTATACTAGGTCTAAAAATCAGGACTAAACCAGGACTAAACCAGGACTAAACCAGGTCTAAACAACATGACACTTAACAGTAGGTTGACATAATTTAAGGTGATCTCATATAAAAAACAATTTCTCTATCAATAATATGTTTTAATCTGGTTAAGGAAAGGCTGATCTTGTTTCTGTCTTTTAACAGACAAAACCTCTTATGTTAAGATATCGTGGTCTTTGTTTCTCCACAGCAAACAGTTGCTTATTCATGGAGACTTGGGCTCAGACAATTTGAAGACAACAAACAAGAATTTTCAGGATGTGGTTGCTACATTCATGTCGTTTAAAAAAACATGACAATATCAAGTAATCCAAAGTAATCAGATTATGTTACTCATTTTAAGTAATTTAATGAATTACGTTACAAACTACATTTTGGGGTGTGTAATCTGTAATCTGTAGGGGATTACATTTTAAAAGTAACCTTCCCAACACTGTGTGTATATATATATATATATATATATATATATATATATATATATATATATATATATATATATATATATATATATATATATATATATATATATATATATATATATATATATACTTTTTTTTTTGCTTTGAGAATTCACACCCACACCAGGTCTTCCTCCAAGTTAAACGGTGAGACAATGTCATTAATTTAAAGCAGCAGGATGCCATATAATGTTAAATGTTACACTGAACCGACTTTGTTCTCATTCGAAATGCCAGGTACAATGAAGCACAATAGTCTACACATTTCACATTGCACCCTTGTGAGTTTAGAGTTGTATTTGGTATCCATCTTGCCATCTATATCCACCCACTTGAACAAAGCAGGAAGCTGCTCCTCTGCTGGATGGAAAATCAATTAGCAGACACCAACACATGGCCTGCCAGCGGAAATTGATTTTTTATTTTTAAATGAAAGCCAGTTACTAAAAGCTATGAACGAGCTAAACAAATTAAAGCTGCACACTTTAAATGAGAACTGACTTCTTACGCATTGTCAATCTGTCAGACAGAGAATAAAAGCCCCTCTGGCATTCTCTCTCCTGTCACATCTTAAAAGACAGAACATTTCACAAAGACGCACTACCCCAAAGCCAGATAAGTGGAACAATCAGACGATAACAGTGCACATTTTTGGGACAGAATAATATGACCATTTTAACATGCTCATTTCATTTGCTTGGGTCACCTGCCAGTTCTCTAAACAAGCGGCCCCACTGTTGTCATAGCGTTGGGACATTCACTTTGACATCTGAAGAATTTACAGGTTCTTTCTAATGAGTGGCTGACTCTGTGAAATCCTATTAACACAGTCACTTCTTGGTGGACTATAATGTGCACAACATGGCATTAGGAGCGGCCTGACCTTAACGGGAATACATCCTTGGTGCTAATCAAATAACTGTGTGCCAGTCAAAGTGACAGAAGCCGGGAAATGCCCATGTGACAGCCAGATCTAAATGAATGGCATGGCAGCAGGCTCTCTGGGATTAGAGTGTGAACGTGTGGCATATGGAAAAGACATAGTTTACGATTACAACATGGATATGCCAAAACACTAGAAATACATATAAATAACACAGGACAAAGACCAATTTCAGCATCAACAAAGTTTCCAATTGGCAAAGTGCAATGCAAATTGTGTATAAAGAGAAACATTTCTGGTGGAAGATCTGCCACATACGTGTCTCTATGGACATGCCTGGAATTACATTAAACATATACATCTACATACATATATACATCTAGCATTTATTAATAACGGGTGCTTTTATTTCTTAAGAATACAATAATTCCTTCTGTGAATAGGGGCAACGCTCCATAGATCTAAATTGTAATCCAGCGTAATCCAGCGTAGTACTGTAACCTGCTTATCTCCCTTGTCAGAGATACATTTAATCTATACTTTTTAACATCTAGAAATAACAATAACACTTTCATGGAGACAAGCAGGTGGCAGAACCTACACTAGAAATGTTACGCAATGCACCTTTAAAAATTAAATTTTTTTTACCTTTTCAAAAATTGTAGGCAGCATTGTCAATCACATTTTACAGTCTGGGTTCTGGGTCGTTAGCCTGATAGTTTTGGGAGAGTCAGTTGAGAATAAAGAACATGAAAACATGACAGCGTGTTAAGTTATGGAGTCTGTTAATGTTCTTTCAGATGCAAACCCTTTAATTTATCCAGGCTTGGGGCTGTGAGTGGCATGCAGGGCTATGAACCAATGTGACTTGTTTGCCTCTAGGACTGTACTGCAACAACAAAGCAATAACAGTAAACAGTTAACTTCTTTATGAAGACAGTATATTGGGATCTTTATTAGGTTAAGGAGAAAGGCTGCCGGCAAAGCGCTGCCATCCATTAGAAGGCTGTAATAATGACATATAAATGCAATTAATATGATTGATGACTCACAACATCCTGACAATCATCAGCCTGCTCCATCATAATAGTGTCTGGCAAATCCCATTAGACTAGAGATGTGAAAGTGCAAAGGAAAGAATCCATCACCAAATTATACAAGACTAAAAAGTCATTTAACTTTGACAGTTCCAAAATGTAGACAAAATGGTAAAGGAAGCTTTTACACTACACTGCACCTAGTGACTGTCTGAACACCCCTACACTCTTCTTATGTTCATATTTTATTCTCGGGTGAAGTTGTTCCAAAACGCTCTATGGAAAAAGTTGCATAGAAAGGCAAAACAATATATAGCTGTTACTTTACAGGTCATTTCCCTCAATGTGAAAATTCTCAAAAAATAACAAAAAGGATTGTGGCGCGACTTTCAATGCAGCACATGAGGAAGGGTGTACAATTCTCTGGGACAGATTTCTAAAGTTGTATGAACTTTCTTTTGGAGGAAAAGTGTCAGTCCTAAACTTGATAGTGACTTAAGTGTAGCTGAGTCAGTGTTTCAGCTTGGGCCTGAAAAGAAGGAGTTACAAGTCTAACTAAGAGTTGATTGCCGCTAAGCCATTTAGAAGAAATCATTAATTTAGTTTGTTGAGCCGTCTCATTACAGAGTTAATAGTGCGTTTGTGCTGATTGCAGCCACTCTATAGCACTATAGAGCCTAATTGATAAGCACATATAGGTCTATTTTAAAGAACGCAAAATAACAGATTATATTGACTTGAAAAAGAAGTGGGGAGTGGAGATACCCTCCAAATATCTAATCATATATTTGTGGGATCTATATCATACCTTTTATTGTCACTTAATATTTACACAAATAACAGCACACACCTATCTGCTAAGCCAGAGCTTCCCAATATTCTTCAGCCAACGACCCCTAATTTACCTGTGGATACATTGGCAACCTCTTTATCCTACCTTTGAAGCTATTGTCTTATAAGAAACTATACTGTTTTCTGGTTAATAAAGATGTTATAGAACATTCATGGTTACAAAATACCTTATAGAAGCAATTAACATGCCAACCCTTTATCAAAATTCATACAGTCGACTTTAGTACCCCCTTTTTAAGAACCCCTGGGGACCCTCAGGTTGGGAATGACTGTGCTAAACAGCTAATGTAGCTATGTAAGTAAAGTAAACAGAAGAAAAACTACAAGTCAATGGATTTCTGCATCTGTGTGATAAAATCAAAAGAAAATCATCTTTTGTTGCTTTCTTTTCTAACATGAAACATGCTGTGTAGACAGGATTCACGACATGCACTGTATATGATAAGAACATAAATATATATATGTGTGTGTGTGTGTGTGTGTGTGTGTGTGCGTGTGTGGGTGTGTGTGTGTTCTTTACAGTTAAAAGCTGTAGTATTGCTCTTCTCTCAGGCCTGATCCATCACAGGTACATGCGCCCTACTGTTCCACTGTACACTGCAGAATGTTATGGAAATTACAGCTTTTATCCAGAAGATAATAATTACATGCTACAGTGTGGAGCGGCCGGCTCAGTGGGCGAGCAGCCTAGACTAATGGAAATTATACCCCCTGGACTCACTGCTTTTACAGCCATCGGCCCTAATCAACCACTATTGGATAAATAATGGAATAATCAAGTGTTTATAGCTCAACAATGACAGAAAAGATCACTTTGGCATGTTTTGCTGGATTCATAAAGTTTTCTTATTATTATTATTGTTATATCTCATTTAAGTCTGTTTTCCAATTGTCACTGTAGATATTACAAATGGATCATCTGTGCATTCAACTTTTCTGCTAAACAGCTTTACATAAAAAGACAAGGAAATCATTTTTCTTTTGCCCCTTAAAATATTATTGCAGAACAGCAATGCATTGGCCTTGAATAAAATACTGTATTTTTCGGACTATAAATCACATGGTTTTGGTGGTCCTGTGACTTATACTGTGGTGCAACTTATATATTAAAATTTTCACACTGGCAGCCTTGAGAGGGCGCTCTAGGCTTGTCTGCTACTATTATTACTCCCGTACCACTATCACTTTGCTGTACTGCGCATGCCTCCTGCAGAAAGAGCTGCTGTCCTGTCCGGTATCGTGTCAGTCGATCGCATCATCTATAATACTGAAAAGTTTTAATTTAAGTGACTTCACTGACAATCATCTTGTTGGGATTCAGAAAGACCGGAATAATTCTAACTGGAACTGATGCTGAGCCTGACGACAGCTACGCAGAAGAGGAAACGGCGCTCCGTTTACCTCCAGAGGTCGTGGAGTTGCTCAGAAGTGACACCGAGGATGAAAAATTGAATGGATTTAGTGATTTGGAGTGAGATGGAGAGTTTGGTAAACTTGTACTGTTCTGTTGTTTATGCCATAGGCAAGGCAAGGCAAGTTTATTTGTATAGCACAATTCGTACACAAAGTAATTCAAAGTGCTTTACAGAATAAGAAATACATAAAAATCATAATAAAAACAAATCAAAACATAAATAATCATGAAGATTAAAATTAAAAAAGAGAGACATAAATTGGAGAGAAGAGTGCGGAATGAAAACCTTTCAGTTATATGCACAGTTAAACAGAAATGTTTTGAGCCTTGATTTAAACAGCGTCACAGAAGAGTCTGTCTCACATGTTCAGGAAGACTGTTCCAGGTTTTAGCTGCATGAACCTGAAATGCTGACTCCCCTTGTATAGTTATCTGAAGAACTGTTCATATGTGAAGTTAACAGTCTGTTGTTCCCTTGTGTATTATTATAACTTGCCTTTCAAGATGAAATGTCGGTTCTGGGTCTCCCCCAAAAAGTGCGACTTATTGTTCAGTGCATCTTATATATGTTTTTTACTTCATTACGCATTTTTTGGCTGGTGCGATTTATACTCCGGAGTATAGTCCAAAAAATACAGTACCATTTTTGTCAGTGGTAATAAAGAGTTTCTAAGAGGTTTCTAAGACATGTCTTTTTGACATTTTGATGTAATACCTCTGTCTGTTGGTATGTGTTTTAAAGTCTGCACAGTCCAGATAATGACTATAATTTTTTTTGTAGTCATGATTAGGGCCCGACCTATATATTGGTTGGCCGATATAATTGGCCGATATGGGCACCTGGAAACATATTGGCGATCAGCCGATCTTGCTGAAAATCTTGCCGATATTTCACATGGGCATGTTATACCTCATTATAAAGTTTAGACTCTCTACATTATGTTCATTTAATCCATTTTACAGACAGATAAATGTCCTAATATGTGGCTCCACATCAGTATTTATCTGCGGACTAATGTGTCTGTGTCTGTGTCCATACTGTCGCTGAACACACCCTCAGAGTCACGTCACTCACGTGCACTTGTTTACACCCGCAGAAATAGAGCCAAACACTGAGATTATATTCTTTTTACAGACAATTGGTTTGAGTCTGGATTAAAAGGACATTTATTAGTGCAGACTTGTGATGTGAGGAGGAGCCTGTGTGAGCGGTGAGTGTTGGAAATATGTCAACTTTGAAGCTAGTTTTGGGTCTTTCTCATTGGTTAACGATTAGCTGCTGTAGCTCCAACACATGAACAGGCTGTTTTCTATTGGCCTATTGTAAAGTGACTATATTGGCCGTATATATGTTACTGGACCTGCATTGATACGTAAATGAGCTGTGAATAGAGGTGTGAATGATAACATTTACGCATATAATTAATTACCGCAACGGGCAGCATTTACGGCCCTAAGAGCCAGGTCTTTGAAGCGAACAACGGGAGCCTGCTCCTTATTGGGAGTCGTGTTATCTCTTTCTCTCACCCTCTCTCTTTCTTTTACTTTTTTTCTTTTCACGCCGTGTGCAGACTCGTAGTTTGACAGCGGCTGAAACTAGAAATATGCGTGTGCACAGGACAGGAAAAAAAACATGCATGTTTAGCTGTAGTTCAGCTTAAAATGAATCAACCAGGACTAATCTTAGGCTCGAGAGAGGGAGAGAGATAGAGACCGAGTCCCGACACTCAGTCCTAGTTCAATTCTGGTTTAGTCCTGTTTTACACATAGTTTAGATCTGTTTTAGTCTGGTTTAGTCCTTTTTCAGTCCAGATTTAGACCTGGTTCAGTTCTGGTTTAGTCCTGCTTGCAACAAAACAATCTGAAGAGCCGCTTGGGAGCCAAAAGAGCCAGCTGCTTTTAGTGAGCCGAGCCAAAAGAGCCGGTTCTCTAAAAAGAACTGGAATACCCATCACTAGTAGCTAGAATGTGATGCAAAAATGCCATTAAGCCAACCTACTGTCTGTAAATATGAGGTAAAGAGTCAGAATAACAATAAATATTGCCTAAATAAACCCAATTTAAAATCCACCAGAGCCAAACCTAAGTTTTTTAAACAATTCAACATTTAGAGTGAATTTTTACATCACTAAATATATCGGTGATTATATCGGCTATCGGCAGCTCCAACTTCCATTATATTGGTTTCATATCGGCCACAGCAAAATCCATATCGGTCGGGCTCTACTAAATATATTGGCGATTATATCGGCTATCGGCAGCTCCAACTCCCATTTTATCGGTATCATATCAGCCACAGCAAAATCCATATCGGTCGGGCCCTAGTCGTGATTACTTGACACTATGCAAGTATTGTAACTTTTTGGTTTCTTTTTTAAAGACAATACAGTAAAATGTATTTACCTTGTTGACATGTTTCGGCTGCTATCTGCAGTCCATCTTCAGAACTGTCACCGGTGCTGGTGGTGACGTGCTGTTGTTACTTCCTGTAACATGGTCAGCCTGATGGACTTGGCAGGTCACTCAGACTGACCACACCTCCAGTCGCCTGGTGTTCTCTGGAGGAGAGTGTCCCAGGTGTGTGAAAGGAAGAATGCTCCATCATGACGATTAATGTTGTCTGTGCCTCTTCTCTTGATTTCAGTGGCCTCCCTGATCCAGCGTTTGAACTTGTTGTTTTCTGAGCCAATGTCCCGTGCCCCGTCCCAATTCATAATGTGGTTATTTCTTTTACAGTGGTCTCGTATGGCGGATTATACCCTTACACTTTACTGTATCGTCTTTAAAAAAGAATCCAAGAAGTTAAAGAAGATAAGAAGAAGATAAAAGAAGATAAAACAAATAAACATCTGGTTTACTATGCAAGTATTTTGATATTCAGGTTTGGGAGTACCACAAAGATTTCCCCAGTTTAAATGCAAATCCCAGAGTATCAGTTAAATCAACCCAAGACTTTGACTGCCAAAATGTGACAAAGACAAGCATTTCAGATGATATTTCGCTCAACTTTTCACAAAAGGATGAAACCAACAATCAGTGATGAGTTTAAAGCTATGAAATACTGTTGGTTAGCTTAGAGTAGATTTTAAATGAGAGGTGGCATACGAGTGAACACAGACTGTATGTGTGAGAAAGTCAGAAATGCCTGCTGTAAGCTCTCGACACTTGTTTAATACTGTCACTTTGACGCATGAGTGCCTCTAACCACCCCGGTTTATCTAAAAGACTTCAATTTGTAGAACACTTTTGCAACAACAACTCATTTAAATTGAAGTTTGTACGAAGTTTTACTAAATGACTTCCTAACCTACATTTTCGAGAGTATGAGTAGCTACAGGCTTCCTTGAGAGTGCACATAAGTACTGGGCAGACGCCTCACCTGCCTGTGACCTCAAAGAGCATGCTCCACAGTGTTACCTCCTGAGGGTAATTGCTGTTAGATCAGAGCTAATCCAGCGCTCGACAAAATACTTGAAAAAAGGCAGAGTGTGTGCTGCACTCCTGTGAATAGGAAACAGTGTGAACTCCAGACACATACGAATGAGCTGCCCCTGGATCAGCATACAATGTGTGGCCTGACGCTGGGAGAAGTGCACGAAAAATCGAAAATCATCAAAACTTTTCACAGACAAAAATGAACCTTTTAGCAAGACGAGTAGACCAAATGTAGGTTAACAAATATGCAGGAAAAAAAGCTAGAAAAAGTAAATCTCCCCACTTTTCACAATGCAATTCTTACAGTGAGAGTTACTAAAAAAAAATCCAGTCTGCAACACAATTACCTGCACTTGGGCACAAAATAAATAAAATACAGATACATCAGCATAATTTAGTTCCTAATAAAGAATTAATATTGTGAAGTGCTGGGTATTTTCTATAAAACTATTGTAGTAGCATTAGAGTGCTATATGCATGTATTTATTTTCTTTTGCTTATTTTGAGGAAGAAAAAGAATTTGACATACTCATGGTAATTATTATTCAAATGGTCTGATATCAGTACTATATAAATGTGCCAGTAAATAGAAATATAGTTTTGTTGTTTACAGATTATTGGTTTGATGGATAAAATGTAAATGTATTGGCTTCTTGAAATATACTGTTGTGAAGATGTATTTGTTAAAAATTGTTAAGTAAAAAATAATAAATCATGTGCATATATCATTATATTGATACACTGTGATATACTTAAAATTGTGTAACACTTATATGGGATCATGAGGGACCCTGTGATTCACAGCCCTATAAATATAAATACGATATTGCAGTTACACCTGAATGGGTTGGCTTAAACATAATGCAGATGCAGATGTCAATGAAGGAGCAGTATATGTACATAAGAAGTGAAAGCAGTGGTGAGAAAAATATCTAACTGCAATTTTTCTGGGAAGTATAGCAATAGGATTCTTGTCACAAGTTCACATTTTAAAAGAGTCTGTCCAAATTGACAGAACTCTCATGCAAAAAGAAAATTACATTTCATAACATGTTTGAACTCTATAGGGATAGCAGTTCTTATGCAGAATAGGACATGGTATTTTGTTGTTTAGAGAAGGAAATTATAGTATTTCAAATATTGCAGCCTTTGCAAGTTGCTAATTGTGTCCATTTAAATAGCTTTTTTCATCCACCCAGTCAGAAGTGGAGTAGATCTCCAAGACAGTATGAAAACTCCCTTTGAAGAAATGTGCTGTACAAACACAGCAGTTCAAATACAAGGTTTACAGTCCTTTGTTGCAGAGATGGCTTCGAGCTGCGAGGCCTGGCATGTTCCCAAGGTGCATGGCAAATTCTGCAGGGAATCACATTTTATGGGGCTTAAACATTATTGTGGCAAGCTTATAAGAACAATGAGCCATTCTCTTCTTTAACTATACTGATGGGGTTTTTATACAATAGATTTTCAACACAAAATAATAGTACTTTTTAATGTCACCATGTGGTCTTATATTAGTTCTGATATGATGAATTTCATTGTAAAACTGCAAATAAATTTTGTGCTATTCAGATAAGTAAGTAGTTTCAGTACTAGTTGTATGATTGATTGCTTAATATCTGATGATTAATACTTTTAACAATCCTACTTTGTTATACCATAGATTTAAAAAGGAATATTAAACCAACTTATGTTATGAGCAATACAGTAAAAAAATATGTACCATAATTTAATCCTGCATTATCTATTCACAGTAATGAAACAAGCTACAAGAGTAAGGGCCTCCAGTGTAAAAGTCTGACATAGCACTAATCACCATGGGTCTAGTTCACATGACAAAGGGTGGAGGAAAAAGTCCAGGCTAGGAGGTTCTGATGAATGAATCCTTTTTGTCTCTTCATACATTTCTTAAACAGTAAATGACTAAAACATTTCTACATTTGAACTTTGACTTGTTGGCTACTTTGAACCTTGTCCTTTATGTAGTAGTTCTGTTAGCAAAGGGACAAAGGACTGTGACAAGAGCAGAGCTAAAGTCAAGGTTTGTGAACAATTCAACAGCAACAAGAGGGAGAAGCAGCACGAGGCAAAACACAGAAGGGGACGGGGCTTTCATCCTGTGTGTGATCTCCTATTCCGACCTGTCAAGCAATAGGGGACATTTACAGTGGGTCTGGAGTGTTTGAAGGCAAAGAGACAGCTGAAAAATGGGCTGGAATCCCAAGGAAGCAGATTCCCAGGAAGTGAATGAAAAATATATTTTACTGACACTTTGAGTCTCTGATGGTCTCAAAGTCTTTTCATTTCTTCCTCAGAATGAAGAACTGGAAAAGACATTTTGTAGACATCCAAATCGCCAAGAGTCATTTTTATTTTTATTTTAAAACATTTTTTCCCATTCCAAATCAACTCTGAGATTACTTTGAATGACCTCCCTGTTTTAAGTAATTTTCTAAAATGAATTCAATGGATAAATGAAAGATGGCCATTTTATTTTACAGGTCAGCCCTACAACTAACCAGACTGTACCCCGCCTATACGTCACAGTTGTTTGAACAAAATAGAGAAAAGGAAAACTTTGAAAAGTGACTTGCTTTGTGCATGTCTGTACTTTTCATCAGAGGTTTCTTGAGGTCAGAATATAACCCAGAGCGGTCCTTTCTGGGGTGCAGTGGCAGAGAGCAGGCACAGTGTGAGGGGTTAGCACTGCAGGTGTACAGTCAGGTCTATCACAACTGCAGTCAGATAAGCACCAATATGCACAGCAGAGGGAGAGCAGTGCAGTTTAGAGAATTTTAGATGCTCCACAACTTGGCCAGAGCAGTCAGAGGTGGGACATATATTTTTATGAGCAACAGAAAATCTTTAAGATCTTATAAGGTGAATTTTGATCATGCCAAGAATACCAAAGTCAAGTCATGCTCAACTATACCCTGTCAAAAAAAAACCTAAACTTTTATCATGATGAGGGATGAAACAAGAAAGTCATCCAGCTTCAACTGATCCCACATCAGCATGCACATGACAGCACAGTAGGATGTAGGCTGGCCCCATAATTAAAGGTGAAAAAGTGTATGTGAGCATAAATCTGTGGGCTTCCTTCATGTGACCTGCGTTATAAACAGTATTAGAATTGGAGGGAGTACTGCATGCCTCCGACCACATGGGGCCTTCTATTATGTGGACAGAGTGCCACCAAGGCCCCAAGGTTCAAAGAGAGCAACTAAATGGAATTGCTTTTATAAATCAGTGTCACATTATGCATTCAGCACACAGACTTAAACTACACTATAGCATGCAAGTACAATGCTCACAAATCTTAAGAGAATTCTTGTAAGTTGCTCTTTTTTACAAGGCACAATTTTTATATGCACCATGTGTAGTTTTAAAGTTCAGAATGACACCTTTAGAACAAGTGTCTACGAAGGCAACTGGCAGAGAATAAGCACTTTTCAAGCTGAAACTAATGTATAAAACAAAGTCTTCAACTTAAGGAAAATATACTTTTTGCAGTTAAAGCCTATATTATGACATTTTCTGATCTATGTTATAATGTTGTTTCCTCATCACAAACATATCTGTGTTTTGTTTCATTCATTGCTCCACTGTGTTTTAAAGTCCATACACCTTCATTAGAATCATTTGGATAATTTCAACCCTGGAATTTCCAGTCTCTATTGAACTATAAGTAAAAAGTGAACTTGAAAACCACCATTTCATGACATCACAAGATGGGACAGAGCAGTTTGAGCTTTAGAGACATAGACAGACTAATAATAAAGGCAAGGATTACTCAAACTTGTGCAAATGAAACAAAAGGCAACTCCGGGTCTGTTTTTGAGAAGGCATTTGGCTAAAATACAGCTTTCACACAAGTCAATTATGCCTAGTGTAGGACAATTAATATATTTAGGAAATGGTTAATATTTGGTGCAGGGAATAAAGATATTAACTTAAAGCTGGGTTATGTTTTCTTCTTTTTTTTTTTTTTTGTAAATGCGAAAATGCTTTTCCCTAAAGAGGACATAGTCATTTTGTGACAAAATGGAACTATCTCAAGTAAACGTCAAAAGCAGGGCTCTGATTGGCTGCACTTGGGCAGTCAACCCCAGTCTTACTTCACTATTTTAAAGCATGCAACTGAAAATGAACACACGTGGAATGATGTGCTAAAGGGTTTGGGAGAGCCAGGGCCAAGTTACATAGATTAAAATGACTTACTGATTCTGCAATGTGAAATCTGTTACATCAGCTTTGAAGGATGTGCTACAGTTTTTAATTCTTCACCTTATGGTTTTGATGTGACTTGGTATTAGAAAAGGAAAGAGAAGAAAGAAGAAAGCTATGCCACCTAGGAGAATGTGATAAAATCTTCCGAGCTAAATAAAACGTAGAGTGAGCTGGTGCAGGAGGAAGATTTAAGCCAACAGTCCAATAAGTGAAGCAAAGCAATACAATTGAAGTAGTTAAGTGCCTTGAGGTTTGCAAAAACGTAGGCTGCTAATGAGGTGTTTACAGAGTCAGCCATGTTGCTCAACATATTGATTCCCTCCATGTCCCTCAGCATCACTTCAGTGAGAACATTTGGTATGATTCACAGGGACACGAAAACATGACAACAGGCAGAAATGTGGTATATTCAAATTAAATACAAAAGCAGAAAATATGTTCAAATACAGTGAGCAAATCAACTTGTGGGTCAAATAACAATCCTAAGTGTCTGTAAACAGGTAAATGAATAAAGCTGCATCAAAAAGGACATCCAGCCACCTACTACATCATTATCATCATCATTAATATCTTCATCAATAGATGGAATTAGGTGAAACCTGGCAATAATTAAAAAGTATCTCAGATCAGTGCTCGGTCTAACCACATAATCAAAGTTTGTTGTTAGGTAAGCTTGTCACAAAAACAAGTTTTGAAGCACAATATATTGCAACAGAGAAATATTATGATAAACTGTAATATTAAATAATATAAAAAAATGATGCCAGTGACACAAAGCAGTAAAACAAATTTTAAATAAACAGATTAAATGATTAAAAAGCCAAAGCCAGTAAATGTCAGACTGAACCAATAATTTACCCATAGAAGTTATTTATTTTCCTCTCAACAGCTCAACTCTTACATTTATTACATAAAAAAATGGCACAAATATCACTACTGTAAAGAAAACGTAACCATGATAAATACTGATTACAAAATATATTGTTCCAGGCAGCTATTGTACATTGAACAATAAGTTGATGTAGTAATTGTGGTGACACATCTATTGTTAGGTTACCTGGTTTAAAATCTTGAAATAAATATTGTACTCGCTACATATAGGATAAAAAAGATTTACTGTAGCTGCCCAGGAAAGAAAAGGAAGTACAACAAAAGGAGATGATGATGTGCACTTTCACTGCATGGTAATAAAACGAAAAAGTTTGAAAGGCAAAAAAAAAAAAAAAAAAGAACCATGCATTTCCTGGCCGCTGCCCTTTCGGCTCATTTATTCTCCATGACACTGGGAGTCATAAATCAAAGCTGAACTGTCAGCTCTGCGGGGGGCACACAGACGGTCGTGTATCCTGCTTTTTTTATAACCTTTGACAGTCTTTTGACAAACCAATCAGATATCTCCAACCCAAAACGCAAGGCCATCTTAAACATATATGGTCAATAAAACATTTACACAGTTTGCTCCATTTAAGACTCATGTAGTGGTCGGTCTAATGACTGGCTACACACACTACATGACTCTTTCATTGAAGATTCAGGGCCAGCAACATATAGGGAAGAGAAAACATTCAGCAGCACTGTCTACATGAAAGAAGTCAGTGTACACCAGTATACCATGTTTACTGTCTGTTTACTACACAAATATTTGCATTTGATATCTGCCAAAGCTAAGAAGCTCAAGATTGATATCGTAATTAAATAGAAAAACTACACCACAGAAATGAAATATTACAAACTAGACTGCAGAGTACCTTTTCCGAAAAATATTAATGATGCTGGGATAATAGATAACTTGATAAATAGTGAAATGCACTGAGTACCACTTCATTATTGTTGACAATCAACTTTGCAATGAAGGTCAAGTTTTTCTTTTCTTTTTTTATTGTTGAGTGTAGACATATCATACTGGGTCCATATTGCACTCTTTTCTAATTTTCTAATGTTGTTTCCTCATCAAAAACATACCTGCTGTTGTTTTGTTTTGTTTCATTCAGACATGTTAAACCACAAATCCTGCACGTTTAGACTGAGTTCTTCTCTCAAACAGAAAACACTCTGTGCCACCTTGTGATCTCATGTAGTTATACAGGAAGCACACCTTAGAATAAATATTTGGATGATTTCAACCCTGGAATTTCAGATCTCTACAGAACAAAAGGTAAAAAGGTGTTAACTTGAAAACTACCTCTTCATTACACACAAGGTGGAACAGAACATTTTGAGCTTTAGAGGTGAAAACGGTATCATAATAAAAGGTTACTCAAAAATGTGTGAATGAAACAAAGTACAACGCCGGGTATGTTTTTGATGAAGTAAAAACATTCTAAAAAAAGCTCACAAGAGTTTTGCATAATATAGGACCTTTAAAAAGTAAATGACAAAAGTAAAAAAAAAATATTGCTTTAAACTAGGCTAAATGGAACTACAGAGCATGTTTGGTCCAGAAAACAATTAAGAACATTCTACCCCTCCCACAAATGCACGCAGCCAAGTACTGGCACGGCAAAGCAGCAAATTTGCTAGCTGGCTGACTGGGAGGACAGAGGGCCCTTTCTCACCAGTCAACGGCTGTCTTTAATGAGAATAGAAAGTGATTTACTAGCCTAATGCTCCAGTCCTCAGTCTGCCTCTGCTCTTTCAGCATCCAGTTTTGCCTGCACTCTTCACAGCTAGTGGATGAATCCGAGACTAGGCGAAAGGAGAAAAATAAAGGAGGAACTCAGGGCAGTGTCTGAAAACAGAAGTAATGAGACATGTAGTTGTGGATTCGCATACTCTTCTCGTCACTGTCTTCCTCAAGGTACTGTGTCTTCTTCTTTTATCACAACTCCCTACCATAGCACAGCACTCCACTTGCCCCCAAATGACTGGAAAAGTGCAGTACAACAAGTATAGCCTTTCACTTAACAACTCAAACTACTATTTTCTGAAGTAAAACACATAACTTGTACAACCCTTACACTGCCATTCACTTCTGCAGTAACAGCTCAAGTTTTTTCCATACGTACTTATCCAGTCAATAGTACTGTGGCCCAGAACCAATTTCAACGTGAGTGGTTTAGAGGCAATGTCACTCAGGGATTTTTCCAAGTCAACCTTCTTATAGAACTCTACAAAAGCCCTATTTGAGTTTAAAGATGCACTGCGTAACCTCTGGTAGAAGAGATGTTATTGCTTTATCTGGAATGTTCCACAGTATGGCATTAAAGACAAGCAGGTGATGTCATGGCTAAGTTACAGGTCACGTGCTTTGTTACGTTCACAGTAAGAGTGCATTTTTTCAGGTATGTTTTATCAATATAAATCTGAAACTTAATAACAGAAAAGTTAAAATGCCTCTCTGGAACATTCCAAGCTAAACAATATTTCCATGGAGACAAGAAAGCACACAGCTCACCTGAAAAACTACACAGTGCACCTTTAAGAATAAAAACACTGTACAGTAAGACACCGCAAAATTCCAAACATTTCAAATGCAAAACTATTGCAACTGGCACATCCACTGTTGGCACTGTGGCATAGTCTTATAGAACCCCCATTTCTGTCAAGACAAGTTAGGCTTAGTGTTCAAGTATGAGGGGGAAAAGGACCAATTTCATGCTATTTACAATATCAAATTGCTTTTCTTGATTGGGTGCTTGTTCTTTGGACATGCATGAAATAATCCTACTTTACAATAATTCAAGTCATAATCCGATACTGAAACACATTACGGGGAAGACAGAAGTGAGTGCGATGAGAAGTGAGAGAGGTATAAGCCATGTGGTCAACAGCAAGTATGGGCAGGGGAAAAGAGCACATGCTATTTTAGGCACTCCACCTGGATTATTGATTTACTGTGCCGAAGAAGGACTAACATGGAAAAAGTGGCGGCACTTTGGAAAGCAATCTTAGCAGACACGTGGTACGGCAGAGTGCACTGTCCGAAAGCGAGAGCTTTGTCTTGTGTGCATGGTAAAAACAGTCGTGTCAGATCTTACCGAGTGTAAAGTAAGGGAGAGCTGTGTTGTCGAGATCATCCATTACGGAGATTCGCCCGGGTATGTCAGTCCGAACGAATAAGAGGAGCCGGGACTCCCCCCCTCCTGCCCCGGCAGCGCCACCTGTCCCCCCAACACTTCCCCCTCCGCCGCCGACACCACTCCCGGGCGCTCCGCCGGTGAAGCTGAACTCGTTCTCCCGGAGCACAGGCAGAGTAGACACGGTGACGGTTTTGAGCTCGCACGGAGTCTCCGCGTCGCCCTCCTTGTCCCTGTCCTCGTCCGTAGACCCTACCCCCCTGGTGTTGGCCCGGACTAACCGCGTGGCTGTGACCAGGAGCCCAGCGAAAAGCACGCAGCCGAGGCGCAGCGCTATCCTCGCCATTCCGCTTCTCTGCTTTGAGTGGAGCTCATAAGCCTGTCCGTGCACTTATAGGCGAGTACAGTCGCAGCAAAAGGAGTCGCGTCCGTCCAGGAGGCGGCAGCACAGGTGTAGCGCTCTCACAATGGCATCTCTCCCGCGTCTGTACTCTGCACAGCTCCTCCGGGGCCACAGCAGACAACATCCAAGCACGTGTTCTCTTGGAGGAATAATATGACGTGGAGTTAACGCACTAAGCTTTTAGACAATGCCACGTAATTATTTTCCTATGTATATATATATAAATATTTATACTTTCATACTTGTTTCTTGTCGTGCAACTTAACAAATTCAGTGGGACTATATTTAAACCACAGCATCAGGGTGGCGTATAGGCTTATACACATTACAACTATGTTGGACTATGCTTATGTGAACTTTTTGAATCATACCAGGGCACTGAGTTGGACTCATTTGGCATTTATTTAGGTTGATTACTGGGATTTCAAGACATAAAACAGATTTTTATAATTGGTCGTTGAGAGAGCAAGCCTGTCAACATTTTGTTTGAGTAGGCAACTTCATTACTAGACTAAAAGTTTGCTGTAACAGGAAATACCTCGTATTTATGCCCTGCAGTGGAGTTTACCATGTGTGCAATACCTGTTTAAACATATAGTGTTTTATGCATATATTAAATGGATAATAAAATATGTAATGTGTGGAGCTCCTCCCACTATAATGTTAAAAGGGGCACAGTAATGCAGGATTTCATATTATTTCCAAAGCTTACACATTGTGTTGACATATTTGAATAACAAAAACAGAAAAGCATATTAATATTTGTGTGTGTAGCAGTCTGCATAAGTGCTGAAATATTCAAACAGGCCTTGGAGTATCCAGTCTCTGTGGTGCTGAAACATTCAGTGCCATGCCTGGACTACTCACTATTGTTTATACGCACCAAGGACCAGCGCTGATGTTTTTACACCGTGACCGACCCATGATTACACTGTCATTTTAGAAACAAATACTCCAACTACACTGATACCTTGACACACTGTTCTTTCATGATTTAAGTGCTGAATTATTACTGTGTGCTACCTGGAGCATACAAAAACAACAGCATATGGTCAACATTTTACATTACTTACCCCATATAATAAAACGTGCATTCATCAGTTTATTCTTTAGCTGATTTATGTCCCTAGTGGTGGTGAAAACAGAGCTTAATGAAAAGATTAGAATTAGACTGCATTTCTTAAATTTAAGATTCAATTCACATTTTACACACAAATGAGTGCACACTGAAATGGGACTTGGTGAACTAATCATATACGTTTTCAGAGTAATTGCTGCCTTTGCGATATGCTAATTATGAGCATTCAAAAAGCAAATTCAGTCTTATTAATCTTCCTGCCTTCGCTGTATCCTTTGTATGTGTTCAAATAATGTTTGATATTGTTACAGGCATTGTTAGGACAAAGAAAAGCAAAAACGAACTGAGCTGTCGCTGTCCGTGGTTCTGAAATACTTTGGATCCTCATATCCTGTACAACTGTACTTCCTCAATTGTCAGGTAAAACTTCAGCTTTAAAGTAGAACTCTGCTTAGTGTAATTTTAATTGATATGTAATTGTTTCTAATTGTTGCTGATATGTTTTTATTTGAACTCGTTATTGTGTTAACGGTACTATATTACACAAAATGAATTATTGTGAGCTTTAAGCCATGTTATAATGCTGTCACCCCCTCGGAAACATACCCAGAGTTGTGTTTTGTTTCACTCACATATGTTCAAGTTAACCTGCATTATTAGTCTATCCACATCTCCAAAGCTCAAAATGCTCTTTCCCACCTTGTGATGTCATGTAGTGGTAGTTTTCAAGTTTTCAGCTACAGGAGAGACACGGTAAAGGTGTATGGAGTTTAAAAACACAGTAAAAGCACTTCCTGTATTATTACCACATGACATCACAAGATGGAACAGAGTGTTTTCTGTTTGAGAGAAGAGCTTAGACTAAATATGCAGCATTTGTGTGTTAAACATGTAAGAATGAAACAAAACACAACTCCAGGTAGGTTTGTGATGAAGAAACAACATTATAACATTGATCAGAAAATAGCGTAATATGGGCCCTTTAAATGACATTTATTAAAAATGTCATGCTTTTGAAATCAAAACGGAAAGCCTTTTTTTATTTTGTTTTTGAAAATGGAGATTGATCACCATGACAAATAACTAAAAACTCAATTATCAGTATTTAATTTTTTCCCTTATTGCCGAGCGCGCATGTGTCCCTAGTTGACTCTTAAACTTCTCTGACTCTAATCAATGGTGTGAAAAAGCTGTCTTTAAAGTAAACACCTCTAAATGGCGGCGGCATCCATCAAGCCCTTTCAGTCATTTGCATTCTGCTGCCTCTGCCTTCGCCTTCTTGTTAATTTGACATTTTGGTTGGTGTGTCCGTCTGTCCGTCTGTCTGTCATGTTGATTGCCTGGTAAAGTAGCTGGTTACAAAGATTAGCCTAAAGGGCACACCTGACAGCCGCACTCTGCCCTGTGTGAAAGTGCTGACATCGTGCAGCGAGCTAATGGGGGACTGTGAGCATATGCGCTGTGTTAGGCGGACATGTTGGATTGTTATATGAGGGGAAAAAATTGCGACGTTGCAATATAAGATGTGTAAATGATGTTCCAAAAAAAATAAAAGGTGATGTGTGGAAAACTAATGGGTTAAGTAATAAATCGGTGCACAAATTGGATTGAATATACATAAGGATTTTGTAACTCAATGCACAAACCAAAAAAAAAAAGATCTGTGACAATATATACTTCATCCCATCACTATAGTTCAAATTAAATAACTATGAAACATGGGTAGCATCACTAATAGTTAACAGTTCAGTCCGTGTATAGATACTTACATGAGATAGGGCTGCATAAAATGTAGTAAACATATTCTTTCCTACATTAGACTTGCGATGGTCTTAGTTTAGTCTGTTTAAAAATTGACTCTTGTGAGTTTTAAGCCATGTTATGTTGCTAGCTCATCAAAAACATACCTGGAGTTTTGTGTTTTGTTTCATTCATATATTTGTGTAATCCTTTATTATTAGTCTGTCTACATCCCCAAAACTCAAAATGCTCTGTTTGACTTTGTGATGTCATGTAATGGTAGTTTTCAAGTTAATGACTACCTTTTACCCTCTGTTTAGTAGGAATTGGCAGTACCAGAGCTGAAATAATCCAAATGATCCTAGTGAAGATGTACAGAGTTCAAAAAATGCAGTAGAGCACTTTCTGTATTATCCCATGACATCAGAAGAAAGGAGTATTTCTGGTCTGAGAGAGGAATTCATCCTAAATATGCAGGGTTTGTGTGTTAAGCATGTGTGAATGAAACAAAATACAAATCCGGATATATTTTTTGATGAGGAAACAACATGATCAGAAAAAAATGCATAGTATGGGCCCTTTAAGTTGTATTTTAACACAGTTTAAAAGCAGACATGTACAGTTGTGTTGTTTAATTTATTGTGCCAAACAGTATATTCAAATACTGCACTAATATTAATAATCTCTCTAAAAAAACATAGTAAGCTAAATGTACTACTATGACGCAGCCTTATACTTCTGTCGAACTAAGCTGAAGTGTTATTAGGTCACAGAGAGCTTTTACACAGTCTGTGGTGGCTACATCATATTTATTGCTCAGGAAATTGGTTCAACCTGAAACCGAGGAAGCCTCCGACTGTTGCAGAATTGAATTTGATGAACAACAGGCTAATGTGTACTGCACCTGGACTCTGGTGCTTAAAGTGATTTGCGTGGCGTGATGTGCAGAGGGCCTGACCTCCTTCTCCTCTCTGCTTTCCTCTGCAGGATGTCTCAGTGCTGCTCCAGCTCGGCTAATGTTTGAACACTCCCTCTTGTGTCCCTTGTCCATGAGCTGTGCTGGAGTGTTTGTGATGAGTGGGGGTCGATTGAGTCATACAAGTTCATTACACTGAAACCTTTTTGCATTCAAAGTATCAAACACTGAGGGGAGTCAGGAGATATGTGCAGTGTAGGCTTTTCTTTTTCAGTTCTTTAACTCTTTTTTGTGGTAAATTTCATTAGCCAATGAAGGAACTATAGTACTAGTACAAGCCACAAGAGGTCAGTAAAGTAAATTGTAAAAATATAACAGCAGAGGGGTTAATATTAGAGCTTACCTAGTTACCTAGTTCTGAACAATATAACTTTCATATTTTTTTAATTTATTACATAATTATATTATTTATTTAATTTGTTAAAATCTATTTTTAAATTTATTACATAATTATTTATTTTTTTAATTTGTTAAAATCTATATAAGCTGAAGCCATGACTAACCTAGGGACTGTTAAGTGATCATTCTTACTTTGGTTATACTTCACCTTCTAGTTTTATTGGAAAAATAGATTTATGTTGGTTATTATTTAGCGTGAAACAGTTTTTGACATGTGTTTAATTAATGAGGAGCTTGAGAGTTTCTGCTGTTTGTGTCTCTGGAACTAAGCATTTGGAAGTCGGGATGGTGTAACGATGATCTCTGTATAGACTTAACTCCTGTCCTCCCTGGCCTGTCTCCTCTCACATGTACTGCGTAGAAGATGTAAGTGAGCATCTTCAGAGCTCTTCTTGACTCTTGACTGACTGGCAGCGCTCTCCCCACTACCTGCACTGCTACTGATTGGTTGAACTTATCTGGAGAGTGGCCCGCTTCTGCAGGTGTAAACAAAGAGAAAGTGGGTTACACCTGGAGGACATGCACACGTGGAGCAAGAGCATACGTGACAAATGGGTTTAGGGAATGCTGAGCTCACAGTTCCCACATATGCACTGAACTGCACCACACTGATAAGTAAAAATCTATTCTTGCACTATTATCAAGCCAGTGTGGGGCCTGGATCTTAAAGCGCCTATATTTATGCTATTTTCTGATTTATGTTATAATGTTGTTTACTCACCAGAAACATGCCTGGAGTTTTGTTTTGTTTCATTCACACATATTTAATACACAAATCCTGTATATTTAGGCAGAGTTTTTCTCTCAAAATAAAAACACACCATTCCACCTTGTGAGGTCACGTGATAATTCAGGGAGTGCTCCATTGTGTCAATCCACACACCTTCCCTAGAATCATTTGGATGGTCTGAACTAAAAGTAAAAGGTAGCTATGGACTTGAAAACTACCACTGCGTGACAGTGCAGGGTGGAAAAGAGCATTTTAAGATTTGGAGATGTAAACAGACTTTAATAAACCAGGATCACTCAAATCACAACTCTATTTATGTTTTTGATTAGGTAATAATGTTCTAACATGACTTAAAGCTCACAATAATCCATTTGTGTGTACTGTATATATAGGACCTTTAATTAGCTTTAAAAAACCAAAAAAAAAAAACTAGTCAAATGTAGTAATAAGTAATACATGTGTTTTTGCCTGAGAAACTGCCTTCTCCTTGGTGTGTGGAAATATGAGGTAGAGTTTGCAGCAGCATCAGCCCAATGTTCAGCAAACAGTGTCTGCTTCTGTTCTTGACCTCCTCAGAGGACAAGGCAATTTACTATTTATACCCAAATAAAATATGAACACTTCTCCAACTGAAGCACAAGTATAGATAGCATGTCTATGTCTTGAGGTATCATCCTTTGAAAATAAAACAAACTTTTGGATAAACAAGACAAACTCAAAATTTAAAATGGAAGTTTCTAAACAAATGCAAGGTATAAAAAATAAATGTAAATATTTGCAATACAATATTTAATGACAAAAGCCACACAAGAAGAAAGCATATTTCATATTTTAAAGTCCTATGTTATACAATATTGATTCTTGTGAGCTTTAAGACTTTTATTGTGCTGTTACCTCAAAAACATACCTGGAGTTGTGTTTTTTGTTTGTTTGTTTTTTCATTCACACACATTTGAATGAGCTCAAAACTCTAAATGCTCAAGTAAATGACTACCTTTATTGAAAACATCCAAATAATTATAGTAAAAGTGTATGGAGTTTAAAAACACAGCAGAGCACTTCCTGTATTACCACATGACATCACAAGGTAGGACAGAGTGTATTCAGTTTGAGGGAAGCACTCAGCCTAAATATGTAGGGTTTGTGCGTTATTTAAAAAAAAAAAAAAAAAAGTGTGGATGAAACAAAACACAACTGAAGGTCTGTTTTTGATGACACAGATTTTTTTCTTTTTTTTTAAACAATGTAATATCATCCTTTCAAAATGTTTGTGTTTCATTTTCATTTACTTACAAAATTATGTACAAATAAGTTTATATGGATCCAATAAAGAATACTAAAATAAAAAGATAATTTTGCATGGCTAAACAAATGTTAAGGTCATACTGGACAAGTACTTCAGTCGTGCATTCATATCAACAGTGACCACCACAATACTGCATAGTCAGCATCGGTGTGTTTACATGCACATATAAGTGATGGATAGTCTTCCTTGTATTGTATCTCAAACCTTTGCATAATCTCTCCATATGTTCCTGTGTTGTCGTAGAAACAGGTCTGGACTGCGGGGACTTGTGTTTTATGGTGCTGCAGTGGAATCATGATTTTGATTCATTTCCTTGTTGGTGTGGGATGTTATCATTCAGGGCCATGTCCCAGCTAGCTCATCGACAGTCACACAGCTCGGTGACAAACTCCCACCATTACAAAACCTACCTCCGGATGACCCTCCCCTCAGCACCACTCTCCGCCCGGCCCACCATCACTCCTGCACTCAGAGTTGCCAGGTCAGCTGTCGTCCCCCATTCCGGGCCAGAGAATCACCCATCCGTTACCTAGTGTAGCTGCAGCTGATGGACGGGGAGGTGGGACAGCCAGGCAAGGTCACCACAATGGGATCCAAGCTCATTACTCTGGCCTCGCGTGGTGCAGTTTCTTCCCATTATGCTCCCGAACAAACCCCGCCCATCTCAATCTGTCGTAGCTCCAGATTTAAGAGGCTCATTTGAAACCAAACAAATCAATCAAGTTCTTTAGAAAAATAAATGCATACAGAAGAATTTTATTAAGCTCTTAAAAATATATATATCTCATGTGTTTACTATTTATGAAAATACCTTAAAGGGTGTGTTAGTGGAACTTAAGTAATCCTGTTTTAATGTGTACTACTTACCTTTCCAGTCTTTCATTAGGCCCGAGCCCCGACAGGGCGTAGGGCCTATTGCTTCCGCTCAGCGGAGCGAATGGGGAGCGACGTGCGCATGTCCGAATGCGACAAGACGACATGCAACTATGTCCACGGTCGCCCCCGGCACGAACAGCAGTATCCAGTAACCCACGCCAAGGCCTGGCTCATATTTACTACTGCTAAAATGAATGGAAGTCAATGGGAAGGTCAGAGGTTGACCCCGATGAGATGGTCCAGACGCGCCCGTCACTCACCAATGACCCCACGGTGACGTGGGGAAGGTCGAGAGCTTTCAAAAAACGTATAATATGTTGTTCTAATGTTTTCGGATATATTGTTTTTGCTAAAATTTTTATTATTATTATTTTATTTTATTATTCTTCTGCTCTTTGAGCTCTAATTTGACCCCCTAAACACGTTCAAAAACTCACCAAACTTGGCAACATATTCAGAAGTGGCGAAAAATTCTATAAAATATAGGTTTCGTGCACGGGCATAAAAAAATGGCGACACAGCGCCACCTGGAAAATGCAAAAATTTCGCGCCTATGGGAGATATCCCGGTCAACTTTGTCGTAGAGCCACGGAATTCGGTACACACATTCGTCATGTCAAGACAAACAAAAAATATTATTATGGCCACGCCCCCTGACACACCAGAAGGCGGCCATCTTGGATTGAAATTTGAGTCCGCGTTTTCGCTGATGTTGCGTTTGAACGAACTCCTCTGAAGGCGCTTCACCCACAGGGCTGAAAATCACCGTACATCATCTAGACAAGTGGAACATCTAAAGTTAGCTGATTTTTTTTTGATAACTGTCACGGTTTACGTGCGGCGAAGCCGCAAAATTTGGTCAAAATTTCACCTAATTTCAAGGTGACATTATTTGCTCCTGTTCACACAGACTTAGTTCGATTGTGCTGAAATTTGAATCACTAATGTGTGATCTCAGTCTGAATATAATACACTATAAAACATATGAAAAGTGAACACTATAGCGCCCCCTACCATAGACATGAAACGTCAACATTGTCGGATCTGCACCAAATTTGGGAATTACATTTTATGCATGATTACGAGTAAAAAAGTATATTATGGACATGGGGAATTTTTCACTGTTGGCCAGCAGGGGCGCAAAGACTCTAAAATTTGGGGCCTATGGGAGACGTCCCGGTCAACTTTGTCGTAGAGCCATGAAATTCGGTACACAGATTCGTCATGTGAAGACAAACAAAAAAATTTATTATGGCCACGCCCCCTGACAAACCAGAAGGCGGCCATCTTGGATTGAAATTTGAGTCCGCGTTTTCGCTGACGTTGTGTTTGAACGAACTCCTCTGAAGGCGCTTCGCCCACAGGGCTGAAAATCACCGTACATCATCTAGACAAGTGGAACATCTAAAGTTAGCTGATTTTTTTTGATAACTGTCACGGTTTACGTGCGGCGAAGCTGCAAAATTTGGTCAAAGTTTTGGCGAATTTCAAGGTGACATTATTTGCTCCTGTTCTTACAGACTTAGTCCGATCGTGTTGAAATTTGAATCACTGATGTGTGATCTCAGTCTGAATATAATACACTATAAAACATATGAAAAAACACTATAGCGCCCCCTACCATAGACATGAAACGTCAACATTGTCGGATCTGCACCAAATTTGGGAATTAAACTCTATGCATGATTACGAGTAAAAAAGTATAATATGGACATGGGGAATTTTTCACTGTTGGCCAGCAGGGGCGCAATTATTCCTCCAAAAAACATAAAATAATATATTACACGCACATGCGTAGTCCGATCATGCTGAAATTTGAATCACTAATGCGTGATCTCAACCTGAATATAATACACTATAAAACATATGAAAAGTGAACACTATAGCGCCCCCTACCATAGACATGAAATGTCAACATTGTCGGATTTGTACCAAATTTGGGAATTCAGTTCTATTAATGACTAGAAGAAAAAACATATATTACTGACATGGGAATTTTTCAAGGTTGGCCAGCAGGGGGCGCAAAGAACATTTAAAGGCGTACTATGTCATTTTGCCATTTGCAGGCACAGAGTTTGCGGGCACGGCGTTTAGGGTATGGTGTTGGTAGGTCGCACGATTTGCGGGTGCGCCGTTCACGGGCACGGTGTTTGCGGGCGCGGCGGGCGAGGGCCGTTCGACGCCGCTTGCGGCTTTAATTGAGCTTGTTGTTGCTCATTAAAAGTGCACCGTGTAACTTTTCTGGAATGCGGTGTTAGGCACATGCTTGTCCCCATGGAGCTGTTATGAAATAGAATGATATGAAATTAAATCTTTATGTATATATGTTTATAGGTGATGCCTGCCACCGGGTTACATGTCAGATCTGTGGAGGACTAGCCCCACTCAAGGTATTTTTACCAATAAAATCACCCAAAATTTAATGAATGCAAGATAGATACATTTCATTTCATACTATTGAACATTCCAGGAAATGGACACATGGACCAGAAAAGTTACATAATACACCTTTAAAACAACAAACAATTTCAGTTTCATCACCTTGTTCCAGGTTGATTTTTGCCCATATTTGCTTTCCACTGTCATTCATTTTATGCAATGTCTAGACTCTTTTTGTATAACTTTTTTTTTGGCACATCTCCCTGCATGGACAGAGATGATTTTGAAAAGTTGTTATAGCACAAGGGAACATTGTGCCAATAACAAAGTATAATAACATCCACACAGGGTGTAATTTTAGCTCATTACTCAGCAATGGAAGACTTCAGCATTCACAGTCCAAATCATCATGCCCATTACTGCTCTAATTCAACTTATTTTGTCTAGAAAATAAAGTGTTCAGACATTTGCAACTTCCATTATGTTTTTGATTATAAAGTCGGAGTGAACAGGGACCTGGTTTTTCTCCCTGCCAATGTCTTATGTAAATCACTGTTTTTCATGGTTGAGGAAGGTCCATTTTCGGTGTTTTCTTTGTAATTGCTGCTCATAACAGTCTGCGTCTGAACCATTACAGCTACCACAGCGTGACCATTTTATTCACTTAAGACTTTTCTTTCACCAATATTAAAATATGTTGAGGGTATAGACCTAGAAACCTGAAAACATCACAGTGTCCTCTATTTTTCCTTTCTTCTTTTTTTTCTCTTTTGCTTAATAGAGCACAAACACATAAAGGCATCACATAATTTGCCCTTTTCATTCCCCAGAATAAACTGAAATTAACTCATCTATAAAATGCCATGTTAAACTCAAAGAGGTGAATGTTTGTTGCCTGGGATCCAGAATATACACTTCTTTAATCCTTTATGAAGATGTGAATCTGGTCACCACTGAATCTTTCCATTTTCAAAGCGGTGTGATTGACAGGTGGGTTAACCAATCAGGGACATGCATGGTCCATCTTATCGTAAAAAATAAAGGAAAAAAAATATCACAGGGGACCGAAAAACAAACTAACGAATTTCTGCAGAATTAATGAGTGATGAACTAAACTGTTAATTTGAGATGAGATAAATTAAAATGTATTTGTAAATGATATATAACCAATGAACTCCTTCATTACACTTGGCCAATAAGTACAGTTACAAGCCAAAAAATAAATAAAAATACTCAAGTAAAAGCACTTTGTGTACTCCCTCTGTGGTTCCAGTAGGATCCATTTATCAAGTAAAAGTACTAAAGTAACAGTACTGTAGTAATATTAGTAGTAGCAAAATGTTTGTTTTTTTTTGTTTTGTTTTTTTAAGATTTTGAGAACCATAAACAAAACAAAAATGTTGTTAACTTGAAAAAAAAATTTTACTGAATTTTGGTCAACTGAAGCAAATCAATATCTTGATTTATTATTTTTAAATATGTGTTTGCTCAAACCCACTCTTTTATTCCAAACCTTTCACCAGGAACATGCTAAAACAAATAACCCCCCTTTGGCCATTTCAGTTCTCAAACCCTTAACAAAGTACTTTTACCTGCGTACTTTGTTATTTTACACCATTGATTCTGTCTTGCTGAAAGATACAAGGAATGTGAAAGTTTTCTAAGAGGCCTGACCCCAGACACATTATTTTGTTCTTTGTTCTTCCTGGGTTATGCACAGACCCCTAATGGGAGACAGTGGCACCCTTCTTGGATGGATTATAGTTCAAAGCACACGATAGCTTCTAATACAGTAGGGATTATTATGGTTGGTTTATGCTCCTTTTCATGTGCTGGTAGTGTAGTATGTGTACAGCTGACATGTACACACACACTGCTACTAAAGGCTTCAGAACAATGAGGCACTTTCAAACAAGAAAAGGTTGTGTTCATTCTTTTAAAAAATATAAATAAATATGTTTTATTGGTGTCACTAGCTCAGTTGGTATATCCCCAGATCAGAACATTGGTGGTTCGTATACTGCTCTTGACATAAGCATCATTGGTTGAGCTGTCAGATCAACTGGCCCACAGGTTGGCGGTGCGATTCCAGCTCCCACAGATGTCGGTATGTCTTTGAGCAAGACACTTACCCATTTTGCCCCTAGTGTCTGCATATACTGGTGTGTGAATGTACGTCAACGGGTCTGGTTCCTTGATGTAAAGCGCTTTGAGTGCCTTGATGGTGGAAAATTGCTATACAAAAAATATGTCCATTTACCATGTTTTATTTTTACCCCAACAATTCAAACTGTATTTGATTTGAAATACTGTACACCAGGGGTCTCCAACCTATAGCTCAGGAGTTACCAGTAGCTCTCCACCCCCTTCCAAGTAGCTCGTCAAGGGGTTTTGAACTTACACATATTGTCTTCCATCCATCCATCCATTTTCTTCCGTTTATCCGGGGCCGGGTCACGGGGGCAGCAGTCTAACCAGGGACTCCCAAACTTCCTTCACCCCAGACACGTCCTCCAGCTCCTCCGGGGGAACCCCGAGGTGTTCCCAGGCCAGCCGAGAGACATAGTCCCTCCAGCGTGTCCTGGGTCTTCCCCGGGGCCTCCTCCCAGTGGGACATGCCCAGAACATCTCCAGAGGGAGGCGTCCAGGAGGCATCCGGAATAGATGCCCAGGCCACCTCAGCTGGCTCCTCTCGACGTGGAGGAGCCCCTCCTTGAACCGTCACCTTATCGTGGTGGAGGGGTTTGAGTGCCCGAATGATCCTGGGAGCTATGTTGTCGGGGGTTTCATGCCCCTGGTAGGGTCACCCAAGGCAAACAGGTCCTGGGGGACGGGTCAGACGAAGAACGGTTCAGAAGCCCCACATGATGAGTTCCAATCACAGGCCAATTACGTCGCCTGGAATGGCGTCACCGGGTCCCCACCCTGGAGCCAGGCCTGGGGTGGGTGCTCGAAGGCGAGCGTCTGGTGGCCGGGCCTTTTCCCATGGGGCCCGGCCGGGCACAGCCCAAACGAGCGACGTGGGCCGCCCTTCCGTGGGCCCACCACCTGTGGGAGGAGTCATATGGGGCTGGTGCAAAGAGATCTAGGTGGCAGTCGAAGGCGGGGGCCTCGACGACCAGATCTCCGGACATGGAGACTAGCTCTGGGGACATATTGTCTTGAATAACTCAAATGTGATGAATTAAATGCCTATTTGTTTTTACTGTAAATCCATCATTCATAAATAAATAATGGTTTATGTTTTACGTTTTCTTCTAACTGTACCCCATGTAAGTCTTTCCAAGGCTCTTATGTATACTTTATTTCTGTGATCGCTAAAATTAGTAGCTCTCTGGAATTGTCGTCTTGTAAAGGCAGCTCACCGGAGGAAAAAGGCTGTAGTCCCCTGCTATACACCAAACTTGATACATACTTTCTGAACTCAAATAATAACTGTGGATGCAGATAAACAGAACAGTACATCTCAATTACATACACAAGAGAGAGGAGAGAGAGGCTTGCACACACACAACATACACCACCATAGAGCAGGCATAATCCACGGGTGCAATGCTTAATGTGGCATGCATAATAACAAATATTAATGAACTTCAACAATAGTACTTGCTAGTTTTCTGTATGCTAAAGTCATTAAGTTATATTAAGTAGCTATGCATATTTTATCACTGTCCAACATAATTTTCAAGCAAAGTTCTCTGCATATATCACATGGAATACAGTATATACCAGACCATTCTTCTTGTTCCTAAATGCTGCTCAGTACAATATGGAGCTGTGATTAGGTTAGCAGACAATAAATTACCTGCCTCAGCCACTGCCAGACAGTCATAAATTGCCCAATATGGTTACACTACACAATTAGCAGGAGAAAAATGAATCAATATGTGCAATCAAATACAGGCCTTTAATCACTAACAGAAGTCTGCTTTGCGTCCTTTTAGCAGGCACTGTTGCAGAACTTGCTGTAAGAAGTACCTGATTGTACTTATTGTATGTGGGCCAAGTCATTTAGTACTTAGGGTGCAGGTTTTACTTCTTCTTTTTTTTTTATTGGAAATGACAGATGGTAGCACTAGTGTCATGGATCATGTAACTAAAGTATAAATTTGCTCTGCAGCTTTTACTTACTGTATGCCCTCAGGAGAGCATCAAGTAGGCTACAGCAAATCTTACTTGACTTGAACAAGAAGTAGCCTTGAGGTACTGTCCACTACTCCTGCTACTGATACTCCTAACAAAATATATGTTATTACTATAGCAACCATTTTGTTATAACTAAAGAATTGCAGTTCCAAGCATTTTAATCTGCACTCACTTCTATGACTGCAACAAATGTCAACTGCTAATATAAATACTGATACAAACATTTTTTCCCTTATACCTCAGTTTCTATGATACTGCTGGGTTAGTGAGAGACTTTACACATTCAGCCAACAGGGGGCAATGTTGCTCTGTGACACACTCCCTGTCAGTGTGAGATCTCATGCTGAACAAGCTCTAGGAGTGTGTGCAGTGGGAAGGCTGACAAACAAAATACAGCAAAACAAACGAATGAAATCACCGGAGGAAGTCTTGGATGGAACTCAAGGACTTCAGGCAGTTTGCTTTGAACCGATAAATCTGATTTTAGGGTAAAATTGTTCAATAATTAGGGAGTACAGTGAGGGGGCAGAGGTGCCAGGGAAAATATATCAATATTATAGTACCACATGACCCGCACTGGGGATCATAACCTAATGCTAAATCACTATTAAGTAACCATGTACACAATGCTGTATTTCATGATTTCACTCTGTTCTATTACAGGAAATATTTTGTGGTTTTAATGTCAGAATTCCCAACAAGGGCATTAAAATTTCTTTGTTTGATTTATTTATATCCAAATTTAATTTATTTGGCACATGTAGATTATTGTGTCTATGTATAATAATTATTCAAGCCAAGTAACATACATCTACAAGATTTATTCACTGCATATTGCATAATACAATATAATAGAAAACCGCTTATCTGAGTGATTTTGTCAGTGACCATCAACATTCATCATTGTTCTTTTTTAGTAATATTTGCTTATATTTTAGCAATCTTGCTATAACCTGGCCCAAACATATTATCTCTTAGTTTATTTAGTTAATACTGACCTACACTTACAAGACTAAAGTAAACATATATAAGGAAATTGCTTTACATAAGCATTTCTGCTCCATAGTTTTACTCAAATATATAGAATATATTCCAACATTTAACATACATTCAATGGTTAGTGCATACTGTGCAAAAACTTCAAAATAATGCATGCTGTATTCTGAACAGCAGAATTTGAATCAGTCTTCCTCAGCCTGTACGGGTCAGATGACAGACAATAATTTTATGAAGTGTCACTACAAAAAAAAAAAAATTAAAAATATGTCACTACAACAGGGCTGTCAAACTCAAATTGACAGAGGGCCAAAATTAAAAACTGGGACTAAGTCGTGGGCCAAACTAAATATTTAACAATTTAAACAACATCTGTATGTTTTCTCTTCTTGAGAGATATGTAACGTCAAACCTTTTCTTATTAAAATAAATGTTTAATAATAGTTTTGCTTAAACATTGAATCCAGAACAAGGATAATATAAAATAATAACAACATTTTAAATAAATAATGTCTCTATAGCCTAGCTGTACATGTTTGATATGATCTCGCGGGCCAAATATAATTATATCGTGGGCCAAATTTGGCCCCTGGGCTTGAGTTTGACATATCTGCACTACAAGATCCCTCAATATTTGAATCTGCGCTGTCCACGTTAGGGGTCAGGAGTTGTGTATATGTTGTTATTTATGTTGTGTACAAACTATGTGTTTCTAAGTCAGTCACATTTCCATAACCTTGCATGATATTTTAACTGGAAACAGTTTTTTTTTTCCACACCATTGCACCAAAAGTGTGGCTTATTTGGACATGCGGAAGAGCATAGCCTCCATGCATATGTATGTGAACAAAAGTGTGCTCTGTTGCTGGAGGCAAACAAGTCCATAGCCTTGGGTGACACAAACATTTCAGTCAGAGAAAATGCTTTTAGAAGAAAATACATTTACTTCTTTATGGAAAAGCCACTCATTTTTGCTAGTTAGATTTAGGGTGAAGTGAAATTTGCTGACTCATTTGACCCATCTTTCAAAGCCTGCAGCACCTGTTTGGAGCAGTTGGTGACTGCAGTGTAACACCTGGGACTCTTCTTTAGGATTAGCTTGTAATAGGGTGAAAAAAAAATAAAAAAAAATAAAAACGATTAAAGATTATTAAAGATTAAAATTAAGGTACACTTTATTGTCCTCATAGGTAAATTTGTCCTTGCATTTGACACATCCTTCAATGCCGCTGGGGCAAACTGTCAGGACCCGTGGGTGCCACAGTAAAGCCTGGATCCTATCTCCAGATCTTAAGCTAGGCTTGGCCAGAACTACCTCTACAGCTGGAGGATTTTTGGTGCATGTTTTGTGATGATGGGGCTTCCTTCAGGCACGATGAATGATGCAAATATATGATCTTTGTGCGAGTCTATGTCCACACACTAAAACCAAACAGCAGTGAGGCCTTCCGCATGAGCAGTTGTGTTTTTAGCCAACATTTTTCTCTTTCTCTGTATATTTTGGACACATCTTTATTCCCACCCTTTGTTAAAGTCTTTTGCTCAGTACTTCCAGCATAATAGCTTCTTGGCCTTTTTATATTCTTCCTAACAGCCTTTTTGCGATTAGAAAAATTCAGTAGGCGGCACAAAAGCTGAAGGTGAAACCCTCCCCTGGAAGCTACACTAAGTTTATGCCAGTGCAACAATGACACCCCTTATCTTATGAAAGTGGGGAAGCTTTGCATAAAACATGAGGTCATACTTTTTTATAGCCTCTACAATACCGTGTACATGGTTGGAATAGCTAACAATCAAAGAGGTAAGAAGGGTCCCGCTGGGAAGCCACTCTTTTCAAGTTGTACTTTTCTGGCCAAAACCTGAATTTGTGTGAAAGGAACACGAGGACACCGGAGCATAGCATAAATGTCCCAAATGAAATGTCTCTATAACCATTTCTTTACTTAAGAGAGGGCGGGTATCTGTATTCAGTAGGGACTATGTTTTGCCAGAGATTATTTGCACATCAATGCGTCTCTTTGAGTGGCTTCATCACAATATGCCTCTCTGTTCTTTAAAAGACCAGATGCGGAAGGATTAAAATAACTTTTTACTCTTAAGTGATGTGACAGATGTTGTGATAATGTCGCTGATGCTTTGTACATTTTGATTCAAATCCAACTTCTAATGTGTGTTTTGGGTTTGCTGATTTTGTTTCAGATGACAAATGTTTGTTGTGGAAATAGCTTCTGTTGTTTCTTAATCTTCATCATCTTGCTGTTTTTTGCACAAGAGGCAAGAAAGATCAAAGCAGGAAGAAGTCTTTCAAAATGGTAAAAAACTAGTTACTTTCAAAAATAATATGAGAGAATTCAAGTATGTGTATTATTGGGAAAAGCAAAAGATTTCAGTACCTTTCAAGTGCTTTTTTTTTCTTTTCAGGGACAATGTACTCTCTAAATATAAAAAAAAAAAATAAACCATTTAGTGTATTAGGCAAACATGAAACTGTGACCCTTCATATAGTCAATGAATCATTTGAAAGAACTAAAGGAGAATAGCTGAAAGAGTCTTTGTAGAGTAAGACCAATGTTGCTAAAATCAGATGAGGGAGATTTTAGTCTTGTCTTTGTCTTGTCTTGCTTTGCTCACCACCAAATGTAGAATGGATGCCCTCAGAAGAGTGTGGAGCAGATGAGTCATGAGCTGTATAAAGAAGTATATGAGGACACCACATGCCCCCATAATTGTAATATTCAAATCAGTGGTGTAATCAAAAATGAGTCTGAATGAATCATATCCCACCATTCTCATCACAATTTACATAAGTGACACACAAGTATTCACTGTCCGCTGTGGTCAGCTTTCTCTGTTTCAATCTGCTTACTTCCACGTAAAGGATGCAAATGGGCAAAACATCAACATTATTAATACAATATTTTATCATTTTCATGGAGTATATGTGGTAAGACACTCAGGAATCCACCCATGCACACAAAATGTTTCTGTTCCATATTAGTTGTCTTTGAGAACTATTGATGGAAGCCCCACTCAGGCGAGGTGAGTTACCACTTTATTGAGTGGGTCTGGTTTGTCTGAACAGAGCACAGTGTGATAGTCGATGAGACCCGTTAAAGCTGTGTGTGCTAACTTACTTTGAGGAGTGTAGAGGGTCCTTGGTTCTATACACGATTGACACACCATATTCTTAGTAGAAAAACTTGCCGTAATTAATTTGGCTATTTAGTCAGGATTTGTGAAGGGAAAATAGAACACCTCTCCCTGTATTTTGTAGAGGTATTGGTTTGGTGGTGTTGGAAAAAACTGGATTTACCAAGGGCACTCATTGCCAGTTCAGTCCTTGTTATGTTGGCCTATGTCATCACTGGTATAATAGTCCCTACAATGGAAACATAACTTGACAAAACAAGACCAGACTGTGACCAGACTGGACTACAACAATGTCTGAAGGCACTTCATGTCTCCTGGTGCTGGGTTCTGTACTGATGGTTAAAAAAAAAAAAAAAAAAACTTGCCTCTTCTTCCACCTTATTTTACAAACGTTGGAATAGTGCCTGTTGTAAATTTGTATCCTACTTTTACATCAGTTAAGCAGCATTTTTAAAGAAAAAAAAAGTACAAATGTGGCCGTTTAAACCTTAATTTAACAATATAAAGGGTTTGTAATGCATTTATCTAATTATAACTATTGTGCTATGTAGACAAATTATGAATTTCACAGACAAGAAATGAAATGGAAAAACTAGGCAAGTAAATTCTTAAAAATACTTATTAACTATGTTTTAGTGAAATTAGTCTGACCTCAGTAGTCTAACCTGTTATCTGCACTTTAAGTGGTGCACATTTGAAAACCCACTTATTCCCATCTTATTTGCACAAATTTACTGGAAAACATTTTATCCAAACTATCATTTTAACATTATTCCACTAAAGGCAGCAGTGAAAGGGTTACGTGCAGAGCCCCGAGGATCAGATAATGTTTTCTTTGGGTTACACTTTTGTCACACATCACAGAATGCATTTGAGTGAACGCACTCATTAAGATTCATGAGGCTGCACTGTGTAAAAGTCCTATAAGCCCTGAATGTGACAGAATAGTGATGACACCACCACTTCCCACCAGGTGTTCACCGGCCTCACGCCACAGCGCAGCACAATCTGTGGAGCGGAATTGCAAATTACAAGTAACCAAAGGTCCTTGCATGCTGTTAAAAGCCACTGGTCCATAATGATTAAGTTTAACCTTTTAGGGTTTGGGGCAGGGCGGATTATGCATTTCTTCAGAGTGCGTATGCGGGCCCGAGATTTGCCTTGAAAGACGATGGAGGTACACAGCGGCAAATGTATCCTATAGAGTCAGCTGTTTGTTGTTTAGGAGAAGTCGGCCATCTTGCTGTCCTCAGTGCTTTTCTTATTCTTCATGGTGAATTGCTGATTCTTACTTCTATTGCTTCCAGCACCGTTTTACCTACCAGAAGCATGGGAACTCCTACGTTGTGTGAGCTCTTTGCAAACATTAACCATCGAAGATAAAGCATATAAATCTATTTTAAAATACACTGAATTTTATATAACAACTTTTGGAAGAACTTACACTGTGTTGTGCTTGCGATATGACAAAACTTATGTGCTAATGTCGACAGATAAGGAGAAAGTACAGTCTAAAAATGCTTACTTATTTACCAATTAAAATCAGTATTTCCAATGCAATCATTAACATCTCCTCATTCCCAACCCTATTAGCCAATTATATTAGCGTTTTTCCTCTCATTGCAAGTGGAGCTACAAAATGTCAGTGTTTTCCCCATGATAGATAATTTCATTTTCCAAACATAATTGGACCTCAGCACAAGAGTGTTGTTAGTGAACAGTGCTGTTTAGGGCACTGAGGAACAAATGGGAACTTAAAACCCTTGAAAAATAATCGGCAGCACAACTACAGTTTGACTCTTGCTGAAAAATCCAATTCCCCGTGGCTATTGGGTTTAATGAAATTCTTGAAATATAGTGAATAATGAATGTTAAGGAGTCTGAGTGTATAGAAGCTAATCAGAGTTTAGTTATTGCTGTGACCTGCCTATTCCAGAGTGACTAACATTCTGAGTAAAACACTTCTCCACAACCTCACCTCACACTGATTACTTCACATGGCTTTATTGAATTTCTCATGCTCTTCAAAAGAAAAACAGAAACTGATTATGGTTCGATGGTCAAAAACATGGTATTCGTGGGAGTTCTGCTATACAGTGAGTCAGTGTATAGGTGAGTGAGGAATGCATAAACATGGTTACCGTATAACATGTCATTACAGTTGGTCAACCCACGTAAATTACAGAAAGAATTACAGGATTTTGTGTGCTAATACATGAGGATGAGTGATGTTGAAATTTTTGTAGGTATTGGGCATAGATCTTTTTAAAATTTTAGCTGCCCCAGTCTCTGTGTGCCCATGAGTCATTCCCAGTTTCTCCTCAGTGCATCAGATGTGTCTTTTTGAACAGACTAATGAGTAAAAATAGAAATAGAAGAGCAACAGGCTCTGTGCACAGCAAGCTGACTCGCTCTCTGTGTCTCAAAGTGAATGCGAACTTTTAATGAAATATAAAATATAAAGCGAACAACTACCCTAGTTGTTATTTGTACTTTATTTCAGTTTGTAGCTTCATTTTAATACTTTATATGTCTAAAAATTTGCTGTAGCATCATGACTCAAACACCTACTTTTACAAAGTGTTCTCAGGTGAAGTATTCAACTTTTTTGTGTTTAGCTGTTGTCAATAACATTCACCCACAGATTACTGTCCATAGCCTCATCTTAAAGTATTTTGTAATTTCAGTGAAACTTGGAAAAAACTTCATAGAGATATTACTGAACAGGAAGCAATGACACTAACAGTAAGCTAACTGTTTGATGTTGTGCACACAGTCAAATGTGCTACAAATATAGCTGTATAATTTGTGAAATTTAGTAGAACTTACCATGGCCTAAATTAGTAGCCAAGTTGGCGCCACCTAGTGCCTCCGCTCAATTTCATTTCTCTCCAGCTCTAGGTCAGGAATCAAAATACAATAGATGGTTCGCAAAAACCCCGGAAGTGCAAGTTTGGGCACCAGTCAATTAGCGAAGGGTGATATATTCAGTGTTGTCAACGATTCCCAAGATCGAGGATTTAAAGCCAAAACAAAGAGAATGTTTGGTGAATTTTATCAAGGGGAAAGATGTTATTGTCCTTCTTCCAACGGGATTTGGGAAAAGCTTAATATACCAGTTAGCCTCGTTAGCGGTGCATTACATACCTCACAACCAAAACGCAGCGATTGGTTAAATGAAAAAAAGTACCTGCTTACCATCGAGTGAACGAAATCTAACGCTGTAAGGTCAGACGGTTTGTATGAAGTGAAACGAAGTAAAACCGGCTAATGAATCAGGCTACTAAATTAGTGGGCCATGCTATGGATTTCCACATGTTAAAAGTGCACTGTGTAACTTTTCTGGCGCAAGTCCGTAACTTTTAAAAATTTTCCCCAATAACTATTTTTGCATTTATTCAACTACAGGTGTTATTTATTGCTCAAAACATTCGTTTTTACTGTGAGTGGGGTCGCCTCACCACAAATCCAACTTGTAATTTGGCTTGCAAGTCTCCATGGTGACTCATATGTTTATGACCATACTGTGGAACACTCTAGGCAGATATGGAGACAAGAAGATGGTGGACACTCCAGCAGAGAAGTTATACAATGCACCTGTAATATTGGTACTACAAATATCGGTTACTGGCCACAGCAAGTCAAATATCAAACATCAGTATCGGCTCAATAAATCGATATCAGTCCACCCCTACTAATACTGCCAGGGAGCACTATAAGCCTATCAGAGATTTTACGCGATATTTGTTAGCTCATCTAATAGCTAATCTAAAATACATTGAGAACAATTTTTACATTTAAAATCTCCTGCTATAGATCAGAATTTTCCTGCGACTATTGGTAATGCAATTAGGAGTGCTGCTAATCTGTCTACTCAATGTGAATTTTATTGGAAAAATTGTCCAAGTAATAACAAATGAGCTATGCCACCTTCGGACCACTCCTTTAGATTTACTGTAGCCTGGTGTGAAGCAGTGGACCATCCAGTGCACTCATAAGCACATCGATCCCAACTCACCTCTGACTCTCTCAGCACGAATTCACAACAGCTCCTCATAATAACCCTTTTCATCTTTGTCACCAGGAGGCGCACTGGTCCAAGCACGCTGCACCTGTACAGCCAGCCAACTCCACAGTACCAGACAGTCAGATCGCACATAGCCGAGTGCGTGGGGAGAGGAGGGGGGTATACTGTGCTTATGAGCAGGGGTCCGGTCAAATCAGAGAAGAAGTCCTCACTTGGCAGCAACCATCGATCCAGGTTCAACAGGACGGCTGAAAGCATTGATCCGAAAACATCTGGGCCAATAGATCTTCATCAGCGCAAGTGGAGACGTGTAGTCAGAGGAATCACTACTCAACAAGGTATTCAAGTCACACAATGGACCCAAGTGGAAAAATTAAAGTATATAGTGGTGAGCTGATTGCTATTGCGTAGAATGTTGATCTGTTGTGGCTATAAATCCTAATGCAAAAGTGAAAGGAAACTGTTTTTGTTTTTTGTTTTTTTGACTCTATGACTGGGGTTTTTGTGTCACTTTATATTTTTTTCTCAGAAGCTAGGTCAAGGTTGGATATTAAAAGTGTATTGTGTAACTTTGCTGGTGGAGGGTCCATCAAATACTTTTCTCCATGGAGATGTTATGCTTTGTCTGGAATGTTTCACAGTATGGCATTAAACCTTTCTATTTTCATGGAGATCAAACCAGACCAAGTCATAAGATCTGCGGAGAGGCGACCCCACTCACAGTCAGAATGTCTGTTTTTCTAGGTAATTTTGAGCTATAAGACCTCCTGTAATTGAATAAATACAAAGTTTAATGTGACATTGTGGAACATTCCAGGCAGAGGAGTGACATATCCATAGAAACAAGCAGGTAACAGACCTCCAACCAAAAAGTTACACAATGCACCTTTAAACTTCTATTTAAATCAACGTGTTACCTTTTGTTGGTTTGCAAAAACTATACTCACCAAAACAACATATTATAAAGTTTAGTATCAGTTTCATATTTGCCATGTGGTGGGAGCATGGGGGGCACTGCAGAGAGCTTCCTGGTTACATAGGCTTGTGGGCTGAGCCTCAGTCAAAACATATGGTCTCATATAGCTAACCAAAAGGAGCGCCTGAATACTGCCCATGAGAAACTCAAACATGCATGAATGTTTCAGAAAACCACTTCATGCATGTTTTTGTTACTTAATAATATGGTAGCTCAAAGCTCCAAAAAGTTAATTTACCATAATACTGTGTCTTTAAGGGGCCCATATTGCTCTATTTTCTGATCTGTTTTATAATGTTGTTTCCTCATCAAAAAATACCTGGAGTTTAGGCCGAGTTCTTAATTTGTTTCATAACTCTGGTTATGTTTTTGATGAGGTCACAACATTCTAACATAGTATAAACCTCAAGAGTCAATTTATTTGCATATCCATTTAGGAACTATTTGTACCTATTTGTACATGCATAGATTAATTCTGCAGTTGCTTATCTAGTGAAGTGCCACCATTTGCCATTTTGTCTCCAAGAGAAGTTATTGCTTTGCCTGGAATGTTCCATAGAATGGTATTAAAATTATTTAGCTCTGTGGAGACAGGAGGCTGGTGAGCACAGATCTGCAGAGAGGCAACCTCACTCACAGTAAAAATGTATGTCCTTTTAAACCCTTAGCACACCTATAATTGAATAAATGTAAAAATAGATTAGTAAATGCCATACTGTGGAACATTACCGGCAAAACATTTACATCTCCACGGATACAGGCAGAATGTAACTTTTCCATAATTTGTACAGATGCAAACTGATGTAGAATCAAAAGTAGTACAGTCCATAATTACTGTAAGTCCTTGGAGAAAAGACACATTTAGACATACACCCCAATGACATACAGTATATTTTTGGTTTCTGCTTTGGATAGTATCCAGTAATGTATGCCACATCACCAACAATGTTACAGGAAGTGGCAGAATCTTTCAGCCAAGCACTTTTATCATGCATTTCCATTTCTGTGTTTACTTACAGCATGTGATCACTGCGCTGGAACTTCAGACACACACACTGGTTTTCAGAGCTGGAACAAGGTTTGTTTGTTCTACACATCGTGGAGCAGCTGCCAGCATGCTAGCACTTTGAGATTTTAATACGCAGGCGACAAAAACACAGAAAATTCAATCAAGAATCATCTCAATATGTACATGCACTTCCTGTATTAAGGTCCATTGTGTTAGTGTCCCAACTGGTACTCAATCCATAGTACACAAAGGCAACAATAAAGTAAATTAAATGTGTTTCTCTGGTAGAAATTATAGTACACGATATAGATATAAACTAAACATATTAGCCCTTCACTCTGAGCGTCATGGCAACAGGGCTGTGCTCCTGGACCAGGCTGCTGGTACCGCCTCCTCTGCTGTTCACAGAAGAGAGGTAGATTGTTTTCATTTGTGAAAAACATGTATCATCTTTTTCAAGAAAAAATGTTAAGTACACTGTAAAATACAACACTAAAACATGAAAAAGTCAAAAGTCAATATTATGTCAATATTATGTTGCTTTTGAATTTAGTAAAAAAAAAAAAAAAACTATTCTGAAAAAAAAAATCTGACCTATTCCTTTTCCTTATTTTTCTTCAAAATGTTTTCCTTGCTCCAATTCCACTGAAAATGCCCTGAGAATAATGTTTTTTTGTTTCTTTGTTTTTTTCCTGTTGTAACTCAGACCTTCACCAGGCTTGGCACCGACGTAAACAGTATCCTGACCTGTTGGCCCCTGTTTATGTCCTGTGGGCACAAGCTTTGTCTCCTGAACACATCAGGTACAACTACTGCTACACAATTCTTAGCTTAATTTCCACGTCAAACATCCTGCTGAAAACTGGCAGAACAGCCACTTTTTATAAGACCACTTATTTTTACATTAACAGCTGTAAATACTAGAGAGTCGTTTCTGTCTGAGACCAATGTGGTGCCAGCATTAATCACCCCGGCTCTTTTTATGAAGCAATCTCACTTTATTCATAAAGGATAACTGTATGGCGCCATTAAGATGTCACACTATTTATCTTCCTTATAACCTGCCCATGGAATGACTTAGTCGTGCCTTGCTACAGTCTCCTTCCCTCCTCCGCTGCTCTCCCTTTTGTCCCTTTGCCCTCGCTCACATATAAAATAATTGGAAATACATGGCGGCAGCAACAAGGGGGCAGTTTACAGGCCATAACAAGGCAGCCATAAAGTGGAAAATTGCTCATTTATGGAATGTATGTGTGCGCTTATGCAAGAAATGGAGCTGGTATAGGGCATGGGTGCTTGCTTTAAAGGGGATCAAAGACATGGAGTCCAAACGCACCAGATCCTGATGTCGATTTTCAGAATAATTTGGAGGTTGTAATGATTTATAAGCATGATGCATTTGGTCAGTGATGGAGGATTAGACACTTCATTAAGCATTCTGCACAGATCATATGAGCACCATCTGAAGGCAAGTGTCTTAGCCCACAACCACTCCAGCCAGTTAGGTCATAAAATATACACTATGTGATTTATTACATCTAAGGCCGTGCCAAGAGCTAACTGAAGACGGCATGTTTTATGAATGTCCAGCGCGGTGCATTTGATGAACTGGTCACTGGGCTGAACTCGGGCAAAAAGGTGGGAGTTAATACCAATGGGAGTGTACTGAAAGGGCCCTAAAGCAGATCCTCTGACTGAGCTATACACTATTAGCGCATGGATGCTAACCTCCATTTTAACCTATCTGCAGGCGCAATCTTCCATTACTGACATATCAGGAGTTCACTTTTGGAAAACATTTTTCTAGAATATATCCTTTTTTGGATGCGAGAATATGCACATAAACATGGTATTACAGCTGGGGGGTTTGGGGAGGAAAAATGGAAAACAATATGTAATTCATCATATGTCAGATTTGCTTACTATTGCAAGTTTGCTGTGGGTTATGTTGGCTTGCAGTGTTTGTTCATTCATCTTGGTCTGACTACTTATAAAAGAATGTATGGGTGGCTGCACAACTTTGAGCCTTGGGTGTCGTTCAAACACCCAGAAACATAGGCAGTTATTAGCAGATGTATCAGACATACAACACTACAACACATTCAAACAAAACAAGGAAAAGAGCATGTTAACTAGAGTGAGACATGGCTGATTATGGTCAATTTATCTCCTACAAAATAAAACATGTAACAATTAATATTAAAGGTGTACCTGATTTTTACTGTTTTAAAGATGTGAAAAAACAAAACTAGTTCATTTTAAATTGGCTGCAGAATGATTTTTGCTGCCATGGTAAAGCAACAACAACTAGAATGCTAATGTACACTTTCTGATTCTCTGACAATAAAATGGTATATAATTACACACAGCTGACTTATTTTGACATCAAGAGCTGCTTCTACAACATTTTTGTGCTGCAAATGTTCAAATACATGGGAGAAATTGGGCACAAGCATTTTAAGATACAAGAGGACATTACAAAAACGTTTCTTTATTCTGTAATGTCAAAAGGAAGGAATTTTATTTTCGAAAGGCAAAAGAAAATAGGTGGTGTTATCCTTTTCAGTAATTATATACTGGTGAATGAGTCATAATACAGGTTCAAAGATCATATTTAGTGTTTTGCTCTCATGTTAATGGGGTCACAAAAAACTAAATAAATAAAACAAACAAACAAACAAACAAAAAACACCTCCAATTGTCTATTTTATACAAGCCTTCAGACCTTTGCATACATATATTACATCAACAAATACATTTGTATATTTACAGATATAACTGTCCGTGGCCTATAGATGCCAAAGTGACCACATACAGCCTCTGGTGCGCTCACCTGTGGAGGTGCACTAAGGCAGGGCTGAGCCAACACGGTTTAATGTGTACAGAACACACGCACTGCTGATTCCCCACAATATTTAGTGTTTTTGTTGACTACCTTACAGCTTAAACGCATAAAATACCCATCACAAAGTACCAACTGATAGATAGGGTGACACTGGTGCACACGCGAGTCAGAACGCGCCCTCACACCACCGCCAACAACTGAATACAACTACAATAGACACGTTTTAATTGTATGTTTAGCTACTGCACATAGACCTTATGATAACACAGCACACCACTCACCGCTGCTGTCTTCACCACACGAGTACTTTCACACATGTCACCATTCGATGCGTAATCCAACCATGAAGTATAAATCCATGAGTCCAGCAGTTCATTCATTCTGTGCTCCGTGAGCTGCGAGTGTCAGGAAATCCTTGCCCGGTTGTTTTAGATGCTCTTCTGGACGTTTCATTAACTTAAGTAACAAACATAAACTGCTCATCTTTGAAAAATAATCCTATTATTTATCTAAGAAGAAAATCCAAATGAAAGCCTATTCTTTTCTTTCAAACTCTGCCAAAGTAAAGCAGACTAAGCTAGCGCTAGTTATTCAAGTAAATAACCACTTGAATAACTGAATAAGTGGATTCTCCAGTCATGACAGGACAGGCCTATGGGGCCACGTCCAGCGCTGAGTACACAGCTGGCCTGGGGGCGGGACTAAGACAATGCAGCAGTGCTGGTGTCTGCCTGTCAATTAATTGCAAAGAGACAATTTGATTGGTCAGTTTTAACGCTAGCGTCCAGCAGCTTGCAGACAGGAGGCCAAAGGAAAGAGAAGGCATTTTTGAACATTTACCCCCCAATTAACACCAAATCTGATAGGATACTCATATTTATGTTACGTCTGAGAGAATTTTAGATAAAAAAAAAAATAAATAATAATAATAATAATAAATGATAATGATAATAATAATGATAATAATAATATAATAAATAATAATAATAATAATAATAATAATAATAATAATAATAATAATAATAATAATAATAACATTAATTGACTGCAACAAAATGCATGTTTTACATGTTTTCATTGAAATGGCAGGGCCAGCAGAGAAGACCCTGTTAATCCTGACGGCACACCACTTGTTGCGGTACAATTGTAATGTACACAATGCACTTTTAACATATAGTAGTGCGTTATAACCTGTTTCATTTGGATACACACATAAAATTAACTCAACAATTAACAATTTTGTTGTGAGGTCATGATCTATTCTGTAACCATAGTAGCTTTAATTTCAGCATAAGTTAACACACATTCTATTATAAGATTTGAGATTTAAAACAAAGCTCCAGTAGATAAGGGTGCACAAACAGTGAGAATTGTGTAATGATTATTTAGTGTCTGGACATGTCAACATGCTCGACAGACCAGATGAATCAGATGACATCCATGACTATCAGAGACAGCCCCCTGGGAACTATGCCTCTAGCTCCAAGTGCAGAAGACAACATGCAGGGGCAGACCACGGCTCCCATCAACACATATCACTGTCATGGTCTGAAGTGTAGCATCCGGAAATCTTATCATCAGACAACTCAGTGCCTCTGATCACTGGAGTGGAACAACAAGTCTTTAAACCTATAATCTATATGCTGTACAACAGCAGCCAGTGCAGAACCAGAGCAGGGGAGTGTAATCCAATGTGAGCTGTGGGATAATAATGTAATGATACCTATGTACAGCATCTGAAAATTTAAGTTAAAGGTGCATTGTGTAACTTTTCTGGTGGAGGGCCTGTCACCATCTTAATTCTATGGAGATGTCATGGAATGTTCCACGGTTAATTAAGCAGCTCTACCTTCCATGTATCCAACTAGAGATGGTTTTATCACTCAGAAATACCTAGAAAAAGCATTTTAAGTGTGGGCAGGATTGCCTCTCCACAGATCTGACCTGTAACTTTGGTTTGGTCTCCATGAAGATAGTTTAATATTATACTGTGAAACATTCCAGACAAAGAAATAAGCAACTTCCAAGACAAGCATTTGACGGACCTTCTGCCAGAAAAGGTACACAAGGCACCTTTAAAGTAAAGTTTAATTAAAAATACTAAAATAGTGACATGTTGAGAACTGAAACCTTTAATTCGTATACTTACTGCAATCATTTTTAGAACTACTACTTTTACCAGTTACGGTACTACTGCCTTGATTTCATAATACTATGGTTGTTATGGAAACTGCTGTGAATTTGGATAGATGGAGATACTAGGAGTTGCCATTCATACAAAAAAAAAATAAAAAAAAATCTTCTGAGATCTAAAACTAATGGCAATATCAGGTGTGGCCGTGGGGTGACTCAAGTAGTGCATATGTTCACTTTACCCACCTTTCCTAGAATGAATGTGTTGTGTAAGGGCATGATTGGTGGTAGTCAGAGCCAGTGGTGCAGATTGTCTGTCTACCACAGGGCAGCTGTGGCAATTGTCACTAAAACATTACTTAATGATATGTTGTATTCTCTCCAATGTTTTAGACCTTCTGCTTATTGGAAAGTGAACCAAAAACCAGAGAGCACCCAAAATACACAGAAACTTTTTCGATTTTCTTTGTGGAGTATTTAATTGGAAACAAAAAACATAAAATCTCAGAACCCTAAAAGTGTTTATGTTTGTTTTTATCCCTTCTTCAGCCCTTTCATTAAGTCCTTCCATCATAGCCAGACAATTCTGCAGGTCACAACTTTGGCGGTGGGTTATCTCAAACTTAAATTGTACTGCCCTTGTGTGTCTCTGTATCGACCGTGTTTGGCCACTGTAGCTTTAGGTTATGATATTACCCAGCGCCCCCTTCTCTGATTAAGGTTTTATCTCAAGCCACAGCTGTTGTGAAGATCATATTGTGGCCTGGGCCACTTTATTGGAGCCCTGGGAAGTGGGGCACACATCTGCCATGGGGGAGGAAAAATAATAACGGGCTGGGCTTTTACAATGTTTTTCTTCATTTGCTTTAAATGACTTGTATTGCACTGTTTCAAATAGCCACACACACACACACACACACACCAGTGATTATGATATTTCTTATGCTGGGTTTGTAGTCACCCTGTGAAATAAAGTCTCAAATCCCTGATCCCAGTGACCAGCACTTTGAATCTTAAAGGCTTAAAGGTGCTAAAGCTTTTTGTTTAAAGTGCAACTAGTGGTATTTATGGTTCATATTTTCAATTAAAGGTAAGGCTTGCTCTCTGCCTCTCCTGAGAATGCAGTTTTGTTCAGATTGTATATATAAATAAAATGGTCAATGACAATGGAAAGCTTAATGCATATAAAGCATGGACTGAGTTCAGTTTGATGCTTATTTTTGTTTATGTTATGTTAAAAAAAAGAGAACAGTATGAAATAAATGTACCTATCTTTCACTTACTTCATTATTGCTGTTTTTATTGCCTCAAAATACTAGGATTGGTGGAGTCATCTGCTTGGCTCCATAGAGATTGCTGTAGTTTTATGACATTGTGTAAAACTCCAGGAAAAACATTAACATCTCCATGGAATAAAAAGATTTTGGACCCTCCACCTAAAAACATTTTGCTTTTAATGTAATCCCTATTTATTAGCTTGCAACTACAGCACACCTGCCTCAACTCTCACCTTTTTACACATAAAATATATTAAATGCACATTTGAACTAAATATGCAAATCCGGGCTTAATCCAATATGTTTTGCAATGTGTGAAGTTGCACTCTAAATTGCTGAGGCTGTGGCATTTTGGGTGTGAAGCCTTGTTTGCTGTAAAGGCTGCCAGTGCCACTAAAACAGTTGATTTGGCACCTTTTTTCTTCAGGGATGTGCAGGCTCAAGTCGCTGAAAGCATCTCTAGCTCATTATGGTGCACAGGGCCCAGGTGAGTAAATGAGTTTAGTGCCTAACCTCTGCTCCGGGGCCGCTCAGCACAGACCCCTATTTAGCACAGAGTCCTGTAAGCCCAACTGCGTCATTATCACATTCACCATTGCCACTCATTAGGAAGTAGACGGTAAAAAAAAACCAACCTCCATATTTTACACTGTATTTTCTTGTATGAAGTTCTTCCACTGCCAAATCTAGGTTTAAAAGCATACTGGAAGTTTAACTGTGCCTTCTTTAGGTATATTAATTCTCTAGGAATTTAGGAGCTTTTGGAATATCAGCGTTTCCCCATAGTGAAAAGAGAGTCAAGTTAAATTAAGTGATTTGATGTTGATGTGAATGACTCTGCTCTTTTGAACGGTTCCAAACAACAAGATCTTTTTCTTTCTAATGTTTATGCATTTTCATATATTAATGCTGAACCAACACAAGAATCAGCAACATAGTTTTCATTCAAAATATAATGTTTTGAAGTAAATCACATAATATATGTAGTATGCAGAAACCAACAATAAAGCTTATCCAAGACCTCCCTGTATAACATGAATCATTCTGCAGATTATATTGCCTCAGCATGTACTAATATAATAGATATGCTGAAAATCTCCCTTTTTACCTAAAGCTTGTCCTCCAACAGCCAAATCCAAAGGTTTTAGAGAGCTCTGAATAAGAAACAGTCCCATCCTTATCCTCCCAGTGGATCAGGTAAAAGCTCTGTGAAATATTACTTTAAGTTCAGAGAAAGTGAAGGTTGTACAGAGTCAAATATAGTTGCACATTACTCTGCCTTGCTGACTGGCTCCCTTTAAAAATAAACCACACGTGCCCTATCTTTACCACATTAAAGGACATACAGAGAGTCAGCAGTGTCCCGCCTTGGAGCTCTCCAAATGTGCTAAGTGTGGAACCAGCCCAAGACCTTTATGTCCCCCAAAAGGTCACTGTCCGCTCACATGTTCAAATTAATGACCCGGAATATCAGTTGAAGTAATTGATCTAAATAAACGCTGATGGCGCGCTTTTCTGATGCTCTCCTCTAGGTGGCAGCAGAGATCCACAGTGTTTCATCTGTGTCATCAAGTGTTCACTGAGCGCTCCAATGCTGCTGCACCACGCTGGGTAGAGTCACTGAGTGTCCACTGAGCTCGGCACCAGTGGAGAGCCAACAAAGGGATGAAAAGAGGGGCAGAAAGAGGCTCACATGTCTTTGATTCACGCAGATATACACTAGGCCAAGGTGCTATTTTCTTTCACACGTTATTCTTTGGTCTTTATCTTTGAGTCTTTGTGCTCCCTCTCTGTGTTTTCACATTTTCCTTGACTCTTAAACTGCTGCTGTGCAGTGTTTTTGAGACTCAAGCTCCTTTCAGACATCCTCATCGGAAAGGCAGCCAGAAGAACAGAGCACATAGGATTTCACAAGGGATATTTGGGGATAACAGAAGAGACAAATAAATCTGAAATATACAAATATGGAAAGGACACTTATGTATCATTGAAGATCTGTTAACTCAGGTGAGTTGAAAAGCACACTACTGCTGCTGCCGCTGCTACTGTCTATCCATTGTGTTATGATTAGATCAGATAATACCTTATTGTCAGATGATAAATCTGACATTTGTTTATCAATGAAACATCTGCTCTTTCACATATAGACACAATACAAGGACATCTCACATAAACGTACAGGAAAACTGAACAAGACCATCTTCTGCTAATCATGGCATCACTGGCTTTATGGACAAAGCTTCTCATTTAGCTTCAGGATAGATTGATAAAGGACTGTCTGACCTTGTTAAAGTGTGACACATATTCTGTGTTTAGAACATGGCTGCGGTCAGAGATGATGTTCTTGGCCAGTGGTGGCCATGGTGTTATTATGACACACGACCTCAAACAGTCCGTCCAGGGGTTGGCCAACAATCTTTGAACATACCTGAATCAGATGTCTCAGTCCAGATTTTGCAGTGGACTGAGACATCAGATTCAAACATGTTGCAGTGACCATACAGCACAACAGTACTGTAGCACATTGAGAATGACAGAGGAAAATGTAAATGGTATATGTTCTGCCCAAAAGTACATTTGTCTACATGAAAAAAGCCAAATGTAACTTAATGTATCATAATTAAAGTCCCAAATATGATTTCTCAGTCTTGTGGAATCTGAGATATCTTCGTCTCATATAATACACTTTTAGATTAACAACTGAATGTTGCTGGTTCCACTGAGGCCATTTAGAGACACCTCACTGCTCGTACACACATTCTAAAGGTGTGTCCTCACTCCTGACTATCACCATTGTATAAATAGTCCACCTGAGCTCCTGCTGTGATAAAACCATTAGACAAATGACATTTTTGCCCCAAGGCAGTGTTGAAAAACATGTGTGGGTTATAGACTGTACACTATTAGCTCAAACACCATGCACTGACTTTGTTGTATCTCTGGTGTGTTCCCTCCTGCAGGCTGCACTGGTTTCTAGGTTATTGTTTGTGTAGGGGACTTTTAACAGTCTCTACATCCACATGAACAATGCTAAATTATATTCATTCTGTGCACATCATTTGATGTTTTCATGTGATTGATCTTGCACCTTTGGCTTCTTGTGAGGAGTTGTGTGGGGTTTTGATCAGCAGTCACAGTACAGTGTGGGAGAAGGATGCTGCATGCTTTAAATTCTATATTTACTTTATTTTTCCCTCTAAAACTTCCCTTTTCTGCATTTTACTTACTTCAAATTTGTGCCAGTTTTTAACAAATGATTCTGTTTATTTATTTTTGAGTATAACATAAGAACTTTCTGCTTGCGAACTTGCATGCTTTTTAATTCAATCTCTGAGAAATTAAAAACATAAAATAAAATAAAAACATTAACTTTTGCATTCATACTCTGTCACTCTGAGCTCCTTCACAAACTCCATTGCATTACTTTTCCATAGACCCAATATAGTTTGATTACATTTAATTTGTTTTCTCCAGCAAAAATAATGAAAATTACCTGTGCACCTTCACAAGTGCGTGGAAAATGACTGTATCTAATGAATTACTGTGTCTGAGGCGCCAAGCAACAATAACTTCCTCCCCTGCAAACTTCATTACAAATCTATTCCTCTCTTTCTCTGCAGCTCTGTGCCTGTGTTCTGGTGCCTGCAGCTCTGTGTGCAAAACCAGGTGATCATCCACGCTTCACAGGCCCCAAAGCTTTTCCCATTATTGTCTGGGTTCCCAAAGTTCAGAGAGCGATATTGGGGTGCAAATTGTGGTCTGAAGCATGGCAGCGGTGAGTGGAATCAATTACAGCATGTATGACACACATCAAAAGACATAAGGAAACTGGGCTAAGTTGATAAAGGGGCTGGCTGACAAGACGTATTCTTCCAAGACAAGCCCGGGGACACGCTTCTCTCAGGTAATCTTAAGTATAAGGAGATAGGCAGCCGTACCGGTCAGAAAGGCAAAAGCAATGAGAATGGAGTTAATTAAGTGTCACATCGCAGCAAGGATGAGTGTTACTAGTGAGACCAAAAACTGCTTTTAAATAAAAAATCCCAAGTGGTTTTGAGTGTCTTGTACTATTCGGGCCATTACACTAGAAGTATGAGGCTAGCTGCGTGTATCCCCTATGTCTCTTTTTAATTAAAGAACTATTTACTGCAATTTTTCCAGCTAAAGCAACATAGATCAGTGAATACAACCAAAGATACATGAATTAAAGGGCTCATATTACACAATTTTCTGATCTATGTTATAATATTGTTTCCTCATCAAAAATATGTGGAGTTGTGTTGTGTCATGTGGTACAGGAAGTGCTCCACTGTATTTTTAAACTCCATACACCTTCACTAGAATCATTTGGATGATTTCAGCCTTAGAACTCTCTACTTGACAAAAAGTAAAAGTTTGAGTTTTGGGGATGCAGTTTGCTATGACATCATGCTGGGGGTGTTCTACATGTACAGTATGTGTATGGTAGAATGTTGAGAAGTTACCATGGTGACACAATGCACACATTAGCAAACACTGATTGACATGTATTACATTGTCTGAAAATTCAAGAAAAAAAAACCCAAAAAAACAAAAAAATACAAAATGGATTTAACCACACATTTTCAGGATCCTGTGATCAATATGAGCGCCCATGGTTTAAGGTGTTTAATTAGCAGGTGACAAACTGAAAAACTGTTGGTTAATGCTAGCTAGCTTGTGACTGTAATTTGACATCTGACAGATTAACATCACAAATCAGATCACCTGTCATAGTTCCCGCTACGTCAGTTCTTTCTGGTCAGACTGTATTAAATTAACGATCAGATTAAAATCTAATTTGAATAACAGAGCTTCAGACAGAGCAGTGCCTACAGCTTCACACCTCCAGGGAATGTTGATGACATCAGCTGCAAAGTATTAATAGGCCTGGTAATTTCCTGGCAACAAAACAGAAATGGTAGCGTAAAGGCATCACAGTTAGGCTTGCTATGCTACATCCTTTATATTATCCTGTGCATGCTTAGCCTTAAGTCTAGTTACATTATGTCTGTGTTATGGCCCCAGGCCTTCAGTTGTAATTTGTATTGTGTGTTTTAAATTATTTTACTGGCTGTTCTGAATCCTGCTGTGGGAGCCCTGGTCTGTGATTGGTGGAGCACTTCTACACCTGGCCAATCCTGCCTCACCTCTAGACTCCTCCCCCTATTTAAGGAAATTGCCAGCACCTGTTCTGGGCTGTGGCCAGTCTGCCATTCTGTGTTTGTGTGTGTCTAGTTATGTAGTTTAGTTCTGTTTTGTGCCTTTTTTTTTTATTTGGTCACTCAATTCTGTTTGTGTGCTTATGTGGTTTACTTTGGGGCATTGTGTTTTAGTTTTGCTTGTGTCCCTTAGTTAACCACCCATTTTGGTGTAAGCCTGCATGACCCGTTTTGTGGCACAAAACTTGTATGTTAATTCTGTTGTTCTGTTTCTTAGATTAGTTTATTTTCTATATATTTTAGTCTGTTTTGACAATTTACCTGTTACATCCCTGTTAATTAAACATAATTTAATTTATTCCATTTAACATCTAGTTTTTTTTGTTACTTCCCTCACCCCAACGAGCTGGGTCGTAACAGTATCTTTCCTCCTGCATATTTTTTGTATTCTCCTGCTGTTCTTGTACTCTGCTAGCCAGGCTGATGCCACCTAGTGCGTCCGCTCAATTTCATTTCTCTCCAACAACTAGGTCAGAAATGGGAATACACTAGACAGATTGCAAGAACCCTGGAAATGGTAGACCACACACCGTCCAATCAGTGAAGAGCTGTGAAGCCATGACGTCAAACTCAAGCACCTGTCTGGGTACCTTTTGCGGCACAGCACAAAAGTAAACAAAGTGGTCGAGATGGATGTAGACGAAGCCATACATTCTGTGTTGGCAACGATTCCTGAGATTGAGGATTTAAAGCCAGAACAAATAGAATGTTTGGTGAATTTTATCAAGGGGAAAGACATTATTCCCTTCTTCCTACAGGTTTTGGGAAAAGCTTAATATACCAGTTAGCCCGGTTAACAGCTCATTACATACATCATGACCAAATAGCAGTGATTGGTTAAATAAAAAAAGTACCTGCCTACTGTCAAGTGAACAAATCCTAATGCTGCTGGTCAGACTGTTTCCACGAAGTGAAACCGGCTGATGAATCAGGCTAGTACTCTGCATTACAGCACTGGAATTTGCTCATTGTTGAACAATTAAACATTGAAATCCATTACTCTACTAACAAGTGTGAAGATTATGCTGTATTTGAGCAAGATGGAATGCCAAAGCCAGAGGCAAAATTTAAAATAAAGATCTCTTTTTTTTCTTTTCTTTTTTAAACACGTGACAATGGAAAATGTGTTTGTAAAAAATAACTCCAAACTTACATGTGAGAAAATACAGTTTATCACAGGAGCTCACAGAACATGTAAGCTCACCCAGTGTCTGTACTCAGTCTGCATGATCAAAACAACAGTAGGTGTTGTTTGGTACAGGAATAATGACTCACCCATGAAAACACATTCCCCAGGTGGCCTTAAATAGACATCCTTGTCAACTTATACTGCATAAAAACATAATGAAATACTAGGCTCATACTATGTCTCCTCTGTTAATTAAAACACTGCATAAATTATCCAATTAAATCTTATGGTGTTATATTGTCTCGTATGTGTGTATGAGTTTAATACCAGTTTTATTTTGTATGTGTTTCAGCAAATGTTTTCTTCCTAATTTGAAGTATCTTTCCTCCATAGCTGAAACCCATCAATATCCAGTATTATCTATTTTAAAAGTATCAGCCAGTTTTTGTCTCATTTTGAGTCTGACTCATTTAAGAGGGTTGTGGGTGGAAGAATATGGAACTCCATTTAAAGCTTGATAAAAGATACTGTATTTGCTTCAGATCTGAGTTCAGTGAGGTGGCCTATCACCATTCCAATGTGAGTTAGCCTTGATTTTGTATCCTGTGTATCATCTGTGCGTGTTTAAAGGCAATGTACTTGATTTAAACTGTCTTAAAACATGAAAACACAATTAGTTCAGTGGTTTGTAGGCTTCCAAAGCTCTTCCTTAATTATTCCTTACTTATACCTTATGTATTTTGAGAATCCTAATTATTCACTGCAATTAGTTTATAAGTGCTTTTCACAACTTTCAGAGATTAGAGGGGAGTTTTTCCATCACAGTAATGATAACAGTAACTAGCATGTCTTTGCACACCTCCTGATTATTGGATAATAAAACACTTTATAATTAGATGCAAAGCAGCACTTGTTGTACAAGCAACAAAGAACAATGCTTAAAAACACCACACAGAATGCATATAAAAACAGACAATGAGGCAAACTATTTAATTAATTATAATAAATAAATAATAGAAAAAATAAATAAGGAATAAAATCAAGCTAAAACCAGCTAAAGGAAGGCCAACCAATACAAATTTAAGAAGTGATTTAACAGATTATACTGTCTTAGTCTTATCTCCTCAGGCAGGTCATTTCTAAGCTGAGGCACCTGGACGGAAAAAGTTGGACTTTGGAACAGCTAACAGGGACCTGCCTGAAGATATAGGAAATACTAGTACATTTATGGGGGGGAAAAACAAAACAAAAACTGAAGCACAGGGTCTTTAAAAGTCCTACATTATGAAGAAAATGAATCAGTAATTGTATTACCTCATCAAACGTGTTTTGTTTCACACATGTTTGTTTATGTCACAGGTTCGTACAGAATAAATGGGAAAAATTAGCAAAAAGTAAGTGTTTTTTATTCACACCACAGCATCTGCCACCACCTACTGGTTTTATAGTTCTCAGTGCACATCATACACAGTGAGTGCGAAGTAAAGTGCGAAGTAAATCCATGTCCATTTAGTGTCCTCCTTATTTTCTCAACAAAAAAGTTATAAAATACTCACACCCAGTGCTAAGCCCCAACCATCAACTTTCTACCCTAACTTCTTCTTCCATGCTGCTTCCAAATCATCCCTTGTGATATTTCCCACATCCAGAATCCTCTGTGCTGCATCTAGGATGATGACCATACCGTTGGACTTTTGCTGCACCTCTGATGCACAACTGACAATGAAAGCTATGAATGCCAGGAAACATTTTTTATCCACACACAAAAATCTATTGTTGTTGTCAGCACTTTTAACAGGCACATCGTCTTCCCCTTTCTTTACTCGTCTCACAGCCTCTGCATATAACAACCTTGAGTCCTCTCTCAAATGGTTTACTTTAACTTCTAGATTTTTTTGTGGACACTCATTAGATCCAGCATGATGTTTTCCAGAACAATGTACACACAAAGGTTCCTTGTCGACGAATGACATTCTTCATTCACACATCTGCCACTTCTCATCTTGCATATCTTTTAACACCCCTATATACTGTGACCACATGGCCATTCTCCTGACAGGAGAAACACCTCAAACGGCCGCTGTCTGTATGACACATTATCCAGGAACACTCGCTCTGGTAATTCCCCCTCAAATTATAAAACAACTAAGGTATCTGGCTGTCTTCTGCCATCTCTGAATCTGTAGAGCCTTCGAGCATCGCCAGGAACATCTTCAAATTCACTTGCTTTCATATCAGTAGGGACAACACCACTAATCAGTCCCTTCGTTCTTTTGTTCCCACTAAGAGGAAAACAGCAGGCCAAAACATCAATATATTCCTCGATTTTTAAATCCCGTCTTTTTTGTTGATGACAGTCATACCAACAAGGAACAATTCTACCGTATCCGATTGACTTGATTCACTCAATAAACCTTTCTTTTTATTTTCCATTTGTTTATTATCTCCAACTTCGTTTTCAGACTGCCGCACAGTCTCCATTTCCTCCACCTCCGGATGCATGGCCCTCACCATCGTTCCCGCAGCCCACCCACATTCATTCTTCTTCTTTATCAGAATGTGGTAACCAATGACAAGAATGAGCAGAGCTCCTCCTGACAAGAATGAGCAGAGCTCCTCATTGAATGCCCTCGTGACACTTCTACGGGACCCTGGGAAAAATTTCGGTAAAGTGGGGCATGTGAGTGTCGTGTGGGTCTTAAGACTATCGTGAGGCAATAGTACGCCATACTTAAGTGCCACGCAAGAATCACGTACGAGTCAAAATCTTGTATGGGCCACTTGCAACGTACTCTAGTCGTTTGTACGAGGCAAGTACAAGCCTACGCAGCCTGTGCGACAGTCTTACGAGATGTGGCTCTTTTCGCCGTGCTATATAATACTGGCCTCATCATCACTACTTCATCACTTCGTATTCATTCATCGTTTGACCATGGCGATGCCAAGACGGCTCTTACAACTAACTGAGCCTTGCAGAACTCAACCATTCTCTGCTCTACTTCTGGGGTGAAGCTGTATGACATGAGGGTTGTCCGCTTCCGTGTGGCCGTCACACTGTGGCCGCTGTCGCTGTCCTCACTAGTGCCTCGCTCTCTGACTGTCTCCTCTGCCTGGGGACCTGCTGTGGCTGCCCCTGCTCCTGCTGCAGTCTCCAGACACTCATTGTCATGGCCCTTCCTCGTCCTCTTGCCGTCTGCCTTCCCTTTGGGTGGCATTTCATGGGCAAAAACTTGGTGTGTACAGTATGGCTGCTACGACTCGTGCGGGCATCGCATCAGCTTTTATACGGTTCACGCGACCATGGCAGCTCGCATGAGGCATGCACGTGACCCGTAAGAATGACACAATTGGCCTGTCCGGGACCGTGCGAGGGCTACAGGAATTCAGGGCGTGAGAAAATGGAAAAACCTGTACAACACACCTGCGTGACGCGTACTTGACCCATACTTCCCCTGTAAGTGTGAGATACGTGCTTGCCGCTCACAGGAAAAAATGCGCATGAACATTTCCGCCCTATGGGCTCACCGGGCGGTCTACGAGCTTGGAATCTTGTACGGGCCACTTGCGAGCCCTGTACGGACTTGGCCAAAAATCGCCCGTGAACTGCCCTTGGGGACCCGTGCGGGTTATTGTGACTAAGGCTTAAACAATTTACAAAACATGGGGTTTTAAGGTTAAATTTAGCAAAAACTGAGAATTAACATACAAAGAATAAAGAATAAACATACCAATTATTAATAATGGTTGAGTCCGTGATCACATGACCTCCAAAAACGCACTATCAAGCGCTATTTACATTGTTACCACAAAGTGCTCTGGTTTGGCCATGACCCAAAGCGCATGGAGACAGCAGCAGGTAAGGAGCGCGTGGATGTGTACGCGGCGAGTGTGCACCCACGGACACACTAGCGGGGAAATAGAGTCCAGGCAGCGGGGAAAACAGTTTGTAGGGGTACAGGACCGAAGGACAAAATGTGCAAAAACCATGGGGAGCACTCTGCACGCTCTAGGACCAGAGAAAGACGCACCGGTCAGGGGAGGACGGAGCAACTAAGGGCACTCTGTCACAGTCTACATCTCCAAAGCTTAAAATGCTCTGTTCCACCTTGTGATGTCATGTAGTGGTAGATTTTAAGTTAACAATTACGTTTTACATTTGCTACACTAGAGAAGGGCTATTCCAGGACTAAAATAATCCACAGTGAAGCACTCCCTGTATTATGACATGCCATCACAAGGTGGTAGAGAGTGTTTTCAGTGTTTCAGAAGAATTCATCTTAAATATGCAGGGTGTGTGTGTTAAACATGTGGGAATGAACCGGAACACAACTACAGGTGTGTTTTTAACAATAACATAAATGTTTGTTTGCACGTTGTCTGTGGCACTTATTGTTCATTTTAATGCCCAGTTTACCTCCACATGCTGAACAGTTTTGTAATTTTGACAATACCCTCAGTTGTATAAAATGATATACTGCATGATATGATTGTATACCTCTGGCTTTTGTTGGCTTTTTTAAAAAAATCTACAGATATCAGACTAAGGTTCCCAAAGTAAAAAACAAAAAACTTTTTTTGGTTCTTCCTTCTACCATGTATCCAAGATCAGTGGTGTAGAACTTTAGCCTGATTCATTAGCCAGTTTCACTTCGTGGAAACCGTCTGACCTTGCAGAGTTAGAATTTGTTCGGTAGGTAGGTGGGTACTTTTTAAATTTAACCAAGCACTGCTATTTGGTCGTGACATATGTAATGCACCGCTAACGGGGATAACTGGTATATTAAGCTTTTCCCAAATCCCGTAGGAAGAAGGACAATAATGTCTTTTCCCTTGATAAAATTCATTCAAACATTCTCTTTATTCCGGCCTTAAAATCCTCAATCTAGGGAATTGATGAGTTCCCTTTGCTGATTGGCTGGTGCCCGAACTCACACTTCGAGGGTTTTTGCGAACCGTTGAGTGTATTCTGAATCCTGACCTAGTCGCTGGAGAGAAATTGAGTGGAGGCACTAGGTGGCACCAGCCGGGCTAGTAGAACTTGGGACTATCATAGAAATTTCTATTAGCCAAAGCAGTGGAAGTTTGACAGTGCTAATTCAGCATTTTCGGCTCTGTTTACTTTTTAAAATACTGTTTTGCACCTGCTGTTTCAAACATTGCTGATCTGGTCAGTGACGGTTACAGTAACGGTCAATCCCAGGCTCTATAGGCTGATGACTGTCTGAGGGTGTACTGAGAACAGTGGGGCGCCAGTGGCAAAAACTGTCATTTTGTAATTAGGCAAGACACTTCACCCACATTGCCTAGTATGAAAGTGGTGTGTGGCGCAGATTGGCAGCCTCGCTTCCGTCAGTCTGCCCTAGGGCAGCTGTGGCTACAATAGTAGCTTACCACCACTGAGTGTGGAGTGACTGAATAATGAACTGTAAAGCGCTTTGGGTACCTTGAAAGGCGCTATATAAATGCAATCAATCAATCAATCAATCAATCAACCCTCATAACACATATTGCAGACTTCTGTTCTTTAGGCTTTGTTGGAACAGGTCTGAGCCCTTTGTTGCATGTACTGTCATAGTTTGTATTCAGATCAAGTGAGACATATTACGCCAGTTTATTTTGATGCAAACATACAGAATAATATGTAGAGTGCATGCGATGTTGTCTATCATTATTATTCACCATGCAAATCAACCACTTTTCTACATTTCCCTTACTCAACCCCTTCCAGTTTCCTCTGCTTATTTATTAAAGGGGAACAATAAACACATGAGATTCAAAGTGCAGAGGATTAATTTCATGGGTGTGACCCCTGCCTTTGAGTTGAGAGTTAATTGAGTGTTGATTACCATAGTGTCGATAAAGTCAACCCTGTTTGTGGATATTCCTCATTAGCATAAAACTCACCACACATATCAGCCAGCTATTTTTAATCCTCCTACTTCTGGAGGTTTGCAGTAGAAGCCTTTCCTGAGAACTAGTCTGAATCATTCTTACACATTTTTTTAACTTATCAGTGCATTTCTGCAAAATTCCACATATTATGTTGTGTAATTTGAATGTAGAAGAAATCTGAATTGTGAATAACACGTTATAATAACACATATAATAACACTTTTAATAAAGCATGAACAAAGATTTAATTCATAATGTCGAACTAGATTTTTGTGCATGGGCCTTAGCCGTATTTCCTAACCCCTGAATTTAGTAGTTACTAAGCCTGAACAAGTAAATCTAGAACTCTCAACTCACAGCAAGAAGATCTCAGGTTCAATTTCAGAGGGACATGGGGGGACACTTTGCATGTTCTCTCCATGCCTTGGTGGTTTTCCTCCAGGCACACTTTCATCCCTGATCAACCTTATACCTGCACAGTCGACAAAGTCCTCCTGTTAAGCCAGTCTTGACCAAACCGAGCTAAAGGTTTGAAGATGGGTTTCTTGGTGTGACTCGTGCAAGATTGCCCCAGAAGTATTGAAAGATGGGTCAAATAGGGTAAGGTAATGTCCTATCTATTTAATCTGCATTTGATTTAGATTTTGAGCACACCCTGACATGGGGATAACGTGGCGTAACCATAGAGACACTATTATTTCATAAGAGTTATATGGGAACTGTTCTAGCATCTCTTTGCTCTTTGGAGCTTCCTTAACTTTCTCTTCAGGCTAACACACTGGGCGGTTGCTTCTTTGGTTTGATGATAATGATTCCCTGGGGTTAGCAGGTTTAACTGTGGCTTCCAATCTGTGCCCATATACACATCACTGTCAGCATAAAAATTAATACACACCCAAAAAAAAAAAAAAAAGTTAATAAAATAAAAATAAATAAATATATAAATACCACAAAGTCCCAATGATCACAACTGGTCTAAAAACATTTTGTATAAGAGCCCAGGATGTTGTGGAAAACATTAGGCTTGGTTCCAACACACCCACTGAGTATGGACCAACAAAACAAGCCCTGCTCTGGAGATAACGTGTAATAGATTGCAGTGATTCCCCTTGGACATGCTGTTGAGCAGGTGGCATCTTAGCTGGTGCAACACACGGCAATGAATTTAGCGTTTCCTGCCTTACCATCTGACTGTAAATCACACAGTTCTAAATAATCACACATGCAATTAGATGTGTTTATGAGGGGTTGAAGCACTTATGTTCAAATGTATATGCAAGAGCAGGCCAACATGCATAATTAATAGAGCAATTATGTACAATTACTTGTGAATTGCCAATGCATTAGAAGGTATGGAAAATAAATGCTAAGAGCTGAGTCCTGCCTTCAGAGAGGTATTTAATCCAGTATCCAGTAATTCTGCTATTTAGGAACACATCAACAATGCCATAAGCAACAGCCAGTTGCCAAGGAAAAACATCTATGCAGGATCCTACTGACTGTGGAGGGTCAGGTCAAAGGTCATCCAACTAGCCTGACTGCCAGTGTGCAGGCTGATAGCATAATAGCATGTAAAATATTTCGCAGAGGAGGTGAATACTTCAGTGGGGGACACTTTTGTAATCATGAATAATAAGTGTTTGCCAATAGAAGGCAATGCATTAGAGAATCTGTTGTAATTGGTCTTCTGAACAAGTTGGTGCTCAGATAAAAAAAAAAAAAACACTGCAAGAAGTCTCAAAGGCTTGTTTCTTCTGGAGCTAACCGCAGTGGGTGTCACTGTGAAACGTGGAACCGTCCTCACTAAGATCTAGAGCACCACCCCATGCACTGTGGCTCACAAGTTCACAAGTCTGCAAGCATGTTTGTGAACTGTGATTAGTACAATGCTAAAAGCTGCTCTGTCTAAACAGTAGAAGAAAATAATCAACCAGTGAATCAATGATAAAGTTTGTACCCAGACAATGCCCTTCAGTCCTTATTTGGCACAAAATAGCTGTTGCCTCTGAATGAAGTGACTGAATTCTCCATAGACATTTTCACAGGTTGGAAACTATAACAACACTTCTAATACAGTCATCGAATGCCACGTTTATAATGTGTGTCTATCATTGACAGATTGATAAAGTCAGGCTTGACAACAGAAACTGCACATTGCAGGCAGAAGTGGGTTTAGCTTTAGTTGCCAAAAGCCCCTAAGTGCAGCTGATCAACTGAGGAACTTTGTACAAGACCTTGAAGTAATTTCATCACTCTGCAACTTGTTGATGTTCTATTTTTCATAGAAAAATAACAACAATTTACAGCACTATTTCTTGGCAGACAATGTACTACCACCAACACATCCTACACTGCTCATTATATTTGCTGGTGTCATCTTGTGCATTAGAATGATTTTTCCTGTGAATTTATATAAGATAGAGTTCTGCCTGCGGGCAAGGGCAACTGATGCATAACCCCAAAACCCCAAACATCCCATTAGGTGATGCTAACAGGACCTTCCTTAGTTTAGTCAATTTTCTTCTTATTAATTACCAGTATTAAAAATAAAATCCAAGCTTACGAGCACACTGAAAGAATATTCAATGCAGTACTTTTAAACATGTGGTAAAAGAACAAGGTGAAACTGAACTCTCATAATAGTCCTTTATTCCTTTGTATTTTAGAAAACATTTATAGAATCTTTAACCAAAATGATGTTTTATAAACTTAAACTATTATGTGCCAAAGCAGTGGAAAGCTGATTAAATCTATAGTTACACTGACATCAATGTGTTGCTCCCACGTATGGTTTCACATATAAAACAACAATTTTATGATTGGGGCACCAACTTGTAGTATATTGGACCTATACCTGATCCAGACATGAAATCCATTAGGAGAATATTTCATTTAGCACTGCGCTCTGTTGGTGTGGAGAACTGTCACAGTGAGCAGTGATTGTTGGCTGTGCAGACCAGATGGCCCCGACTTAACCTTGGCCAAAGGTGAGTTATGTACATGGGGTTGGATAGACTTGGACTAAATACTTTTCAATTTATTTTTGAGATGCTTCAGGGACTTTGTCAATTGGAGCAACGGCCTTCGACATCAGCACAAATATCCCAAATTCAGCATGCACTTTTCTACACAATATGCCTTCACTAGCACAAATATGTATTTCACACTATGTACTTAACAGTGCAAAAAGATTTCTTTGCAGTTCGATTTAACACAAGTGGACTATTTATCACACTGTAGGGACTATGTGGGGACATGATTCTCTTATGAGGTATCCTTCAATATAAGATCAACAAGATGGTTTAAGTTTAAGGTTAATTTAGGTTTTGGCTTAGGTGAGCATTATCCAAGATAGCAAAGTTTAGAATCAGTCTGAATGGAAGTGTGTTGTCTCCAAAACATGGTAATTGTACATGGGTACAATGGTTCAGTATAATAAAAGTCAAAGTACAATACTTAAGTACAATTTCTATGTATCTGTACTTTACTTAAGTACATTTTACAGTGGATACTTTTTTACTTTTACTTCACTACTTGAGAGCATGTATCTGTACTTTCTACTTGACTACATTTTAGATCTGGACTGAAAGTAAAACAGGTACTTAAATAGTTTTACTTAAGTAGATTGTTTCATTTGATTAGTTTTACTTGTGTAATCTTTTGTCCCTGCATCTGTACTTTTATATAACAAAACTGAGTACTTCATCCACCTCTGCATGAGTGTGACTGTTTGGGTTATTTGTTGCATCTTATGTCATTAAACTTATGGTTTAGTTATTTTTCATGAATGAAAACTGTATGGGGAATTTCATGCTGTTAAGCTTAATTGAGCAATCACTGCTAATGACTTTGCAATAATGGTAATAATTGGGTCATAAAGGCTTTTATTATCAATATTATGATATTTTTAAGTTTTAGATTTAGACAAATGATACAGAATTAGGAAGACAAAGGAGAAAAATGTAGACTGCAAATTCAGTATCTTAAGTAATGCTTCAAAAATCCACCAGACAAAACTTGCACATATTTTATAGTAAAGTAACGAAGCACCAGCGTGTTGTGTTCTATGCCAAGAAAGCAGCAAACAGTGCACAGTTCAGTACAGCTATCACACAGTCCCTTCCCAAAAGTCCAGCTGATAAAATCATTTCTTTTGGCCTCATTTAAGCCCCCTGCAGTAGGGACCACCTGTCTGACTCGGGGTTTCCAGCGTGCAGTAATCGTATGCTCACAGGTGGTTAATCCCTGTGGAGCTGGGACTATCACCCACATTGGTCATATTTTTCAGGCTTCTGTGACACTGAGGCATGTAAACCATTAGTTGGGTCAGGCAGGAGTTGAAGGTGAAGCTGATATATTGGATTTTCCACTGGATTACAGCGAACACATTTCACTTAATCGTTATTAAGTAATCCCTACAGTGTGGAGAGCTTGTAAAAAACATACTTTTGCCTGTAGACGGTGGGGTAATGATAGTAGGTCCATTTGGAGTGGTGCTAATGCTGTGCGAGGATTCAGACTTTAGTGGTGATGTACCAGAGGCATCCTTATCAGAGTTCTGTTTACAGGAAAGAAGATTTACTTAAAAAGCAGTTTCTACAAGCCAAGAATGGTTTTATGATTGATCCTTCCAATTTGTGCCAACAGAGTTTCTTATTAAATTGGGCACTGCTTGTTTGGTAGTTGTATTTAGCAGTAACCCCATTCAAATAGCATACAAAATGCTATAATATACAAACATGTTTTGAAACACATATTGAAATTGTCATTTTTCCCTGGTGGCCCTGGCACAATTACTACCCCACAAAGGTTTTCACTAAGTCAGTAGCTCCTGACTATAGCAGTTTTGAAAACAAACATAGCCTACTTGGCATGAAGTTGATTTAAATATGAGTGTAGTAGTACTGTTCTGCATATTTGTATATTTACATCATGGGATGTGACTGCACAAACAGCAGAGCTGCTGTCTTGGATACTATCCACTATAATTAGGTTCTCCACAGAGCTGCTGCGTCCTCAGGCTTAATGGGGAACAATCAATGCCAACACAAACACTGTGTCTTCCCTTGTGTGCTGCTCAGTGTCTATTCCAGGGAAGTATTGACTCATATCAAACATCGGCTTTGGTCTTGCTGCTCTGCATAATATTAGCAAGATCACACATTTGTCACTGCTTTATAGATACAAGAGTACTTAATTTAATTTAATAAATGCAAAAGCCTCACTCCAACCCTGTCCCTTAATCCACTGTTAAGGTTTTGACATTAAATTGTGTTGATAACAAAGTGCACAAACACAGAAATATTCCACCTACACACACTTTGAAAAACTCATCTATTTTCTATGGCCATCTGCAAGTGCTCCATGGTGAACCTTGTGAACTTGATGAATCATTCTGGGTAGTGCAGGCTTTTGCTCAGAACTTTTTTCCTAATTTGTTTAGAAATATATTTTTTATCAGTAGACCGTCACACTAATTGGAATGTTTGATTCAAAGTAATGCAATCCATCACTCCATCTTTTAAAAGAATGGAGTGTATAGCATCTTTTTTTTGCTTATACAAATTCACTCTGAAATAGAAATAAATAGTGTACATGAAACCTAAATGCACTATAGGGCCATCTTTCATTTAAACATGGAGTCATCAATCAGTATTTGTTGAACATGTGCTTTAGATATTCACTTGACATAGGGGCTATGCAAAATACAACCCTCTCTCTTTGCCCAGTATTTGAATTACATTGTGTAAATTAGACCCACCTAAATCCTATTAAAGCTTAATACAATGGCAGGTTATAGCTAATTAAAACATTAATAGCAGTTCTAAGTGAGTAGCAATAAGGCACTGTATTCATTATAATTCTTTTCTTGCTCCATTTCAGGTTCAAGCTCAAAATGACAAAGACACACTTGAACACACCACTAGCCAAGAGTACGGTGTAAGCTTCATTAAAATGCATGGCCCCTCACAGTTGCACCTTGTGTATGCACAAATGAACATGAAGCCTTTCAGTGCATGGCTTCCAACTGAGACATACACAAATGCAATGTTAACAGGAAAAATGACACCACTAACACACACACACACACACACACACACACACACACACACACACACACACACACACACACACACACACACACACACACACACACACACACACACACACACACACACACACATATATATAGCTTAGTTTTTACATCGAAGAGGCAAACTGATAGAACGGCAGTCACTGATAACCATGAACATGGTCGCAAAAATGCTATATAAATAATAATAATGTATTCTTTGTATATAGCATATTTCCAGATAGCCAAAGTTTGTTTTGTCCCACACAATACACTCCATGGGTTCCTCAGACCAACACTCGCACACACCACTTTCATTCTAGATAATGTGGGTTAAGTGCCTTGCCTAAGGACACAACAGTTTTGCCACTGGCACCCCACTGAGGCTTCTGGAATTCCCAGGGATCTCCCATCCAAGTGCTAACTAGGCCCAGCCCTGCTTAGCTTCTGAGATCTGATGAGAGCAGGCTTTGACAAGGAGCTTTGGCCATAAGTAAATGGGCATCTGCACAATTAGCATATACAGATTTTTGATCAAATCTTAAATATAATGATGTTAAAACATAGTTAACATCATTATGTTTAAGATTTGATCAAAAATCATAGTTTTTAGTTTGTTTATTTGTTTGTTTTAATTTTGGTGAGTTTATAATTTTAGCAAAGGTGACAAATGTAGAAATGATTCCGCAACTATTACTTAGCAACCATAATGTTAAGAAGCGACTATTTTGTTAAATCCCCTGCTCTCTGCTCATGAATTTGGAATGGAATTTCCATGGTTGTAAGAGGCAATCCATTTTAGAACTCACATCATGTATTTCTGTACTTTTCATCTATACTTTTTTTCCTGCACAAACTGCCACTCAACTGATACTAACACTAAAACTATGAGAACTATTTACCACTGATACTATCCCACCAAACCAAGAAATAATTAGCATACCTGTCATAATAATAAGTGTACGTAGTATGGGACAAGCTGAAAATAAAGTTTGGGTAGATTGGTAGGCATAGCCACCTTTGAGGCTAAAATGGAATTGTTCTTAAGCAAAACTGCAGCTAATAGGAGCAGTCACACTTGCTAACGAATGTGCCGGGGTCCTCAGGGAGTCAGAGCAGTTGTTCCACCTGCTGAGTGCGTATTCTCTTCTTGCCTTTGTCTTATTTCTTCTGTACACAAGAACACCCTGGTGGCTATAATTAGCTCTGTCACTCTTGCACTCACCAACACAGGGAACTCTGCCATTAATTTAACAGCAAAAAGTTCTGTCTCCTTCTCTTCATTAGTTTCACTTACTTTACCTTTGAGCAGGCTCCAGAAGTTTATTCTTAGTTTGGAATCATTTGAGAGCTTAAGTTAAGATGTTCCCTGGCATCATTCAGAAAGCTTCTTATTTGGAAATGATGGGTCCACTTTTGTTTGCTTGGACCAACATAAAGGACAAAATGTTAGATAATGTTATGAAAGATTTATGTAAGTAGTCCAGTGATTTTATTTTGTTTTGAGATTAGTAATAAAACTGAAATCTCATAACACCTCTTTTATGAGATCAGTAACACATTTAAGTGGGATAAGGACTTGGGTGCATGGTCTGTAGTTAGTGTAGTGGTTTTCTCTGGGTAAATTTATTACATTTCATGCCATCATCTCTTCTGGAAGCAAAGATAATTAGTTCTTGTTCAAAACTGCTCCTGAACTAACTGACTGTTACACATGCAGTTTGTTTTATTTTTATTGCCCTCAACTGTGAAGCTTTTGAGTGCTTCACAAGTGTTTTGTTTCATATTATGCATTATTACCAGAAGTTTCTCTTAACCCAAAACATAATAACTAAGAACAGGTATTATGTAAAATTGATGCTAGAGTACTGTTAAAAACATTCAGGTATGTCAAATCAAATAAAATCTAAATAACTTTATTTATGCAAACTTCAGTTCCTGGCAGAGCGCCAGAGCAAGTAGGGACACAACTTTTACATCCATAACCAATAATTGTCCTTATTATTGCACTGTAAAAAGTACCTTTCTCAGCAGTCACCAAACACAATTAGAAATTTCCACTGGTACAAACCTTGTGCAATTTAATATAAATCATCATTCAAACTGCATGCTTACATTAACATAAAATATAGTTCTTTAAATAGCCACAATTTTAAGTTGCATTGCACTAAAATTTTCACGGTATGATATAAACGTATCTATCTTCATGTTCACTTCCTGGTGTTTTATTTGTAGCCAAAAATGCCGCTCGTCTCCATGGAGAGTGCTAAATTTCGTACCATTTTGTGGGACAAATCAATACTATCTATAGAGAGAAAATAAGGGTTTGGAACATCCATCTAAAACTTACTCCTTGTAACGTAGGTAGTCCATTACAAAGGCTGGTGCTAGCTAACAGGTGAAAATAATGAGAAACAAATTCAAAGTTTTAAAAAATGTTTATTGATTAAAGTGCCTTTGTAGTAAAGTGACCTGTAAAAGAAAATTAAATAAGTAAAATAAGTGCATTTAATTTAAGTAACTGTGGGAAGTGAACGGTACTTACCCTCTTGTGTTGTCTGCTTCAGAGAAGGTTAAGAAGGTTCCGGGGCAGGCAACCATTTTGTTAGGAGGATGGGTGCAGAGAGGTTTTAACTTTTCTATTTAGTATTTTTAAATTAATAATAAAACACTGCTAATTTAATAAAGAGAGATATTTTTGTACATTGATGCAATTCAGTATTTAGAGCACTGTTTGTGATATCAAAATTTTAAAATATTGAATTGAAATTGTTTGAACTTACCTGTACTTAGAGGAGGTGGCCTATAAAAGGAGCCAGCCTCAGCTTTGTTTAGAAGAAGGTTCTGTGCGTGAGCGCAGGTTTTGCCATGCCTGTTTTTAACTTTGTACGTATGTAAATATTTTTCAAATTTTTGCTTGGTTACGGAATAAATGCACTTGGGATCTGCAGCACAAATCGGCTCAACTCAACTCAGTTCCTCTTATACCGCTAAGGTTGCTATCCAGGCTATTACACTTTTATTGCTCCTTTCATAATTCTCCAGTCAAACCAAGATTCAAAACCAAGACTCTCATTACATTTGAAATGAGCTGGTACAAGTGGTTGATATAAGTTGGTACTGTCCTGTACTTTTCCTGTTCTGAAATAATCAAGCAAGAATGACCCCAGGGTTTATTTTCCCGCTTCTTTCCATGCATTTTTTAACCTTTTGATTTGATACAATTAAGTTTCACTTGTAATTATAGTTATTGAAATTGGCTTTCTTCAGACCCAATTTACTTGGCTAATGTGAATGGGTCTGTCTGGCTTTGCAACATCCTCCCTGCTGTACCAATGTCATCTGCACTATCAGTGAGTCGGAACAGCATGCTACTGAGGACACACTGATTCTTTTGCACACAGGCAATTTGTTTGAGTAAATGATTTCAGGGTTAAGCATAAACATTCATAATTTCACATGCCACCAGTCCAGATGCCACCCATCCTTTCTCACCGCCTGATTTAGTGGCACCACATTTGTGTAATATTGCAAACATGCTTTCTTATTACACATAGAAGTTGTGATTTTTCTGAGTTGGTTTTCAAAACATAAATATAAAAATAATACAACAAAAACAGTTAATGAAAATGTCAGGGCACATATTTGTCCAGAAGGGATTTGAAAATGTGTACTGCATTCTATAGCACCTCCTGTTGAGACTCAATTCAAACATTGTAGTCGGGCACAGAAGCGTAATTATATGTTTACAACAAGTGAGAAAAAATAAAAAACAGGTGAGTATATGCAGTATGCTCAGTAAGTAATGAGAATGAGATCTTTGAACACTGGCACAAAATGGTTGTAGCTATTTCCAGTCTTCTCCCAGCTAGTTTTCAAGTTGGAAGCCATATAGATTTAATGGTTGTTTACACATTATACATTATCTTCAGAGTCTTTGGGAAAAATATGGTTGCAACAAGACAAATTGGAAATATATATTTTTTGCAGTCATTTCCGAATACTTTACAACAACTACTGATGCATTGCACCTCAGATACTTTTATCTTCAATTAAGCAATGGCCAAATTTTCACATAATTTGCAAAACTGTCTACTCGTGTTATTAATGTTAGCTCAAATAACCTAGCTTGTCTACATGCTCCAAAGACAGATAGCACTGTTTCTTTTATAAATACTGTGCTGGATACTGTTGGACTTTAACAAGTTCTGGACAGAGTAATAAAAATACGCTGTAGCCTGGAAAACGGAATCTTTTTTTCAGGGTCAGAAGCATCTAACCCTTGATTTTAATTTAAGAGTTTTATTTATGGGAGCTACTGTAAAAGTCGCATAACCCTTGCCAACGCCAGACAGAGTGAGACAAAAACTCTTCTTTTTATAATTATTATTCTTTAAAAAGTCCCACCTCCACCCACAGGGAAGTGAGAGAGAAGAGAAAGTGCTGGTGCATGGTGGAAGTGGTACAGGATGATGGACGACGCGCTTAGGCCTAAACATCACATTAATCCTGCTCCTGATCCAGCTCCTTCAAGGACGCAGCTGCACTCTCTCCTCCAAGCATCGAGCACAGGCCAGCAGACTGAAGCCAGCAACCCACTGAAGCCAGCAGCACACTGAAGAGAACAGAACACTGGTACAGCACTAGGGCACATGCTGGGGTACCTTCTTGTAGTCTTAGACTTAGACTTTATTGATCCACAAGGAAAATTATATGGACACAGTAGCTTGCATATTACAATTTATTATAATAAGAGAGAGCAAAAATATAAATGATAATAATACATTCTAAATATGTTTCAAAAAACCAAGAGACTAGTGTCAAAGAAGGCATAATTATATAAATGTATATGTACAAGTAAAAATAAAATAAAATGGAAATAAGTCATAAAAATATCTCAGCAATATGCAAGAGGTCAAAAGGAAAACAGTGCAAAGATGATATGATGATTGACATTACATAGGGTTATTTGTTACATAAGGGTGAGTTGTTGTACAGTTGTATGGAGTATAGTATGAATGTAGTCCTGTATCTCTCACTGTTTGAGCGGAGTTGAAGGAACCTGGCGGACAGTGAGCTAGTCTTAAATGTGCATTGTGCAATTTTTCTAATGGAGGGTCCGCCAGCTGCTTGCCCCCATACTGATGTTATTATTTTGCCCAGAATGTTCCACAGTATGGCATTTGAATGTATCTATCAGACAGTTATTTAATCACTTGTGTTTTTCTGATACAAAATATCATGAAATATATGCAATCTTACTGTGAGCGTGCTAGCCTCTCTATAGATTTGACCTGTAACATGGCCTGGTGATACCTCCTGCTTGTCTCTATGTACATATAGCTTTAAAGGAATGGTTTAGAACATTTAAGTAAAGCAACAAAACAACATAAAACAGAAATGTTACACGGTGCACCTTTAGCATGTCCAGGCCCGGAACACCTCCAGAGGAAGGCACCCAGGAGGCATCTGAAACAGATAGAGCAGCGGCTCTACTCCGAGCTCCTCCCATGTGAACAAGCTCCTCACCCTATATCTAAGGGAGCCCTGTGCAGGAAACTCTTTTCAACCACTTGTATTCGCAATTTTGTCCTTTCGGCCATTACCCAGAGCTAATGACCATATGAGAAAGTAGGAACATAGATTGACCGGTAAATCAAGAGCTTTGCCTTTCGGCCCAGCTCAGTCTTCACCACAACGGTTCGATACAGTGACCACATCAGTGCCAACGTTGCACCGATTCGCCTGTCAGTCTCACGCTCAATCCTCCCCTCACTCACCGAGATACTTGAATTCCTTCACTTGAGGCAGGGACTCTCCACCCATCTGGAGACGGCAAGCCACCTTTTTCCGGTCAAGAACCATGGCCTTGGACTTAGAAAAGCTGATCCTTATCCCAGCCACTTTGCACTCGGCTGCAAAACGCCCCACTGCACATGGTCCTGCACTGCACTGCAAGGTCCTGGTTTGATGAAGCCGTCAGGACAACATCATTTGTGAACAGCAGAGATGAAATCCTGTGGTCCCCAAACCGGACCCCCCTCTGAGCCCTGGTGGAGTCCAACATGCACCTGGAACAGGTCTGACTTAGTGACGGCAATGCGAATACAGCTCCTGCTTCAATCATACAGGGATCAGACATCCCTTAGCAAAGGGCCCCGAACCCTGTAGCAACCCCCACAGGCCACAGTTGAATGCTTTCTCCATATCCACAAACCACATGTGGAGTGGTTGGGCAAGCTCCCATGAACCCTCAAGCACCTGATGGAGAGTGTAGAGCTGGTCCAGTTTTCCACGGTCAGGACGAAAACCACACTGCTCCTCCTGAATCCGAGGTTCGACTATCGGCCGGATTCTCCTTTTAGTACCCTGGAATAGACTTTACCGGGGAGGCTGAGAAGTGGTATTCCCCTGTAGTTGGAACACACCCTCCGGTCCCCCTTCTTAAACAGAGGGACCACAACCATGGTCTACCAGTCCAGAGGTACTGTCCCCAAACACCATGCCATGTCGCAGAGACCTGTCAGCCAAAACAGCCCCACAACATCCAGAGACTTAATATACTCAGCACAGATCTCATCCACCCCCGGAGCCTTGCCACCGAGGAGCTTGCCAACCCCCTCAGTGGCTTCAGCCAGGGTGATGGACGAGTCTGCCTTCAAGTTCCTCCTCAGAAGATGTGACGGTGGGATTGAGGAGATCCTCAAAATATTCTTTCTGTCTGACCACATCCTCAGTCGAGGTCAACACACTCTCCTGTGTGACTGTAAACAGTATTGGTGAAGCACTGCTTTCCCCTCCTGAGGCGCCGGACGGCTTGCCAGAATTTCTTTGAGGTAGTGTGATAGTCCTCCTCCATGGCCTCTCCAAACTTCTCCCAGCCCCGAGTTTTTGCCTCTGTGACCGCACGGGCGGTAGCACAGTTAGCTTGTTTACCTATCATCTGCCTCAGGAGTCACATGAGCCAACAAGGCCCGATAGAACTCCTTCTTCAACCTGACGGCATCCCTTATTTTGGGTGTCCACCAATGGGTTCAGGGATACCCAGCTGAATACCTTGGGTCACAAATCTCATCAAGTACAACAATGTCATGTGATGTTATTAATAGCTGTTAAATAAATATACTGCAGATATAAAGTTTTTCATTCAGATTGTCTATTCATCAGCTTCCTAGCATGCATTGTTATGGCATGTAGATTCTGCAGAGGGTTCACACACCATGTCCTTCTTGAAATCAGCCTCATGCTTTTAGTTGATGCAACTTGTTTTATGTTGTCAGAATAGTATAGCAAAATAGAATTTTAACACCCAAACCCTGCATATTTAGATTGAGTTCTTCTCTCAAACAGAAGACAATAGAGAAAGTGCTCCACTGTATTTTTAAACCCCATACACCTTCACTAGTATTATTTGGATGATTACAGCCCGGGATTTGCAAATGTCTACTGAATTAAAGATAAAAGGCAGCTTTAAAAGAACAACAACAACAACAACAACAACAGCAAATCAACAGCTTCATAACATATTTTTTTCTTGAAGTAACAACATTCTAACTGGCTAAAGCTTGCAAGAGTCAGTTTTGTGTTTTGCATAATACAGGACCTTTAGCTTTCATTTCCTAAAACACATCCCTCTCTGTATTTGTTTTACACCATGATTCGAAAGTAAAAAGCAATTTGAGACTCCATCTCATACCACAATATATAGTCATTAATTATGCACACAGTATTCTAATAAAAGACGTAGAGAGAATCTGTGGGGGATGCGTGTAGAGCTGCAGAGCTGTGCAGATATGAACTTCTTCCTTTTTAAATGCATTTCTGACTTACCTCGTACAGACCCCAAAATACCCAGAGGCCAAGGCATTTATTACTTTCTTCTCATATGGAGGAGGCAGAGGAGATCAGTAAAGCAATTAATCAATCAAGTCAAACTGTAGCTGCGTGTGTGGGAAGGTCTCTGTATTGTACTGTACCTTTGAGCTGCAGGGTGTAGTGTATTCAGTGGGACTCTAGAGAGGACTCTTACTGATATCATTACAGACAATGGGCCACTAGAAGAGGCATTGGAGACAAAACAATAACATAACCATAACATTTCATAAAAGCAAATGGGTATTTTTGTCTGCATTGCCACAAAGTTGCTCTATAATGGGGAATATCAATCCAAGTCAAAATCATATATAAACAAAACAACTCCAAATATAGACTCAAAATATACTTTCCATTCCATGACTCATAACTCTTGTAAACAGTTCTGTGCAAGAGCTGAAAATTATCTTAGCAGATGTTTCAATATTAGTTTTTCTCTGTATGGTACTTATTTATTGTTTTTCTTTATTCCCATTCTGAACTGTAAACCTCAGACACACCCCTGTGAACTAGTCACATGTGTTGTCTGGCTAGCACTGGACCCTCACAGGCTGACCATTGCTGATACATGTTTATGTACCAAGGCATTATGTGTTTTCTCCCTCTATATCTCTGTGCATATATTCAACAAAGAACAGATGGACAGTGGACTGCAATCTAAAGACTCGGGGCTACTTTTTGTACCACATGTTTGCATGGAAACTGCTTAAGAAGCATTTTAATATTCTGAATTCTCAACCTGGATTATTTTACAAAAGGATTGGAAACATAAAGAGCTGGTTCCGATACACCAGTTTAAAATATTTAGACCTACTTTGCAAGAGACTAGTGCCAAACAAGACATAATTACACAATTGTAAATGTACAAGTAAAAATAAAATATAGAAATATAGTAATATAGTAATATGAAATATGTGGGCTGGGAGATGGATAAGGAGAAACAGTACAAAGATGAGATAGTAACTGACATAAAGTTTATCTATTACATAAGGTGAGTTGTTGTACAGTTGTATGGAGTATGGTGTGAACATAGTCCTGTATCTCTCATAGCAGAGCTATAGAAGCCTGTTAGGGAAAACTTTGGAATCTATGTATGTTTTAGGTAACAAATGCCTATAACTGTCTGAAGTGTGTTGAAATTTTGGCTGATCTGTGCTACTGTCTTGATCAGGATTCCCTTGAAATAGACAAAAAAAATCAGATTTTTTTTAATTTTTTTTAAGTTTTTTTTACATTTTTACTTGTACATATACATGTGTAAGTTTGCCTTATTTAACACAAACCGCTTGTTATTTTTGTTGCTTATTTTGGATGTATTATTACCATTTATATATTTTGCTCTTTGGTGTTATAATATATAGTTATGTGTGAGCTACTGTATCCAAATAACTTCCCTTCCCGTTCTATAAAGTTTGTCTAAAGGCCACCACACACTACAGGAGAATTTGCCAGATTTTGACTGTGATTTTCTTTTCCCCGAGTTCGGGTAGGCATGACCCGACTTTGTGTCTTCTTGTGTGATTTTGAAGCCACTGCGCTCCTCGTGTGTGGTGTCAGTGTGACTCTGAGATGCACTGTTAAATCATAACCACCAAACATCAGCAACACTATGATAACAGCCAAAAGAACTAAGCGTCAGGCTCAGATGGAGTGACAGACACAGAGGTGTAAGATTCAAACTCATAAAATAGGGAAAATAATGAGAAGACTTTGCTGCTCACCTCTCGTAAAGTTGTAAAGTTAAACTGCAGCATCTCATCCACATTGTCCACAAAATTTGTCCTCCGCAAATATTGACACCCAGTCCACAAAACCGTGCTGTTAATCCAGTTTAAGGCATTCTTTAAAAGTAAAAAGGCCAGAGTAATTCCTCATGGTTGTCTATTTACATCCAAACAGTGCGTGAATCAGGGTGAAGCTGCAAATTAGTGATAGTGACTCTACTTCCTGTGTACTTTATCGCCAGCCTTCTGTGCATTAAAAATCATGTATCTGAAGTACTGCATCGCATTTCACAAATAATAATAACACAGTTTAAATTTAAACTAGAAGCAGGGTTCTGATCTTTTCTACATTTAGAGTCTTGTGTCTGTGGTGAGTGTGTTTTGTTGCACGTTTAAAAATGGTTTAAGACCGAAAAATCCTGTAGTGTGTAGTAATCTTAAGGATAAGTCTAAAAGAGCTTCTGATGTTCCTTGATTTATGGTGTCATATTTGTCATTTCTTGTCAAAATTAACCATCATGGATCTTAACTAACTATTACGTTGTTCCTAATTTAACTGGGTAGCTATAGAACAGATAGATGCATCTGTTACAAAAGTAAAGAGGTAACAAAAGATAAGCAGAACATGCAGTGTCCCTCTGACCATGTCCTGTCCCTGCTGGTAGCTTCTTGCTGTTCTTGCACAGTTCTTGCTGAGTAACATTAATGTGAAGAGCACAGAGCATAGTGTAAAAGTCACATAGTGCATCAGCCTTTCATTTTCCATGTCATTTAACAAATTCATTTTTCCACCCCACACCATTTACTTCTTCATTATGTTGACAAAACGCTCCCATTATGGATGCTAGCAAGACTTCCCCCCAATCTCACTGTTATTAGTAATATGTATTTGTGGACTACTTCTTATCCGATTCTAGAAAAATTCTTCAGTGTGTATTGAAATATTTACATAGAAGGCACGAATGCGATAGCTGAATCGATGCTCTTTACTTTAGCTTACTTTAGCTCCCTGAGGCGACACAGTGTGTGTAAATAATAGTTTATGTGATGTCTTGGGCTCAATAAGCTCCAACAATCTGTTAGCCTGAAACACAACAAGAAATAAATAAAGAGATATGGTTTTGTATTGATTTTATAATGAGGGTCTCTCAAATCAACCTTAACTACTGTCCTGGAGGGAGGTGCAGCCTGAGTCCACTCCAGAGCTTTACCCTGAGCTTCCATAAAGCATCCTGAATAAATAAGTAACACAGTCTCATCATATGGGCTCTGAATTGTTCAGCTGGAACAATTGGTCAGTAGCATTCAGCACAGAGATGTCTTTTACACCCTGAACCATAATGAATGCCGCCATGTTTGACAGTCACATAACTGCTGCTCTCTCTCTCTCTCTCTCTCTCTCTCATTATATATATATATATATATATATATATATATATATATATATATATATATATATATATATATATGGATTTGCAAACTTTTAAAGTATACTTATGATAAATGATGCATTTAGAGAAAAAACAAAAGCAGCAGGCCAATAATTATTTACAAAAGCCCTGCAGATATGTGGTACTTTTAATTACATCCCGAGAACCTTCCAATCTTATTGGAAGCTAATCCTTGTCATTATGAACCTTAGGTTCCATTCAGCTGTGGCCAAAAAAATCAATCTGCTTCTATTTAATTAAAGGCCAAGCTTATGCAACATTATGTCCTTTGAATCACAGGGCTGCTTCGCCTCTGCGCGGGCCTCACTGTTTATAAGGGGGAAGACTTTGGCATTGCTGGCATTTATTTGGATGTGTGACCTTTTAGCCATGCTTTCATTTGGGGGCCATCGTGTTTCCTGCTGAAGCAAACGTTTAGTGAAAATGCCACAATGTGGCAGCTTATAAGAGCGCAAAAACACTTGGGTCGTTAGATATGTCGTGGAATGGGAGAACAGAACCTTACACAAGTGTCACGGAAATTAATCTTCACCATCATGAAATCTTTATGTTCACATGTTATATTTGACATTTGATATAGACAGACCCTGTATCTGTTTTTCAACAGGTGACAATTCTGATTCTCTTGATCTCAGGTAGGGACTGACAACCCATGTGATGTAGGAAGATATTTGTAAAGTAATAAACAAAGTGAGCACCGAAGAAAAGACTGAGGACTGTTCTAACCTGAACACTGAGCTGTTTTTGAGTTTTCATGAAGGCCACATACAGTTTACTCAATCAACACTTGGCTTTAACAGGTCCACTCAGTCAACAGCTCAAAGTGGCTCCTCCTGCTGAGTGACATGCACACAGCAACTACTGCACAGCCACAGAGTCAACATCAGTGTGGAGCAAACACTGGGATTGGAACAAATGTGTTCAGTCAGGTCCAGCCACTGCTGCTGTAAGCTAAATAGTATACCATAGTACAGCTCTACCGAGAGCTGTTGTATACCATGTAGTATACCATAGTACTGTTACAGAGAACTGCTGTATACCATATATTGCTTTACTAAGAGCTCCTTCCATCATTTACTGGCTGACTTTTCATTTTTAAAATGGTCAATATGCTATTTTATGTCCAGTTCTATTACTCTACCATCAAGTCTCACAAAGAAGCTGAAGAAGAATGGAGTGGAATTAATAATTTATTGAAAAGAGAGTATGATTGGTGAGAGGGACATAAGAGGTAGTCTCTGATTGGATAACAGCTTGGTATTAGGATGTAGAAACAGGGAAAGGAAAAGAAACCACCACAATCATTGCACATTTATGGAAAGATACATTTAAAAATGTATGATGTCACTAGTTGGCAGTGATTAAAATTTGACCCAAAGCACATCCAATTGAACTCAGGTAGAAATATTATTACGCACAATACTGCCACTTTATTTCTGTGGAATGACATTTTAATTTGAAACTTCTGCCTTGAACTTATTGTGAACTTAGTTGTGCATGCAAAGCCTACACTGCTATGTTAATTATGGAGATAATGATACAGTTAGTGTCAAATCTGACTTACACTCAGAACACTTTTCTTAATCTAATTGCAGCAGTGCTTTTCATTTTCTGTGCAATTACTGAGAGAGCTGTGGATAAGGCTGGCTTATAATAACTGCACTGGTGTTGTTTGGATAACAGAATGGCCACAGAACACTTAGAGGGGGAAGGAAAAGCACATTGACTTCACATTTATCAAACGTGCACACAAGACACTATTGATCTGAAGATACAGAAAGGTAAGGCCAGTGGGAATGTAAGAACAATCTCTCTTTTATGCCTTTGCAAACCTGCATCATAGTATTTTGCTAATAGATGTCATTTTTTTTTCTTTTTTTCCTTATTAAAAAAGAAAATCACACACTGAAATTGACGTGGGTGTGTGCCATTGGAATTACCTGTAAAAATCCTTCTCTTTGCTGTTTGGGTTAAACTAAGTAATGCTTTTACCTTTTAACATGTTTTCCAAGTATAAATGTTAAATTCTCAGATTTTAGCAGAAAATCTATTTCCACTTGATGGTCCATTGGCCCTGAACATGTTGCCAAGGACAGTGACAACCCTACTGGAGCTAATTGGGCCACGACTTCCACCACTGACAGCATCGCCGGAAAATAGGGTTATTCATAGTTCAATTGGGCTGCCTTAGTTTAGTGCATGGCCAATTGACTGTCAGATTATTTCTGCACAGCACAGCACTATAGATACACATTTGGCCACTAATGGGAGTAATGGCATCCAGGTGATGGACACTTGTCAAACTAAATGTACCTTTAGGGCAGCTTTTTAGCAGAATTACTGAGCTTGCTGTCCTGTTATGTTTACGTGTCACCATTTTTGCAACTGCATGCTATATGTTCTGTGCATGCTGCTAATTTTACCTTTGTATAAGAACTCTACTGGGAAAGTCATTTGCCCATAATCAGCCAATTACTCTAATCAGATATTACGGGGTTTATTGAAAGCGGATAGGAAGCCCTTCGTGGTTCAGGAAGTCGGTGGATCTCCTGCAGTCTGGAGGAGGCATGCTGAGGGCCCATGCAGATGTAACAAGCACAGAGAGGACGGCCTGCTGCTTGGCACTGCTCTGCTCTCGTGGTGTTCACGAGCATTCAAAGCTATAGTGATGTGCTAATGATACTAGCACACAGCTTTTACATAACACAAACAACTTAGAATATGTTCACACACCAGAGATGTATCAAATATATAACTTGAGACTTACCACACTCGCTCAAGTGTTTCATAGGGAGATTCAATTGGATTCAGTTTAAGTTTTTCAGGTCATAGTCCATTCCATTCCCAAAGTTGTAATTTTTCTAAAAGTAAAAAATAATTAAGAACATCAGTGCAAATTTAGTCCAAACAACATTATTACCATATTTTCTATATAAGTTGCTTCCGAGAATAAGTCGCACCAGCCAAAAAATGAGCAACGAAGAAGAAAAAACATGTATAAGTCGCATTGGACTATTGGACTACATTTCATCTTGAAAGTCAAGTTATAGTAATAACAACAGAATAGAGAACAATAGACTGAACAGGCGTTAATATGTTAAAGTAACATATTAACAGTTATTCAGATAATTATAGCATAAACAACATAACATAAGTTTACCAAACTTACGATCTTACTCCAAATCACTAAATCGATTGAATACTTCACCCTCGGTGTGACTTCTGTGTGACCTCCGGAGATAAATCATAGGTGATAAACCATGATGTAAACGGAGTGCTACTTCCTCTTCTGTGTAGCTGTCATCAGACTCAGCATCAGTTTCAGTTAGAATTATTACGGCCTTCCTGAATCCCGACAGGATGGATTCGGTTGTCACTGAAGTCCAGGCTTTTTCGATTCATCCAGTGTCTTCCAGGAAAGTTGCATGGTGCACCCACTCGGTTGCCATGAAGCTGTGTTCTCCATGTTTTCCACCAGTCCCTCACAAGTTTCTCGCTCACTCCAAACTTTCTTTCTGTTGCTTGATTACCGTTTTTGAGCTACATATTTCACTATTTGCAGCAAGACAGCGGCTTTTTCTTAAGGAGGCATGTGCAATAGAGTGAAGTGACAGTGGTACAGGAGTAATAGTAGTACTAAATGCTGACACACAAGACTACAGCGCCCTCTCGCGGCTGTCAGTCTGAAAATTTTACCGGAGTATAAGTTGCAGGACCACCCAAACCATGAAAAAAGTGCGACTTATAGTCAGAAAAATATGGTAATCTATGTATTATTCTGTTTTTTCCAAGAAGTCACTGTAATATTTATCAATTAAAAGCCCAGATCATTCAGTTTTATTTCAGATTCAAAATAATTTCATGAAAAGACCTAGTTATTAATCAAATGTATTAAATTAAATGTAGATTTAAATAATTACTTGTGCTTGAAAAAATATTATAAAATACTAAACATTTTAGGTAATCAGGTGTAAAACGGGTCCCTATATAGTTAGTAATTCCATAGACAGTAGATAAATATATGGTTACCTTCATGTTTCATGTTTTTTAAATGTGTTTTGTGCCCATAGACTGCATGTATAAAGTGTTGGGAAGGTTACTTTTAAAATGTATTCCCTTACAGATTACAGATTACATACCCCAAAATGTAGTTTGTAACGTAATCCATTAAATTAATTAAAGTGAGTAACGTAATCTGAATACTTTGGATTACTTGATTTGTTGTAGAGAAGCAAAGACTAGGATATCTTCACATAAGTCTGCTAAAAGACAATAAAAAAGCCCATCCTTAACTTAACAGTATTAAAAATATTACTGATAGAAGAGAAGGAGACACGGTCTGTTAAATCTTGTTTTAGACCTGGTTTAGTCCTGGTTTAGACCTGGTTTAGAACTGGTTTAGACCTGGTTTGGACCTGGTTTTAGTCCTGTTTTATTCCTGGTTTAGTCCTGGCTTAGACCTGGTTTTAGACCAAGTTTAGAACTGGTTCGGACCTGGTTTTAAACCTGGTTTTAGACCTGGTTTAGACTTGGTTTAGACTTGGTTTAGACCTGGTTTAGACCTGGTTTAGACCTGGTTTGGACTTGGTTTTAGTCCTGCTTTAGTCCTGGTTTAGTCCTTGTTTAGTCCTGGTTTAGTCCTGGCTTAGACCTGGTTTTAGACCAAGTTTAGAACTGGTTCGGACCTGGTTTTAGACCTGGTTTAGACTTGGTTTAGACTTGGTTTAGACCTGCTTTAGTCCTGGTTTAGACCTGGTTTTATGTCATTTTGGTCTTAAAATGTTCATATTAACCCACTCTACAAGTGTTTCATTTTTCTATTCTATAAATAAATTCCTATTTTTAATGAGCTTGGCTACAAATTCACCCATAGAACTGTTAGCACCATGAGCTTCATTTGACAGATGCCAAACGCTATGGGTAACATCAAACTCCCTTAGTCCTCTTCTTCATACAGTCTATGGTTGTGCCAAAATATTCTGTGCGGTGTTACCATCAAACTTAATTTACCTCAATAAAGACACATTACACAAGTTCTCTTAGCACAAGAACATTACGCCCAAGGCCATTCTCAGGCTAATTCGCTGTTGACTAGCTGCCATTATAAGAGATGTGTGTGCTTCAACATTGATGAAGTACACTGCAATTTACGAGTTGCTTTTCTTTCCCTTAAAGTTGAGTGCATAATAAATTGCGTCGAGATAAGCTAGCTACATCACTTCTTCTGAGCAGCTAAAGAATGGGACAGGGCCATTGTTGTTTTGCCCTTTGACGAATTGCATACCTTGCTATTGTTGAAGGAACTATTGTCCTGAATGCTCATTTTACTTCCCAAAGTGAGCCACTGCTTTGGTTGTAGTCAATAGTGGTTAAAGCGCGTAGGCCGCAGGAACACCTTTTTGTTCATGCACTTTCAATTAAAACTATTCTGGGCTTGCTGCTATTATACTTTTCACAGTTTAATGTGCTAAAAAGCCATCCGAGGTACTGACGGAGTGCCTGACATAGTAGGTTATCAGAAAATAACACGCTGTCAGAGCATGGCACCATTACACACAATGGAGAGAGACCATTATGTAGACTGTGCATTAGTCAGTAAGAGACTCCTCTATTATCCCTCCTCACACCAGCATTTGGAGTTAGATGCGATCACTCAGCACATCATGTAAACCCAGTCTGAAAGCAAAAGTGACAGGCTGACAACGGAGAAGATTGTTTAGTGTAAATGTTGGTTACAGCTGATGAGAATTTGCATAGGAAATAGTTCCTACCGTTTGCCTGGGATCAAGATTATATATACCTCTTCCATACTTTGTGAAGATGTGTCTGAATTCAACTTCAAATCCACTGAATTTACATAAAAAATGTTACAGCTCTATTTTCTCCATAACTAAACATTTAATATTGAAACAATACACATTGTACAGTTAAATTAAATTAAACAAAGACACTGATAAAGAAAATACTTGGCTGCCTTATTACTTTTGCAATAAATAAAAGTGTAATATTGTATTTTGTATTGTTTTAATTGTTCAGATTGCAGTCCACATGTCTGGAATAGTGTGAGGTTCATTTGTTGTGTTTCATGACATGTGCTTGGGTAATTTGCAACAACTCCCAAAAGAGGTGGCTTTAATAAATGAAGATTTTCTCTTGGCCCCACTGATGTAAGTCCAATAGTCTCTTACTGTGAACACCAGCTTAACATAAGCGGGGAAGACTTTGATCTAAAATTTAACAGGGATTTACTGAATCTTTCATGGTATTATTTAATTCATTTAAGTGGGACACATTTTCTTTTGCAGTTTTGTGTAAAGATCCATTTCTGCTATGAACTAGCTCAGCGCGATATGTGCTGTATGAGGTGAAGGCACCTTATTTGTCCACTTTTACAAGTTTAGTGCACATAGACTGCAGCTGGCAGCATCTTTTCTCCTGACCTCGGCAGGGGACAAAACAATGTCCACAGTGTACTCTCTGAGCTCACATCGCCTGCAGCAGCATCAGCTAATGACTGAGCGCTAACGCTCGCAAAGGTTAGGGCAACTTTTGTTGTCCCCACTGCACTTTACTCCCAAATTAGACACAGAAAAGCATTGATTGGAGCTCTTTCTAATGAAGCAGATGATGTTATTCAAAGTGATGCATTTTGTATTATGGGCTATTTTCAAATTTTTAATATCTCAAATGCCTAATACCAAAAAATAATAATAATAATAATAATAAAAATACATGAAACATATGCTGAATGTTTTGTCAAGTCTCCAACATAAAAACTACACAATGTAAAAAACACATATATATTCATGGGTTTCAAAAAGATGAACAATTTGAACCGCTGCCATAGCAATTAACAAATCAGAACAGGAAATATAAATATTAAATCTTATGAAAGGTCAAATGGTGAAACTGAAATCTTTGAATACCAGACACTTTTATATAATTATATGGTTTCTGTATTGAATTTATTGTCATTAGAGTTGTAAGATCATTAGTGCCAGATATGTATTAAATTTAATGGCACACTTTCTCACTATTAATGTTAATAATGAGATTTCAAGCACTTTAGCAGAGTTCTCGCTGATCAAAAGAAATACAAATTCCTTGTGGGAAAGGAGGGGAAGAATCAGCATCCTCTTTACCGTAATGAAGCTTAACTACTTCAGCGGATCATTTCATTTCCCCTCTGTAATAAATACTTGGTATTATATATTTTGCTTTACAGGCACTTTTCTTAAACTGGCTGACACAGGATCAGCAGATATAGTTTTAGGGTACAGTTAATCAGAAAATATGTAACAAACTAACTATGCAAATAACTATGGTTAATTAAATAAATAAATAGTGGTAGTGCTACTTGGCTATTTTGGCTAAGGGCTGTGTTTGTAATCCCTACTGTTGCCTCTTCTCATTTATTGCTGTTTAAAAAGTACCACACAGCCCCTGTCAAGAGCACTCATTTAGGATTAGGCCTGCAGACATAGATTAACATGAGTGCTACCCTTGGGAAGTGAAAAACATCAACAAGATGCACAACCCAATTGACTTCATGCAAAACTTTTATTAAATTACAAAAAGTATATATAAAGCCAATATAAACTTTTAATACTGACCCTAGCAAACATTGAAAAAAAACAAAAAAACAAAAACAACATCTAAAGACGGTGAGGATCAAATTGCCAACTTCGCAATGGACATTTTGTGATAATTCATATTTAAAATTTGTAATCTTATTTTATACAATTATATTATAAAATCCCATGTATGTGCACTGGCTCTCCTCTTTCAGGTAGCATGCATTGGGGTCGTATTATTTGACCAGGAAATGCATTTCTGTTTATATTATACAGCTGTATGGTGTATTATTCAGAAAATCTGCATATGTGCTCTGATATAAAACAGAGAATATAATTAGTATTAGCATAATTGTTGCAGCCATATCATAATTCATTGCTTTCTGGCTTTTGTCGGCAGACATTGGCTATACTATTAAATATGTCCAATCCCACCCAGAATAAACAGTTGAAATAAGCATCTTTTACACACATTACCAAAAATATGGGTTACATCACAGTAAATATGTCAGTTCCAATAAGATTCAAAAATTGCAGCATTTGGAAATGCATCATTCATATATTTCCAATAAGTCTAAATGTGAATACTCTCAGATCTCCCGATCCTGTAGCTCACACTGGAGGTTGTTAGAGGGCCGTAGTATATGAGATACTGGCCATGGGACTGAGAAAGAGGAGGCTTCATGCTGAGAATGCCGAAACACATCCCTGGAGACCTGCTAGGGCTTATATTCTCTATACAAACAGTACCTAAAATGTTTTCCTCCTGTTATAGCCAATATCTTAATATTTGACAGTATATTCGAATGTGTATAATAAAACCTGTAGATAATAAAAGTCTATCGAAGGATGTAGAGCTGTGATTATGTTCTGTGATGCACAGCGTAAGCGGCCTTGCTGTGACATTAGTGTGAGGGTGACAGGGTTTAGGGGCTATAAGCAAGGCTTGAGTTTGGCCATGGTCTACCTTGAAAACGAAATTTATCATAAGGGTCTTTTTGTAAAAAAAACAATAAATAAAGAAAAGTATACTGTAAACACAACAACAGTAACACACATGGCCAATGTCAATGTATATTACTTATACCATTACCTCTTTTTTCTTTCTATACGAGAACTGAAGCTTTATTCTTTCATGTTTTGTCTTTTAAAATGCTAGATTTCCCTTTGTCAAATTGTGTGGATAGTTTAGGTGTAAATATGAATTTGTTTATTTATTTGGTAATATTTTCACCTCTCTCTTTATTTTGAGAAGAAGTAAAGCAATAAAATGAGCCTTTTTCATTTGAATTGAATTGAATTTTGTTTTAGTCAGTTTTAGTATATTAAGACATGTGACACTGCATATGTTTATGTGGAGAAGTGTATTATATTACATACAATGATGGTAACATATTACCTCACTGAATACTTTCAAGGCTCTCCTTGCACCCTAATTCCTTTTTTATTCCCCAGAGAAAGGGGAGATTACTTTGTATGAGTTCATAAGGAAATATGTGACAGCATTGAGACACCTGGGTTGCCTTGAGGAGATCAATAGAAATATTACAGAATCGTGTGTAGGAGAGAATAAAGTGCAAGTCGTGCTCATTACTGCCCTTGGATCTGGCTCTAATCCTGCGTCTGTGATTCACAGGTGAGAAAGGATCGATGGTGGACGCTGCAATGTGAATGAGTGCTAATGAAAACACAAGTGCAGCACGTGGAGCGCATGTGGATTTTCAGTAGCCTTAGCGGACAGATGGGTAGTATGACAATGACATGGATGCAGCTCAAATAGTAAGAACAGAATTTACAATGTGTGTATTTTTAATTTGATGTAAATTTTGGTTAAACTTATACACAGTTCAACAATGGTAAATTAACGGCTGTGTACCGGATTTTTTTCTCATGGATTTGAACAAAATTTGCCCTTGAGGTGCTCTCCTCATCTAATTAGAAAGAATTTTATTTGATATTCACGAACTGCTGTAAGGTTTACAATGAAAACAAAACTGGTCTCCGAGTTGTGAAATATCTTATAAACTCATTGTGGTGAATAATTAGGTTGCTTTGAATGCAAAAGACAAATTCAGAATAACTTTGGACTATTGCAAACTGTTTATAATTTAAGAGTAAAAATAAGGTACAGCGCTTAAAGTCTCCACGTTTCCTTGATTCTGTCTGTGTCCCAATGCAACTGCACAAGCACAACAAATGTGCCCTCCTTCAGATTATGTTAAATGTCCCTTTTGTGCTGATTCCCTCCTCTTACTTTATATAAACAGAACAATATCCTTAAATTCGAGACATAACTACAATGGGAATTAGCACCTGCTTGATGAAGGTACAGTGTAATTTTGTTGTTGTTGCATACAGTCTTCAGAGAAAAATATGGGGACAATTTGTGATATAATTACCCCAACCTGTAGCAGTGGTGGCTTGCACATCTTGGCTGTAATTTCGGTTAAGTAGTACATCCATGTGATTACTTGGCAGTCATTAGCTAACAGGACACAGCACACTAATGCCATTAGCGCTAACAAGCTCAGTGCTGTTGTGCATTATAATTGGCATATATCTGTCATTTGATAACTGGGAACCAAGTCGCTTAGCTGAAATTCTTGTTGTAATTCTGAAAATACTGAGGGAGCTTTGGTTCGATAGACCTTTGCCTCTGCATCTTGAGCTATATTCCAAATTGTTTACTGCTGAGAAATATTCTTACACCAGACACTCTCATGGTGAATTGTTATTTTAAAAACACATTGCTTTCTTGGGAGAAAAAAAAAACAACAACAACTATGACATAAGCACTTCAGAAAATTAAGGATAGGCACTAAAAGCACAGACTACACTTTATTTCCTGTGGCAAAATTTCAAGTCCTCACAAATGACTTGCCTAAATGAGACAATATACAGGGCCTTGATAAATGGCTGCCAGTTGGTGTATGTGTTTGTGTGTTTTATGATGCCACCTGGGCTACACTCTGCTCAGCCCATGCAGAGAGCTATTTGTAAGGCTGACATTTTAAAAGATAGCAGATTCTAAAATAAACAAAGGCAAATGCAGCTGTGAAAATTACAGTGACTGGAAGCATCTCGTTGCTGACTTAGTAAATATTGAACAGGGCATGTCAACTTTTCGGACAAGGGAATTGTCTGCATAACTAAAACACTTTCTAAAAACTGTCTAAAATGTGAACTCTGAGAAGTATTCTTTTTGATAACCAGTTTCAATTTAGTTTTAATCCTATCCTTCTCAAATATTCTGGTTGCGCTCAGGATAAAGATCGGAGTCATGCACACACCATAGAGTTCTCAGTTAGCCTAATATTAAACCAGTGAAGGTTTTCTGAATACTAAACTGAACATTCATTCAAAAGAATTCAGTGTACTAAATATATAGCTGATCATTCTATGGCTCTTTTGTTTAGATTTAAATAAAAAAAGCCCACTCTAGTTCTCCCTGTGTTTGGGTGGGTTTCCTCTGGGCACTTCAGCACACCCAAAGCCTCAAGCCAAAGCATACACCATAGGCTGAAGGATGGGTAAAATGCAGAGGACAGGTTTCCCTACAGCGATAGTGAAGTTTATATTAACCTTAACCTTAGAGTAAAAAAGTAGACATGCAAACTCTGCACAGAAAGGCCCGGATGACACGGGAATTTAACCCAGAACCTTCTTGCTGTGAAGCATAAGTACCAACCATACCTAATCTAGTATCTTTGCTCTGCTTTACAGCCCCTCCACCTCTTGCTCTTTGGACATTAATTCTGTGATTGAAAATACATTTAAATAGATGTGTCATATCCATCATAGTTTATATCCTCACTGTTTACTGTTCATGATTTTTAATGAATGAACAGTCTGTTAGCAGGTGCTTAGGAACTGGTATGGTGCTACATTCTGACACAGTCTACAACACAGACCACATGGCCAGCACTTTTAATTACTTGTTTACATGTACATGGCAAAGTGTTGGCATGCCCATTTAGCAACATGTAACACTAGCTGTTTGGATACCCTAGAGTCATAATACAAAATAATACTGGTGAAACTGAACCCTGAAGTTGTTAGTAGACATAGTACTACTTAGCAGCAACAGAGCAAAGGAAAGTTTCATAAGATTAATGTATTTTGAATATACTATAGGCAGTAATGAATTCATCATTGGTTATTTATGGTGAAAGCTATTATGTATAGTAACTTCAATGTCTCACCCTGTTTCAAGCTAAAAGTTTAACACTTAGAAGCGAGGCAGTGGTCATGATTTATTGAGATATTTCATTTATTTAATTCTTTTGCTCCTCTGCATTCCCAAGAACACGAATAACTCACTGTACAAATGTGCACACAGCATCTATTGTATATTTTCAGTACTAGTGAAATGTGTTTTGCACCAGTTGCGGTCCATTACAGATGATCATGTTATTTCACAATTGTAGGTGAAGTTTTTTAGGGTATGAATGAATTTTATAATTGTGCCCTTTGTTGTCAGAAAAGTGCTGGTGCAGCCAATGGGCATATTCATATTAAAACTGGGATACCTGACACTTACACGAAAAGTGAAAGTAGGTATTTATAAATATAAACCATTCCCTAGCTCTAACAAACCCACATTACAAGCATGGTTTTCTTAGTCCACAGTTTTTTTCACTCTGAGAGGTGAAGAAGGATGGTCATTCTGTCACCTTTCAAGTTTCTGATCTGTAAAATATTTTAGTTAGATGAACACAGTGTGCAGTTGTCTAATTTTAGTCAGAAAATCCTGTAATTTAGTATCAATAACTTTTTTTTTTTTTTCACCGTGATTCATCATTCCTGCAGTCATACTGCCTGTAGAAATTTACAGGGAGAGTTGAGAATCTCAGTAATAGTCCAGTGCAGCGTTGCAAAGCTGTGAACAGGAGCACGCTCCCAGCACCTGTCTCCATGTTGTCAGTGGTGAGCTCAAGGCTGCATTTTGCAAAGCAAAGAGGCCTGATATGGGGGTCGCTCTACAGACAGCAGCTGGCCCTGAGCACAATAACATGCTCACACATTCACACTGGCTATTGTGGGAGAGAGAATGGAGGCAAATCTCTTCTAATTTTAGACAGAACAAATCCTATTGTTTTCTGTAATCACAACAATACATATGAAATATATTCATCAAAATATAGGTTCAGACATTGCTGCAAAAATCATTCTATATCATAAACAGCTGGTTGTGCATTATAGTTTGTTTTTATGCAAAGATTAAATTTGTGAAATGTAAATGTGTGTTCAAACCTGTACTACTGATAAAATGTATACACGTGTTTTTAAAGTATTTTACTGCTGACTGAACTAACTTTAAAGGTGTACTGTGTACTACTTTGCTGGGAATCTCTCACAGTATGGCATCAAAACACTTTACATGAATAGAAATGGCAAAACTAAATAGAGATCAATGACACGATATTTTCCCAAAGTATTTATTGTTTATTTTGTTTTGCCTGGTGCGTTTTTGATTTCGTGATAGCTATATAATTTCAGTCCCAATTTTCCCTTCTCCAAACCCATCCGATGCCATCCAAGTGGTTAAGTCCAGTGGCTCTGTTTCCCATCTAACCAGAGAGAATATGCTTAACAAAAGAGGCGTAGTTAATGCACCCGTTTGCGTCCTCCTGTCCCGCCATCAGCCTGTCCACCTCGTCCTCTGTCATCCTCTCTCCCAGCGTCGCCAGGACATGCCTCAACTCCGCTCCCATGATGGTTCCATTGCCCTCCTTGTCAAAAACCCTTAGCCCCTCTACAAAATCCTCAAAATTCCCCTGATCTTTCGCTCTGGAGATGTGCTGGAGCATGGGCAAGAAGGTCTCAAAGTCCACCATTTTTGTGCTCATATCTTCTGGCCTTGGCTTCCCCAGCACTTTGAGCACATCCGCGTTGGTTGGGTTCTGTCCCAAAGCTCTCATCACGTCCCCGCACTGTCCAAAGGTGATTTTCATCTCCCCCGTTGGTGTGCGGTCAAACAAAGTAAAAGCCTCTTTGAACTCCTCTATCTGGTCCGGAGTGTACTCAATGGTGATGCTTTCGGGTCAAAATCCGGTTCTTTAGGGGGTTCGGGCTCAGGCTCGGGGACTGGTGCGGGTTTTGTAGCAGGTGGAGTTGCTTCTTTCTTGGGCTCTGGTTTTTTAGGCTCTGGCTTTTTGGGTTCAACCTTCTTTGGTGCCATGTTTCTATGGGGTCGGGGAGGTGAGTCAGGGCTTGTTGCAGGAGAAGAATCAAGAGGAGAGACAGGAGGGATTGAAAGTGATTCCCGAGCACATAGGTCCACCCGCCTTGTACAAAGCTTTTATATGCACGTTGTCCGGGGAGCCCCAATAGTCATTTCCAGCAGCTCACTATAAAAGGAAGAAACCAGAAATAGATCCTTATAGCAAGTGATGTCAACATTAAGTATTGTTCTCAGCTGCTGTCATGTAGCTGGCAGGGTTATTTGCTGTCATTAGTGGGGGTCCAGTTGCATTAAGGCAAAAATGCAGTGTGTCTCTAATGGACAAAGGGATCAGTGGCGGTAACAACCCCTGAGAGGCCAAGCACTGAAATAGCTTAAGTCACAAACAGGTGAAAGTCTGATTATCACTGTTCTGTGGACCTCCTACAGGATAGCGTTAACATACTTAAATGACCTAACAACTCACTAATAAGGTCACCCACAAAAAGACTAACACATTTATAAATTACAGGCCATTTTAAGGCCCGATGTTACACAAAATTGACTCTTGTGAGCGTTTAGCCATGCTGTTACTTCCACAAAAACATACCAGGCGTTTTGCTTTGTTTTTCATTCACATGTTTGCGTAATCCTGTAGTATTAGTCTGTCTACATCACTCTCTGCTCTGTTCCACCTTGTGATGTCATGACGCGGTAGTTTTCAAGTTAGAGTAATCTTTTACTTTTAGCTCAGTAGAGATTGGTAATTCCAGGGTTGAAATCATCCAAATAATTCTAGTGGATATGTATGGAGTTTAAAGACACAGTGGAGCATTTCCTGTATTACCACATGACAGCAAAAGTTGGAACAGAGTGTTTTCTGTTTGAGAGAAGAACTCATATACAGGGTCTGTGTGTTTAAAATATGGGAATGAAACAAAATACAAAACTCCCAGGTATGTTTGTGATGACGAAACGACATTATAACATAGATCAGAAAATAGCGCAATATGGGCACTTTAACATGCTGTCGTAAACAAGGAAAACACACAAACAATATGATATTATGATATTAGCAGTATCAGCAGTGATAAATGTGATACTTGTTGTACTTTTTGAACTACTATACACTAATTGATGACATGCAACTGTCTCATTGGAATGTTACATAGTATGACATTAAACATATGTATTTGTATTCATGTAATTATGTTTTTAAAATTATTATTACTTTTTTAAATTTATTATTACTCAAATTTATCTTAATGCATCATGTATTCTTCCTGTGTGTGGTTTGCCTGTCCATGGATCTGAACTTTAACTAGGCTTATTGGTGTCATCAGTTTGTCTCCGTGGAGATAGATATGTTGATTGCTTTATTATGGAATGTTTCAGAGAAACCATGGAGGCAAGATGGCAGGCGCTCCATAAGAAAAGCCACATAGTGCACCTTTATATGTTCTGTGCTACTTCACATTTTCAGTGCAATATACCCATCACTTTGACCATATGAAGTGGTTCTATTATTAAAAGCATCCCTTGTCACTTATCTGACTGGCCAGAACCACACGCTCTGACAAAACTTTACGAAGACGAGTGGATCTGGAGGCATATCATATATCCCTGATTTCAGAGAGTGTGATTGACAGACAGATTAATCTATCAGAGAGATGCATGATCCGTTCACACCAATAACAAACATGGCTGCTTATTTGCAAAGAAGAGGGGAAAAAAAACAATATAAAAGACTGAGAAAGAGCATGGATTTTGACAGAATGAACAGTTGAATGAATGACAGTCAAAGCACCAAACTATTACTTATCTCAAGTGAAAGAAGTTATTTATTTTGTTCTGAATGTTACAAGAATTTTGGATAGGAGATACATTATCTTGCATTTGAGAAACACATACTACAATTTAGCATCTTAAATTAGGATGGAGGATTTTTACGCTCTATTGTGCAGTTTCGGTTGCTTCTGGAGTCTAACAGAATGTGGAAGAGCTGGTCAGGTAACTCATTACATTTTAGATTTAAAGGTGCACTATGTAATTTTGTGGTTGTGGGTCCATCACCTGTTTGTTTCTATAGACATGTGCACTGTGGAATATTCCACACAGTGACATTAAACAGCTCTCTCTTACATGTATTCAATTATAGGTGCTTTTATAGCTCAAAAATAACTACAGAAACAAGAGTTCTAACTGTGAGTGGGGTTGCCTCTCCACAGATCTGACCTGTAATTTGATCTAGGTTAGTCTCCATGCAGATAGAAAGGTAGGTTTAATACCATACTGTGAAACATTCCAGAAAAAGCAGTAACATCTCCATTGAGACAAGCATTTGACAGACCATATGAAAATACAGCACATTGCAGCAGTTTTGAAGTTCTTTCTGCTTTTATTTGCTTTTATTTGCTTGTGCTAAAATGTGGGTCTATCTATGCAATCCTTTTGAGTTGCTAGGTGTGTTCAGGCCAGTGCAATCACGTGTGTCTTTTATAAATGAGCAGTATGTCACTTGGCCTTTATGCTAATGACGCCTCTGCAATTCACTCCTGTGGATGATAAGTGAACCAACAAAACTGCTATTTCATTTATTGGAGAAAGGAGCGCGATATATGGGATATGCAAAGGGCTGCTATTTAATCATGCTGATGTTAATTTGGTGTGCACTCTGAATTCCATCACAGCGTTTGAGACATGTCAGTTTCACCCTTTTCATTTTCACCTCCTGTCCTACATCTTGGGCTGGGATACAATGACATACAGCAGTTTAACTAATAGCGATGGGTCCTGCAAGTCTTACATCATTATCTCATCTTTTTTTTTTTTTTTTTTTCCATATTTCCTTTCTGAGGTCACATGGCCAGTAAAAGCTGACAGCTAATTTGTTATGTCCTGGTCCATGAGAGGAACTAGACACACTGAAAGGTGAACACATCTTAAAGGTCCAGTATTACGCAAAATTGACTCTTGTGATCTTTAAGCCATGTTATGTATATTTATCTTATTATTAGTCTGTCTACATCTTCAATGCTCAAAATACTCTCTTCCAATTTGTGATGTTATGAAATGGTAGTTTTCAATTTAACAGCTGCCTTTTATCTTTAGTTCAGTAGAGACAGGTAATTCTAGGCCTGAAATCAACAAAATAATTCTACTGACGGTATATAGAGTTTAAAAAAACAGTGGAGCACTTCCTGTATTACTGCATGACATGACAAGACAAAACAGTGCTTTTTGTTTGAGAGAAGAAATATGCAGGGTTTGTGTGTTAAACATGTCTGAATGAAACAACACTCAACAACGGAGATAAGAAAATAGCGTAATATGGACCCTTTAATGTAGTGTATGTGTCAGAATGTGTCATGTGTTGAATAAAATAAATGATGGTTCCATGTTTTGCCATTTCACTCTGCTGGATCTAATATGTTAATCTTCCTATGGGGGCTTTAAATTATAATTACACAATCGTTCATTTATTAACCTCAAGGTGACTCAATATGCATACTGGATTTCTGTAGTATTCAGCCTTGCTAGACAGATATTGGCCCAGTGCTTGCAACTGAAGGAGTATATGTATGGTTTCAATACTCTTTTGAAGAAGTGTCTGGGGTGGGGGAAGTCTGTGCATCTTAGGCCTTGTCCCAATTATGCTTTAGAACAGGGGTGCATAATTATTTTTTCCATGCAGAAAATATTGTGGAGGGCCGGGCCAAAATGTGTAACTCAATTCTGAATAATATTTATTGTATTTCTTTATAAAAAGCAGTAAATAGCTTTGTTTTGACCATCTAGTAAGATTGGTACGAGTACATATTATGACTATGCAATGAAAATGTGAGGTTGTCTTACAAAAATGTCAATATAAAACACCTCTAAAAGAACAGCAATACAGCTTTAGTCCATGTATGAGGTAAAATTATAAATATGTTTATTTTGTAATTCCAAATGATCTTAAACGGGCCAGTCAGAGTCAACCAAAGGTCTGAATGTGGTCCGGGAGCCAGAGGTGGGACCAAGTCATCGTTTTGCAAGTCTCAAGTAAGTCTCAAGTCTTTAACCTCAAGTCTGAGTCAAGTCCCAAGTCAAATACAAGCAAGTCCAAACCAAGTCTCAAGTCACTGGCCCATAAGTCCAAGTAAAGTCCAAGTCATCTGCTTTGAGCCTCAAGTTACTTCAAGTCTTTAAACCAAACTACCAAATAGAGCTTTGCTTATTGCAATTTTATAACTTTTAAGATAAACTGTACTTATAAAGTCACAGTATATTTATATATGAGTATTTATAGAGAATATAAGAGTTGTAGAAATGATAATTTTTCCTTTTTAAATGTCTTGACAAAATCTTAGAGTGAATTATTATGGTCAGAATAGAAAGAAATCAGATTTAAAAGTGCAAGTGACAAGCCTCAAGTCTGAGTCAAGTCCCAAGTCTTAGTCCATTTTATCAAGTCAAGTCCTAAAAATAGTCCTAACTCAAGTCTGACTAGAGTCCAAGTCACGACTTGTAAGTCCCCACCTCTGCTGTGAGCTGTATAATGCCCAGGTCTGCTTTAGAAGAATGTGTGAATATGAATAAACTAAACTGAAAACACCTTGAACAAAATATAAATTTGATTGTCACGGTGATAGAGAAATGGCGAAGAGTTTGTTTTGTCATTTGTAGTTTTACTTGAAAAGGTCCCCTAAACTGAAAAAGTGTTTTGACTAAAGTACATAATATTTGAGAATGAGGTGTGACAAACTGAAGAAACGACTGAGTAAGGACTATTTTTCTAATGGGGGTAAACATTACACTAACTATAACACTGACAGGGTTTGTGTTGATGTGTCAGTTACTGCCGAGGGCTAAATGAATTGGAGAAGTTCAAAGCGCCTGTCGTAGCTTTCTGTCAAGCATCTTTCAAAACAAGGCCTCGAAACATGGCAAAGATATGACATGACTGAACCAGCCAATTGATACTTTTAGCATCTGAAAACACATGCATCGGGTCCCTGTAGTATTACTACATGACAGACTGTTTATAAATCATCTATTGTCTTATACTAAAGGGTGATTGCATACATATTTTGACATATAGTACACATATAGTATCCTTGCAGTATTTATCAGTCAATTATTAAAATATTGTATAATAGTGAGCCTACTTAGTCAAATTTCTTTAAAGGTGTACTGTGTAAGAGAGGCTGCCATCTGCTTGTCTTCATCAAGATGCCCCACAGTATGCCATTAAAATCATCTATGTCAATACAGACATCTGTGGAAAAGCAACCCCACTCACAGTACAAATACAATCTTTTCAACTTATATTTAAGCAATAAAAACACTTTTATTGAATAGGGGTGTAATGATATCCAAGTCTCACAATACAATATCGTCACAGTATATCGTCAGGATATTTATTGTGATATCATGGGAAAGCTCATGATATGGTGGGGAAGCTCAAGATTAGGGATGTAACAATATCCAATCTCTGTACAGTATTTTCACAATACACATCTCATGGTACAATATTTAATGCAATATTTTGTGGAGGCTACACAGCTAAAACTGTTACTTTGCTACTTTTTCCTCTTAAAATGCCTTGATAAGACTTAAGATAAGAACTAAGACTTAAAAGTACTTATAACTGTTGTTATTTCTTCTTGTAGTCTACTCTGAAATGGAGCAAAGGATCATGGTCTATGTAGTTCCTCTATCTTTTTTTTTTTTTTTTAGCTATTGCTGCACCATAACTCTTAATTTAAGCAAAGAAACTTGTAATTCGATATATTGTGATGGTCCACGATATTATTGTGAGAACTTTGAAGATACGATATCATGATTTTTTTTAAATTTATTTATTATTGTTACATTCCTAGTATTGATTCAATGACTTTAATGCCCTACTGTGGAACATTCTGGGCAAACTTATAATATCTCCATGAGACAATTAAGTCGCAGACCATCCACTAGAAAAGTTGCACCATTAATTCAGAATAGCAGGTTAAATAGTATCCACATGTGTATTTCAGGTTTTATAAACATGACATGAATGTGTTCTCAGATATGAAGTAGACATGTTCAGATCAAATATTGCACATGTACTTACTGATGACAATTGCAATGTTGGTTTATTCTTATTGACAAAACAATGTACATAGTTTAATCCTGAAATGCCTCTCTCTGGTCTGCATTGTCACTACCCAAATCCCCACAGCAGCAGCCAATCATTGCTGCTTCACTGAGTGAGTTCTGGAGCTTCTGATCTTTCACATGAAACATTCACATGAGACTATTTATACACTGAGAAGGAGAAAAACTTGCTTGTATTCTCTATATGCTACATGTTTAGGCACTATGTTCAGGTGATTGACAGACTAATAATAAAGGGTTACTCAAATGTGTGAATGAAACAAAACACAACTCCAGGTATGTTTTGATGAGGTAACAACATTCTAACATGACTTAAAGCTCACAAAATCCAGTTTGTGTAAAATAACACCTTTAATGTTACAAATTAAACTTGTAATGTTTGACCCATGTTCACTAAAGCATGAATTTTTCAACATTTAATCTATTTTCCAACTGAGCTTCAATAGCAATTTTCATCGATCGTTCTTTAAAAGGCTCACTTGCATTTGCCTGAATTTCTCTTCTTGTTTTTTATCTCTTTTTATAAGCACAAGCCAGTTCCATTTATTATTGATGGACTTGTGGTCTTAAGGTTTTATTTCAATAAAAATGTTTTTCTGGATTCATTTGGACTGCTTCACATTTGCGTCCGCTGTCTGAGAGGCCACTTTCCTTGTGCTTTGCTCTAATTGGCTTAGTAGCACACACAGACAGTTACTATTCTGAGAGGGCTTTGACCATCACTAACAGAAATTGTCTGCAGATATCTCGTAAATCCCCCGCTAAAGGCCATCTTTCGGTGGGCAGCTTGTACGGGGAAAGCCTGGCCTCCGCGAGCCTCTGAGTTCCATGGGGTCCTGGAGTGTTGGACGTGTGAGGGGGTGAAAGGGGGCGGAGCAGGCACACACACAGAGCTCTTAAGCCTTCAGATAACAGTGGGAATGGGGGCAGCCAGCCCACACTGAGTCCAGGCCTAATAAAGCAGAGTGATGGAGACAGAGGGTGCATTCCTCCCATGGCCCTGGTCGGCTGTGACTCAGTCTGTAAAGATTTGGCTGTTTTGTTACTGCTAAAAGGAGCAACCGCTCTGAGCCCTGACTTTCCTCTGGCGCCCCTGTCATTGCATATGCTTTTATCCCATTATGCCATTGGTCACTGCCATTACTGAAATAATCTATAGTAATGTGAAGAAAATGTATTTTTAATTTAATTCACTTTGCAGCCATCATGTTTTTCTGGTGGAGGGTTAACTGTTGGTTGTATGTGCAGAAATCTATCCCCGAGGAAATAACCAGGCGACTTTACCAGGTCAATTTACAGATCAGATCTGTGGAGAGGCGACACTGCTCAAAGTAAGGATATGTGTTTTTTCAGCATTAAAACCACCTGTATTTTAATAAATGAAAGATATAACTTTAATGTCATACAGTGTGAAACATTCTAGCAAAGCAAATACCATCACTGTGGGGAAAAGTTATATAGTGCACCTTTCATTAAATGCATTCTTAATGTAAGCATTCCTCCGAAAAAGGGCCATAAGTCAGTGTCAATTACATGCTCAGATGGATAGAAAATTCCAAATCCATGCCAAGTCAATGGGAAAATGAATGCACACTAGAAGGAAAGCAGTCACCAAAGAATATACTAAAATATGATGATGATGTAATATCAAATACAATCCTAATTATATTATGCCGGAAGCTCTTCAGATCATATTTCAAAACAAATAAATGCATGCCTGAAACATCTAAATCTGTGTGTAAATGCTAAAAAATGTATTAACAATTCTTTATTAAAGGGTCTATATTACATCAAATGGATTCTTGTGAAATTAAGTCATGTTATAATGTTGTTACCTCGTCAGAAATATGCCTGGAGTAGTGCTTTGTTTCATTCACACATTTGAGTAACCCTTTCTTATTAGTCTGTTTGCATCTCCAAAGCTCAAAATGCTCTGTTCCACCTAATGGAACAGAGCATTTTGCAAGGTAGTTTTCAACGTAACAGCTGCCTTTTACCTTTAGTTTAGTAGAGATTGGCAACTGGGTGAAAGTATCCAAAGTATTCTAGTGAAGGTGTATGGACTTTAAAAACACAATGAAGTACTTCCTTACCACATGACATTACAAGGTGGAATAGAATGTTTTCTGTCTGAGAGTAGCACTCAGCCTAAATATGCAGAATTTGTGTGTGAATGAAACAAAATACAACTTCGGGTATGTTTGTGATGAGGAAACAACATTATAACACATTGGAGTGTATTATAGGACCTTTAAAGTTTATTATTAAGTTATGTATTGTTTATAACATAAAGTGACCCATGGAAGTGTAGCTGGTGATGTATGCTGCTGAAGCTAATGAGGGCCCCAACATAAATATAATCCCAAACTGAATTAAATGGCTGAAATACAGTTATTTTTCACCAAATATTCAACTTTCGACATGCTTACTGCCTTGACAGTCACACAAGCCGGTTCTAAAAGCAAATGTCAAAACCCTGTTATGAAAGGCATAAAAACATTAATAAAATGTTGCTTGGAAAAGTGCAGAATGACAGTCCTAAACATCTGTTATGTGTCAGCTATCAATTATGTGTTGACAGGCGGGTATGCTCCAGCACTAACTACAGGTCTCCTCAGGCCACAGCGGACATCATCACTAGAGCACTCGGAGGAGGAAGAGGAGGAAGAGGAGAGGGCTTTCTCTTCACCATATGTGATTAGTGATGATTAGCTTTGCTTTAGATGCCACGAGTGACACGTTCATTTGAGGTTAGTTGAATTAGCTGCATTTACTAAAGTTTTACAATCTAAGTTGCACCTCATAACCTGCTTATCATGGAGATGTCATTGCTTTGACTTGAGTGTCCCAATGTGGAACCATTTTGAGCATTTATTAAATTCCATGTGTGGTTTAAGCTAAAAATGTCCTTAAAGGTGTTTTACTTGATATTGTCCAAACCATTTCAAATAAATTAATTAATTTATTTGAAATGGTTTGGTTTGCAGTTGTCCAACATTATTCCTCAAACACATTCTTAGCATCCTTCGAATTCAGTGCGATGAGTTAAGAGTGATTTCTACAACTTTCAGAGGCCAAGGTGGAGTTTTGTTGTGACGGTAACTCTAACAACCACTCACATGCTGACAATGCACTTCCTAGTTCGCGAACAATTAACGATCATCCAAATTCTCTTTGCTGTATGCTTAGGTCTGACTTTTTCCAAAACAGAGCTGAATTGTTTGCAAAAATGAACAGATCCCAAAAGGTGCTTTGAATGGCATTTTGTAACTTTATTCTTTGGTAATAACACAGTGACGTTATAATGAAAGTGGGCCATGGGGTAAAAGGAAGCCAGCTTGCAGACATCTGTGTAAACAATTTAATTAAGACCATGTTTGATGAATTATAGCTGGTGAAGGCTCTGCCCGTCCTAATACTTCACTTTCTTAATTACACCAGACATCCATGTGTTCATTCTCTGTGCCCACTCTGTACCCGCCTCAATCCCCCCGCGCTTACAATGAGAGAAATTGAAAAACTACAAAAGGGAAAGTGCATTTCACAGTCTACTGAAGCAAAGCAAGCAATTTGAAATTAATCAAAACACAATAAGTTTACAACATGATAAAGAGGTGCCGTGTGCAAAATGAGAGGAGTCAATTTGTGGTATTTCCCTCCACTTTATAGTGCAATGCATAATAATTACTGCCTATGGAAATACATTCACATTTAGCACAATGTGTTTTAGAAGCAGGTGAAGTCGTGGAGGGTTGTGAACATAATTCAGTGACAATTTGCAAAAAGGAAACCACAGACAGTCTTCTTTCATTGCAGTACACTTTATTGTAGCAGCCTGAGTCATTATTAACGTAAGGCATCAGGGTGGCCAAGCATGCAGCGTCTGTACTTGTAATAACAATGGCACTGACTTAACCTAGTGAACCTTAAATTCAAGAGGAGGACATTTCATGCTCAAGTCTGCATTATGAAGTCTGATTCACATAATAAGTATTCACAATAGCCGGACAAAAAAAAAGGAAAAGAAAGGCTACAAAATGAGAGTGAAGAAAGCAGAGGAGGTGGTTACCTATTACAGGGGAATGTGATTAAACTAAATGATTGTAATTTCACAGTAGCAGCTGAAACTAGCTTGAAGAGAATGTCAAATTGTAATTAGCCTACTACAAGATAGAAGTGACAAAACAACAAGGTAGAGGCCATAAGAACGTTTGACTGAAAGTGTATGAACAGATTTGAAAAAAGGGAAGACACACACAAAGAACAACACAAATAGGGTTATTTCAGTTGTTTTAAAGAGCAACAAAATGACCTGGGAGCAGTAAGAAGCTTCTTTGCAGAAAGTTTAACAAATGTACCTGTTGTAGTTCAATAGTTGGAAGAAGAGGCATGATTCTGCTTTCGTGTTGTGTTGGATAAATCGTAAATACAACTATTCAAGTGAAAGTTGCACATGAAAACTACACCAAGTGGTTTGCTCAAGTCTGAGAAATGGGGATTCTGGAAGCAGCATGAGCGAACCAAGATGTTTTGTATCAAGTGATTATTAAGTATGAGATAACTACTGTAGGCAAAAGTTTCTGCTCAAAATATTGAGTCACAAACAGATACAGAGTGTGTTCAAAGGCTGGGTGAACAAGGACTACCAAACATGCACAAAAACACACATACCTTGCACATAAAATCAGCATGGAGTTTTAACACTGGGGAAAGTTTATTTACCATAAGTACATGACCCAGAGACATGGACCTTCAAGACATAGTGATATTATTGTCCATTCAAGTTTGGCTATGCTTCCGTTTTATACATATGATGATACACTGTGCTGGCTGTGCAGGGCTGAAATGAAAATGATCACCACTGCTATTCTCATTCTAAACCAGTCGTTCCCAAAGATGTATAGTCACGGCCTCCTATTTCTCCAGACATTGTACAGGAGCACCCAATGACAAAGCATAGTCAGTTCAAAACCATGTGCAATATTTTCCATGTATCATAATGTATATAGGCGTAATGCTGGTTTAAAGCAGTAAATAAAGCAAATAAATGATAGATTAGATAAATTATATTCTTGTTTGGACCCAAGGGCCCCCCAAAAGTTGTCAGGCCTCCAGATAGCCCCCGGGCCTTACATTAACAATCACTGTTCAAGACTATTAAAGAGAGGACAGTCTTTACTACATGTCCACATGTTTGGGACAGACAGAGAGAATGTTTCAAAAATGTATACCACAATTCTACTTGAAGGGAATTACTTAGCTGAGCACATGGCCTCACTCCTCACACATGAGCACTCTTTTCAGCCTAACCCTTTTTTGGACTCTGACTGAAAGATTAGGGAACTTTTCCAGGCTATTCATACCCCCTTGTTCCTAGCACTGGACTTGGCTCATAGGTGCAATCCTCTCCTGGCCGCTCTATTTCTGTGGTGCGTTTGATTTGGTGTTTGGCGCATGCCTCTGAATGGCTGGTACCTGTTTATCCCAGCAGCACAGCAGCTTAGGAGATGTTTTCCCCAAAGCTTACAGGTGCTTTTCTCAGCTGGATCGTTCATGCTTAATTCCAATCCATAATCCTAAAGAAACTGGACCAAGCATTCCTGTGAGCTACGGCCTTATATCACTGAAAGCGCGTCTAGTCCTCAAAATGAGATCTTCAAATTCACAGTTTCAGCCAACCAAGAAGCAGAGAGCAAAATTGCACAGTAAATAATTAAATTATTTTATTTATTTTTTTTCATTAAAGCAGAACAATTGTTTTAATTAAGCATTGTTTTAAATGTATGTGATGGATAAATATGCATTTTTATTTATTTATTTTTAATCATCAGTCATCTCCACCTGATGTTCATCAAGGCTGAAAACCAACCAGGCAAACATGGTGGAAATTGACCCCAAGAGATTTTTTTGGGGAAAACCTTATTTGCCAATGTTATATGTTTTTGTATATGATTACACTTCCTCATTTCAATTAAAAAAAAAAAAAAAAGGCCAGGCCCTTTGAATTTTTGACAGTGTATTCTCATATGGAAGCTGCAGGGGGAGCTCTATCGTTGAAGTTACTTAGTTCTGCTTTAACGCTGCACAGGACTATAAGAAAGTGGAGTCAAATCACATACTTTAATCACATAGTTAAAGTCTATGTGTTTGCTGTAAATTGAAACGATACATATGCAGTTTCTGGTTGACTGTACAATTTAAAAGGGTACCGATTCCAGTGCCATTTTATACTTTCAACAAATCATTGACACATGTTGGATCATGTAAACTGACTGACAGATCTTCAGATTAAAAATATTTATAAGAGGTGCAAATAGATTGTCAAGCATTCAAAGCATCCAAACTAAAAGGCTAAGCACTGGTGATATAGGTCTGTTGCTGAGTCTTGTGGTTTCTGATGAAACAACAATACTGTGTTCACATGACAGTAGAGCATTCTGAAGAGTCTGTAGACTACAACTGAGATGGAGGGCTGTTAAGAATGTTATTGTTGAAGGGACCTTTTGACTGTCAGATTGCACTTGTTTTAACTGGGTTTATGGTTAATGTCTCTGTAATTACTGCGCGCATCCAAGTGAAATGACAACTGGCACAAACTCAGAGTTCCATGTCTTCTGTGTTAGGATAAATTAACTCATGTTTTCTTATTATCAGGACAAACACAGTGCTGGTATTAGTCATTCACAAAGGCACTGCGGTTGATCGTAGATTGATGTTTCATTATTATAACAGGTGCATAAGGCCGTGATGAGTGCACGACTAAAGACAAATATGGTGATGAGAAGGGCTGCATATTGCACAGCTCACAGCACAGTGTCTGGATGTGGCGTGGCTGCGTGGTGAGATTGTATATAAGTACAGAGCATGTGAGGTGAATAAATGGGCTTATTATGTGCTCCAGCCATATGGCTCATTAAATGCCATTGACTCAAAACACATTATGTCCCATCCAACCGTTCAGACAGCAAGTACACGTTGTCAAGCCACAAATTACTGAGATACAAATTTGCATTGCATTCTCAGTTTGTTTTGACAGCACTTAACCATACATTAGGTAGTTTCATTTGTATACAGCCCCACCCTAACATTATTACAATACTTGCAAAAGGTATGTCATTAGAAAATATAAGCACAAGTATAGAATATAGAATTTTTTATTTTCTACCAGAAGACAGACTTTCAATAGAAAAGTCACAATCTCTTTTTCTTATTCTATTCATAACAATGTGCTAATTCATTTCAATGTTGATGTCAAAAAATTAATTTCAAGTGGTATTGGAAGTGCACTTGACATGTACCTGCACAACCCTGGACATTTTAAAAGCTGCGTAGGTTCTAAATTATATTATATATTTGAGAGAAACATCTTTTTTATATCATTATAGCAGTGAGTGGATACTGTAAAATATTATCATTACCCAAACACATTGATGAAGCCTGGAGTGTCAGTGCAGTACTGTAACACATTTTCCGGAAGGCACAGTCTAATTTCATCAATCCTGCAAACATGAACAGGTGTGTCCCAGCAGGAGATGGGTTCAACCTGAGGCTTTAGAATGCTGCTCCTACTCCTCCCCTCCACAATATTGTGTTTTTAATATGATCAGAACTCATATGGTGTGTGGTGACACATAGAAATATGAAACTTTCTCCATATCTTGCTTTCTAAACTTCAGGAGTAGTTCTGGAAGAATCTTGTGTCCTCTCAGATTGACCTCCAGCCCTGCACAAGAGTTCCTTTGTTTATGGACTTAACGGGTCTGCTACACTATTTTCTGGTCTATTTTATAATGTTATTTCCTCATCACAAACATACCTGGAGTTGTGTTTTGTTTCATTCACACACGTTTAACACATAAACCTTGCATATTTAGGCTGAGTTCTGAGTCAAACTAAAAACACTTTGTTCCAGCTTGTGATGTCATGTGGTAAAACAGGAAGTGATCAACTTTTTAAACTCCATCCATTTTCACTAGAATCATTTGGATGATTTCGGCCTTGCCAGTCTCTTCTGAACAAAAGGTAAAAGCTAGCTGTTAACGTAAAAACTACAGCTTCCTTACATCACAAGGTGGAAAAGAGCATTCTGAGCTTTGGAGATGTAGACAGACTAATAATAAAGGAATATGTGAAACAAAACACAACGGGTATGTTTTTGAGGAGGTAACAACATTGTAACGTGCTGCAAACCCACTAATGTTAATATGGACAAAGCTGCTTGTATGAACATAAGTCTCTTTGTTGTGTGGTGGTGAGAACTTCTTGTATCCCATGGCAACTGTTTGACATAAATGGTGTAAGAGAAGAAACCCTGTCACTATAGGCAAATAAAGATTTACCTGAGGACCTAAAATAGTGGACTTTGATGGTCACTGGACTCACACAGAGCATGTTCACACTTGGGTTTAGTTCTGATTGAAACTGGTTAATTACAATGTGGACTTAGTTTGATCCTGTTCTAGTCCTGGCTCAGCCACAGTGTGTTCCAGGTTCAGTTCTGGGTTTAGTGACAGTTTTGCACCAGTTTAGATACAGTAAAGTACTGGGGCTATTTTGAACAGTTTGCACCAAGTTTGTTTACAAATCATGCCTGAAACTGTTTGACCTCTGCCTGCCCACACCTGGATGAGTGGGTGTTTCTGCTTCTATTTGTCAAAAATATTGAGGATTTTGGATGTTTTTTTGTTTTTGTTTTGTTTTGGTATGGGTCACAATAATGGATGACAAATCTGAACATGTAAGGTCCTATATTACACAAAATTTGACTCTTGTGAGATTTAAGTCATGTTATTATTTTAGCTCCTCAAAAACATACCTGGAGTTGTGTTTTGTTTCATTCACACATTTCAGTAATCCTTTATTATTATTATTTAATTATGTCTGTCTACATCTCCAAAGCTCAAAATGCTTTGTTCCACCTTGTGATGTCATGAAGTGGTAGTTTTCAGCTACAGCTGACAGCTGGTAGCTAACAGCTACATTTTACCTTTAGTTCAGTAGAAACTGTCAATTCTTGCATGGCTGAAATTATCCGAAAGATTGAGGTGTAGGTGTACGACGTTTGAAAACACAGTGGAGCACACGATGCTGTTTGTTTATGCTTTTAGCTGAGAAAATATCTATTAGCAGCAGAAATATCTATTAAATAATGAGCCTGATGTGCATCCTTTTATGATGTGAGTTTATGGATATAAAAATTGTGCGGAGCAGTGATGACAAACGGAGACGAGAGGCAGCTAAACTTCTGTCAGTCCTTATTGAAGGTGAGCACTGGTTTGCCGTGTGTTTTTAAGTTTTTATTCACTGTTTTCCTTGTAAGAGTAACGTCAGTGCACACACAGGGCTTGTATAGTAAAGTCATGCATGTGTGCATATACGAGCAACTGTGCCATCTCCTCCAATCAGGCCAAAGTCCCATCAGTGCCATGCCTGAGCACTATTCGATTGTGCTCACACTTTATAACCGTACCACACTTTACGGGCAAACCATTCTTGGGCAGAGTTCTAAAGTCCTAGTGTGAGTGCACCCTGAGAGAAGAATTCAGCCTAAGTATGCAGGGTTTATGTGTTAAACATGTGTGAATGAAACAAAACACAACTCCGATTTGTTTGTGATGAGGAAACAACATTATAAAATAGATAATAAGATACTGTAATGTCTGAGTTTCTGGCTTTGAAGCAGTCCTTTTAATCCTTTGCTACATGCATTTAAAGCCCAGATAAGTCAGACAAAAATCAGAGCAAATGAACATCAATAAATGCCCTGGAGATGGAAGTGGTCAACACTGAAGGGGTCTACAGGTCGAAAGCCTTATGAAAGGAAAAAGCCTCCAATCTATAACACTTAATATGTGGTGGCCCAATGGACTGCGGGATACCAGTAATCTCCTCTACCTTCGGTAAGCAATGTCTATTTTTTCCTATATTAAAAGAGAGAAAGGCAGAAAGCACTTAAGCTTCTTTTCTTTTTTCTATTTCCGTTCTTTACAGATTTGGGCAGCTTATTGCGGAGATCAAAAAAGTATGTTGTTGTTTTTTTAATTTAATATTATGAAATGAATAAAGATTGACTATTCCTGTCCACCACATTATTTGCATCAAAAATAGGAAAATTGAACAAAGATGAACAAAAACATAAAATTCTTGTAAGCTACTGCCTCCACATCACCTTCACCTTTTGTACCACTGGATCATGGCTGTATTCTTTTTACTCCGACTGGCAATTCTCTCTGACCTTCAGCCAGTGCTTGTGGAACTCAGAGAATGCTTTCTCTCTCAGGACTAGTAGTTTTTATATTTTTTCCCAAATGGTCATTATCCTGAGGTATTTAAACAGATTGTTTAATTAAAAGTAAAAATAAAAATGTGTGTTTAATTGTTGTGAATCTCTCATTATTTTTTCTCCTGTCATATAATTAATGGATGCAAGTGGTTGTTGAGCTCAACAGCTGATGACCATAATATCACCACAATCCCTGAAGTCAGAAATTCTTCAAAACACCAAAAACACAGAACGTCAAAATAAAAGGTGTTTTTGTTATAATCAGCCCAGGACACACGCACACATGTTGTTTTCTGGAATGAAACATAAAGGCGTTATGCCTGTATACATTTACCTCAAGGTTAGTGGTATTGGCATTGAATTCTTAGTGCTCTCATGATCGGTCCAGCAAAATACACTTTCAAACTTTGAGACAGCCCTTAGTCTTTGCACTATATTGCCTTGCTCAGCTGCTCAACTCACCTGGTTCAGCTGTGACTCCTGTGTGGGACCTGTTTTGTTGCGCTATGACACTCAGAGCTCTGCTGTGCTTTGAAGCTGCAAGTGTGTGAGACCAAGTGTTCTCATGATAACTCTTCATTTATTTAGGGAAAAGATTTGTGGCCGGCTCCAACAAAAACAGTCTCCCAATGGAATTAATCTGTAGCGCTGCAGCACCTTTGCCAGCATCACCGAACTGCAGAGCGCACGGTCTCCTCTCACTACTTTTAATTACACTATACTCTCAGCCTCCGGACACAAGTTGTTCCACATTCAGTCTGCGCCTGGAGTGTAACTTTTCTGGTGGGGAAATCAGCCACTTGTTTGTGCCCAAATTTTTCTGTCTCCATGGAGACAAGCAGGTGACTCTACCTGGTCAAAGAGCACCAGTAACAGAGTAAATGCAAGATCGAATTTAGAAGTTAGAAGCCATACAGTGGAACATTCCCAGCAATAACACCATGGACAGTGAAAAAGCAGACATAAAAGTGAACTATTTTCAGTTTATGTGACCATGCTATAAGCGGATTAAACAACTTGGAGCAGTACGTCACACAGGTTTAACGCACTTCGCTGCACATGGTGGTGTTTAGACTCCACGTCAGTGCATTAAAAATGTATAACGCACTGCTCCTTGTTATTTAATCCTACTTATCTCCATGGAGAATGTTCCAAAGAAGGGTTTTAACTTTCTATTTTCATTGTGCCCCCCCCCAAAAATGATGCAGTGTTGCTTTAAACAACATTCTTCTGAACATTTCATATGAATAACATAAATGCATATGCTAAAGTGACATATTTTCCATTTTGACAATACCAGGAATACCAAAAGTTTGCACCACTGGCCCTCATCCCTTCCTCTCTCCTCTTGATTAATCTGTCTAAATCCTTTGCTGTGTGTATGATCGCCATCTTCTGGTGGTGCTTCTAGGAACAGCTTTGCCGTTTGTAATTCTGTGGTCGAGATGTTGACAGCCAGCGCCTGGAGGTAAAACTGTGAGGCTGCCATGCGACTCACGTCTCTCCCTCTCCCCGCTCCCCCTTCCCCGCTCCCACTCCTCTGTGGGGAGACAGTAATACCAAAATGCTCTCTGTTGATGTGTGCGCAAGGACAGACTGCTTTAACTGGTGGAGTTGCTTAGCCAGTGTACTGCTCAGGGACATAACTGAGAACAGATATATAACTTATGAAAATGGCCAATGCATAGAACTCTGGTTACTAAGCAACATGCAGCTTCTGAATTGATTACTCTCTTCCCTTAAGACTGACATTTCCCTTACTCTAATGTTCAAACACTGGGCAGTCTGTTGTATATAGAATAGGGAGAATGGCATTATATTGTCCTTAAACATTGATCATTTTAGGTAAGATCAGTATGGGGCTCTGACATCTGACTTAACTATCTACACTCATGTGCATATTTTATTTGTTTTGTAATCTGCAATGTTCAATTCCAGTTCATTTGGTGGCATGCTCTAAGGAATTGCCTGGGATGCTTTAAAAATTACAAATTAGGTTAACAGATTTGCACGTATATTTAATTAATTTAATTACTGTTTTAGGGCAAACATCTGTTCCAAAATAGAAATCAAAATGGTTACTATTGTCAAATTAGAAAGAAAAAAGAGACTGTGACATTGACAATTTTATACATTCTTTGAAAAAGCTGTGGATTAGTAATATTTTAGCAGCAGCTGTGCCACAGAATCTTTTCAACCAAAAAAGAGTGCCTTGAAGGTTGAAAAACACAGCTATAAGGGACTGCAACAGTGAAAAAAAGTTTTTGTAAGTATAAAAATCTACTTTTTCAAATATTGCCTCCCCAGTGTGGCACAATACAATGATAATGGTGTGCAGATGTTTCAGACTACAGCAAGTGTCCTGTCAGTTTAAGTGGTTGGGTTTGTGTGTGAAAATAAGCAGGTTTTTTATCTTGTTTACCTTCTTCATGAAGCTATTGTAAAGTGTGAGTTTATTAAAGCTTGTCTCGCTCTCTGGGCTGGCAGCGTCATCAGCCTCTCGTGGCCTATGAAAATATTAGTTTTCTCTTAAGGGAAGCTGCCTTGAAGTCTCTGTTCCATTACCCAAACTGTCAGCATGTCACGCTGAGGGAGCAGTGCTTTTAAAGGGATGAGAGCGGAGCCTGTTCTGCTCTGTGCTCAGAAGCAGCAGACCCTGACAAAAGCTAGCCACAAAATAATTAAAACTCATAGAGGCTACCAAATGGAAAGGTCACATTGGTTTGTACCAGGTTTGTTTATTTGTGTTTGACTTACTTCAACTACCTGCCTTAAAAACCTTCATTATAATGTCATTATGCTGACTACTGGTATCCTGACAATTTCAACTAAGAGTTCATTATTCTAGCAGCCTTGGCACACATCAAGTGAACCAGCTCACAAAATACCCATAAAAGCAGGAAGTAACAAGACCCGATGTTGGTAGCAAGGAATTTCTTTATTTGTTCATTTCTGTCTTCTTGACGATTTTGCATCACCTCTTTATCTCTGGGGCAGGAGCTGCACCTTAAGTAGTTTTCATGTGTCCTCCTCTTCTAATGCCAAAGTTGTTGTTTTAGTTTGAGGAAGCAGCTCTGTTCTGAAGGCCCAGTCGGATCTAGCAGATGTCCTGATGGATTAGAGCTAGTTCCTTTGCTTTGGCAATCACACAGACATATTCAGTGAAGCAAACAAGATTTGTGGAGCAATGCAGGATAGACATGCACAAACAGCTTTATGCGGCATTAGCCTCCACTGGAACACCTGAGCAGGGCTAGGTACATTCACCACACGATGGAATACAAATGAAAAGAACAGGATTATTCATGTATATGGGCTGAGTGCTTTCACGGTAGAGAGATGGACAAGTAGTTAAATAATACAACAGACAATAAAGCCATATTAATGATCACATTTTGTAATTCTCTCTGCTCAAAGAGGATTTGCTAACAGTACAATTGGGAGAGAGAGAGAGAGAAAAACATTTAATCTGAAATTGCTGCATACTGAAAGGCTCAGCACAAACCTGGGTTTTGTGCTTATCTGCTGGCACACAGTGACAAATGACACGAAACAACTGGCACTTATTCTAGGAACAGTGACATTGTGCAAGATATACAAAGCAATATATATGAGGAAATACTTCAAAACAAAAGCAGAGTCTGAGAAAGTTGGAAATAGAAATTCAAATGTGTTTTGAAAACAAGAAACCCATATGATACAAGAGCCAAACAAATCTATCCATAACCAACCAAACCTATAATTCTAGGAAAGATTGTTATTTATTTGTATGACAAATATATAGTCATTCAGAAAAGTTGCTGCATGTCTAAGAGAGCCAGAATTGAAGCAGTGGCATGAGTTAAACAAGACATTGTGAGGATTTGTGACTGACTCTCTCCAGTATCTCTGTAAGGCACAAGGAACAAATTGCATCACATTGATTGGATTCATTTTGAAGCAATTACTCTCTGGACCATGACTCACTTGTTTGGGTGGCTGTCTTGACTACTTCCTAATATTTTGTCTGCAAGCTGTCATTTATATCATTCAATTTATGCAGTTTTGTCAAGTACAATTAAGGCTTTTGTGTAAATCCTTTCAAAGTAAATGTGGTCACTTTTTGGTTCCAGGAGGTGTATGTCTGACATAATTCTCACTCAAATGTGGGGTTAAGGCTGATGGAAGAGCATGTGGGTCAGTCCATCGTTAGCCTGTTTACTTTAATGGCATTGGTTTTGGTTGGCAGCACAGTGTGAGGTCTGTCACAAAGGAGCATGGTGTAGCTTCAGAGCGCACTCTGAGAGAGACAACAGAAACAGACAGCAACAACAAGACTACTGTCAGTGGAATGACTTCTATTCCCTTTCATTGACAACATATACACGACACCAGCATTGTACGACATTTAGAAACTCATGAACATGATGGCTATGGCATGGATTTGTTGATTTGATAGAATGAAACCATTCTACAAACTACATCCCTCAATGAGAAAATATTAATAAATCAATATCAATATTTAATATCATGCAAGTCCCTCCTGTTACCACTGCACCACTTTTACCACTGTGATACACACTATGTACTGGTATCAGTCTAATCACTCATCACCTACAGTTGTGTGTAGGAGTCCAGAAACTTATAAGGGCTTTGTAAAATCTTACAGCAGAAGAAAGTGGTTGGATGACCACTGAGACATTTCAAGAGAAAAAAAAAGAACACAGTTCGGCCTAATTGTTACAGAAATCTCAATGCTGTGCTGTACAGAAGGCACTCACAGCCAGCTCAGCCCTTATTGTCTGTTGTCTACATCATCGGAGGTATAATACTCCTTACAATGGAAGCATAGCCAGACTGGACTGCACTAGACTGGAATGGCCTAAATTAACTTCTCCTGCATAAGAGCTCTAGCGTCATGCCTTGTTTCTTCAGTTCTTGGGTTACTTCAGTTTATTCTACAACACTATAATCATAATGTCGAGTTAAAGATTAGGTTTGAATTGTTGATTGATGTGGCAATTGGTCAAATTCTTCATTCTTTTGAAATATGCATGGAAAACAAAGCAACAGCTTAGATACAGACTTGTGTTTGTTATGAAACAGCTTCTAATACACATAATACTGTATACCAGCCCAGCCAAACTGGGTAGTGTATCGCATACATAGGGTCACCTTGGGTATGTTTAGTTCTTCTGAATGTAGGGGTTATGGAGGCAAATTGCGTTAAATTGTGTAACATGCTTTGTTTGAGAAGCCTTTTTTGTCCAAGGCATCAGTCAGGAGCCAGGAAACAGCGCAACACTCCCAGGCACAGACGTATTCACAAGAACAATCTGTTTCAAATTATCTGAATTGAAAAACACAAACAATATTTGATCTTTTGCTGCGAGTGCTGGCAGCTCTTTAGTGATATCTGCTCTGGCTGTGTGTGCTATCTCACAGCGTTTGAAATAGTGGGTTTGCTCATTTTCATGCCTGTTTGTAAGTATCTGAGGCTTATCGCTCCCCATTCTGTGACATGGGCCCACACCATATTCACTCCATCTGGAAACACAGTGAGCCGCTGTTTTTTCCATCGCCAAATGAAATGCATTCCCAACATGAAGCTGAGAGAACAAGATTGCTTTCTGGTTTATGTGAATGACGGTACCATGTGGAAAGGGCTTCAAATATGCTCTTATTTGTATTAGGGTGTTGTGGTGGAAACAATCATGGGGCTTAGGCAGGTAAACCTACCATAGGGAGTCACATAGCTGCACAATCAGTATCAGATAAATCAATATATTGTGATATTTAATGATGATGATACAGTATTGATATCACAAGATGTTTCGATATACGCACCTTGAATATTTTTTTTGGTACAAGCCACATTCTAAACTGTGATATATCACTTTTTAAACAGTGAGATATCATAGAATATCATGTGCAATAGATCAATTATCAGTTGTATCACCATGTTTTAATATGAATATATTGTGAGACATGTATTGTGTGATATGGTGAATATGGTGTATTCTGTATCGAATTATGAAGGACCCTGAGATTCCCAGTCACAAGCAATATATTTTTGTCATCTGTCATCAAAAACAGGGCGATTTATTTACACATTCATAGTTGTTCCTATATTATTAACTAAGTTGAGTTAGGCACTATTTTACAATGATTTTTTTTTTTTTTTTTTTGCATAAGTTATTTTTTTTTTAAAGCTACTAGATTTAACTAATACATTCTTATACAAACTATCATTCATTTGAAGATGTTGAATTGCTGCAGAGTAACGGTTGCCATGGCAAGTTAGAGGAATTAGTTAAATTGTGAAGACAGCTAAAAAAGGTAAAAAAGAAATTAGAAGAAAAGAAGCCAATTAAAATAATGAAAAGAGACAATGTAACATAATGGACTTCATAAAAGTGTGTCCACAAACAGTCCACATCATGGGCTGTGCATTGTTTGTTTAGCCCCCTTTTTTTAATAGTTCAGTAATTAATGTCTCCTAAGATCCCTAACAATGGTGGATTTGAGAGTAATGAGTTGGAGATTTGCAGCCTGTATCCTGTAGATTAAATACATATAGAAACAGTGCACTCAGGCAAGACTATCAAAGATAAGTCCATATTTCAAAAACAAATTAGACAGCAGTCTATTCCCTGTGATAAGATGTAAACCCTCTTCTTAGCAGCTCTGCGATTAGAGCAGTGAGGGAGCAAATCTCCAACAGCAGGCCGGTGTGAGCCCTCCAGGCCCCAGTAGTGGCAAGCTGTTCAAGTGCTTAGTGTGAAGTTTAAAAAAGGGCTGACAATGCATGCTAATCATCATCTTGAGTGTCCTGGATGCTAATGCGCCCTAGTCACCCAGGAGAGGTGTCCTACTGGGGTGAACCTGCGGCAGGGCTGCACCTGTCATCACCCGCTGTCCCATTGGAGGAAAGGGAAATGCCTGAAGAGACCCTCCTCAAGTCAAAGTCAATGTTTGTATTGTTACCTCCAAACACACTCTGTCAATCAAGGATTGTCCAAGGTGGAGGAGCAGATTAGGAGACAGTTTATGGGTTCAAATCAGTTTCATGTCACAAACAGAGCAAGTGTGGATTAGAATGGAGATTTTTCCCAAGGTTTTTCTCATAAACCTCTTAGTCTCGATAAGACCTTGATAAGAAACTTTTCCACTGAGACAACTGTGATTATTATAAGCACTATCTGGCTGCAGCTATTAATACCTCATGAATATTGAGCTGAATATTAAAAGATAACAAAACAATTACTCAATTCATAGTGCAATTTCCAGTAAACATATATTATGAAAATGCAGTGTTTTAGAAAAGTGCTCTAATGCTAAACAAAAGAATCCCAGATATGCCAACATGCAAAATGGCTGAATAACAATAAACATAATATGCATCAATAACAGTAACAATCACACTGGCTTTCAAACAGAATATAAATTGTATGTATTTTAATATTTAGTTTGCTAATTTAAAGCTACTATGTGTAATTAGATTGACCCATCCCTGTTGTACCACTAGATGCTGTATGGCTGTGTGTCTTCTGTTAGGCCAACAGCAGACCAGAGACCACAGGTAAATGGTAAATGGTCGCATTTTTATGTAGCGCTTTTCCACCTTCAAGACACTCAGAGCACTTTACATAAAGGAACCACTCACCTACACAGACACACATTCATACACCAGTGTGTATAGACACTGGAGCCAACTTTTGGATCTGCATTTTTTTCTTTTTTCCCTCAGATTTCCCTCTTCATTCACAAATAATGTAGCTATTTAAAACAACATGAAGGTGTCACACCTTCATGTTGTTTTAAATAGCTACATTATTTGTAGCATTGTTTTTAGCTAATTTGGCACAGTCTACTTTTTTGACCTTCATGTGATAGGGTTAATGCCTTTATTTAGCTCTGCTCTTTGTCACTTCAGCTATATTACATCATCACTCATGCTATGTATATGCAGTAATTTACAGTAACTCCATGTAAAATCATAAATGCATTTGTCTTTTGTCCATGAAGGAAAACACAGAGAGCTTGTGACATGTCAGATTGATTATAAGTCAGTGGCAGCATGCTAAGGGGAGACATTTTTCACACGCCCTTTTCCATCAGACTTTAGTCGATATCACCTTGGGAAGGCAGGGGTGCCGAGCTGGCTCTATGAAGTATTTGGTTGATATATGACTGGACTGCATCCGTTGTGATTGCTGTATCACTCAATCACTCAGCCAGATGGAGATGCTCTGGGAGAATGTTTTAATGACCCTAACCTCTACCTCTGCTGCGTGAGACATGACGGCGCCTCCACAGGCATATAGTCAATGTATACTGTAGTACTCACCTATAAAGGTCCTATATTATGCAAAATTGACTCTTGTGAGCTTTAAGCCATGTTAGAACATTGTGACCTCCTCAAAAACATACGCAATCCATCTTTCATTGGTTCATTTGTTTTTCAATATAAAACCAAAAATAAGAAACTGACAAAACAACTATTTTCTTCATTATTTATCTCCAAAACTAAAATGAAAAATGGATAATGATTTTTTTTTTTTCAGTTTTCGATTTTGTGTATGAATGTGTAATGGAAAAAACGGATAACAGCTGTTTCCTTTTTCCGTGACTTAAACTGTGATGCCGGACTTTTGCACCGCATACGGACTGAACCAGGACTAAACCAGGGCTAAAACAGGACTAAAACAGGACTAAGTCAGGTCTAAACCAGGACTAAACCAGAACTGAACCAGTACTAAACAGGACTAAACCGGTCTCAGTCCAGGCTTGGTCCCGGTCTGAGTCTGTGTCTCAGCTGTGATCACCCGACAGTCTATGCGGGCGCAACTCTGGGCCTGTCCTGACACTCCTGGTTCAGTCCTGGTTCAGTCCGTATGCGGTGCAAAAGTCCGGCATCCCAGTTTAAGTCACAGAAACGGGAAACAGCCGTTATCCATTTTTTTCCCATTGTTTATTTAAACACAAAATCAAAAACTGAAAAAATGAATCATTACCTATTTTTTGATTTTGTTTTTGGAGACAAATAATGAAGAAAATAGTTGTTTTTTGTTTTCTTATTTTTTGTTTTATTTTGAAAAATGAATTAATGACATACAGATTATACCCGGAGTTGTGTTTTGTTTCATTCACACACATTTGAGTAGTCCTTTATTATTCATCTGTTTACATCTCCAAAGCTCAAAATTATTCCATGTGTGATGTCATGAAGCAGTAGTTTTAAGTTAACAGTTACTTTTTACCTTTAGTTCAGTAGAGACTGCCAATTCCAGGGCTGAAATCATCCAGATGATTCTAGTGAGGGTGTGTCGAGTTTTTGTCTTTTAGTATTATTTTATACATCCTGTTTTCTATAATTTTAACATTTCTGCATATTTTAATGTAACGTAACTGTATTTTTCAATGACTTTGGTTTGGCTAAACACATTTTCAGTGCATCTATGAAACATTTGGCAAATCCTTGTGAACTAAATGGAGCAAACTTGGTGTTTATGGGGTGCCTGCTTGCCCCCAAATGATGTATTTCTTATGACAGAAAACGCAATCCGTGTGTGCCACCGGGCTGAGAAACACTGTCCTTCAGCTCTGCAAGGCCTACCTCTGGGTGAGAGATCCTTGAACATAAAAATGACTGACAGGGCATTTATTAGATCATTAAAGACGAAAGAATTGAGTAGCTCACAATGACTTTTCCCTTTGATAGCCGCTATTACGCTCTACCTTTTAATAGAAAATAAATGGGAGATGTATGAATAGCCTATGAATGCTTGACCTCCACTCATCTGCAAACAGAAATACTGCATACAGCCCTGATGGAGGTGGCGGTTTATATGGTCAGGAGCCAAGATTAATTCCAAAGTGTAAATGTCAATCAGTGGTGCAGTGGGGGATTCCTTCATGTTTTTGGACTGTTGGAGATAGATATGTTTCTGCATGTGTGTATGTGTCCAAGCAATTTTTACAAGCCTCCTCAGTATTTTGGCTCATAATTGCCTCCTGTCAAAAATGTCTGAGTGAGCTGATTGCAGGAAATAGGACAGGACATGGGTGGCCCTCATTAACCCATCAGTAGGGGGAGCAGATGTGGCAGATTGAAAGATAGGCTAACACAGGCACACGTCACCTCAGCGCCAACGATTCTCTCAAATGGTCTGACAGTGCTTTCTATTCACTTACAGATCAGCAAATGTGTGCAGTTTTAAAATGTCTGTTATACACTATATAGCAACTTTAGAGCAGATGGATTGGTTGTATTTAAAGCACCTTCCTTACACTAGAATGCACGCTCGTTCTAGCGCATAAAATCAAATAACCAGGTAAGAATTAAATATATTAAAGTGCAGTGATCATGCTGGGAATGTTCCAGACATTCCACTTTTAAAGATACATGTAGCAGTATGGTGACAATGCACCATTGACAAAAAAGTTTCAAGACCAATTGAAAACTCAAAATAGATTTAAACAATAAATGTTCAGGAGTCTGTGATCAATACAGACATTCATAGTCCTATTTAAGTGTTTGTGTGTGAGATTTGTTTAACAGCACAAATCAACTGTTGTAGTTTCAACTAAGCCAGCTCTTTCCGGACAGATTGAGTTAAAATAAAGCTCAGATTAAAGTCTAATTTGAGTAATGGAGCTTCTAACACAGTAGTGCTTTCAGTTAGCTTCACACCCCCATTAAAACTGATGCTATCAACTACAAAGTATCCATACTAGAAATCAGGTCCTCAACAGAAACTGGACCCCCCTGTAATATTAATTTATAGGCAGAGGTTCCAATTCTGGGCTCCTATAAGACCTTGGCCCAGGACAACAGACCCTTTTGTCCTCCCCTATCAGTTCCCCTGCTGGTAAAATACTGAAGAAAATCTGCAATATCACTCTTTTTACACTAATGTTAAAATACAGATTTTTGTTCATGTTTGTAATCTATGAAGTTAATGGGTCTAATCAATAGGTTAAATGTTTAATGTCATTTGCCATGAAATATCCTAAAAGTTGAACTCTGAATAGTGTTGTGATGTCAACTGTAACCGGCAAAATTGCACAAAACATTTGTTATACTTGTTTTTGATGGTCCAGACTCTTATTTTTCTCATCACTGATCCATTACTGACTTATTACTTTTTCTTTATCTTGTAGAAAATGAAAAGTGAGCAGATGACCTTGGCAGAAGTATCACCTCATATTAAAAGAATGAATGTCCTTCCCCATCGAGATTGCCACAGTTAGCCTGCTGTCCAGTGAACAGTAATTTTTATAACGATGTGGCAAAAGTTTTATTTTTTATTTTTTTCCAACATACAACTTTCTCATTTGTTTGGTCTTAAATCTAGGGCAAAAATTATCTGGTGACAATAACCTAGTAACCTTTTGTCTCTGCAGGCAAATGGTCTGGTTTAAACACAAAAACACCAACCCTGCACAGACCAAAAAGTCAGAAATCATGCACATATTTGACAAACTGCTGTTGATCCACACTCACTGTTGAACTATGGACCCTGGAGACAGTAGTGGCTACACCGAGACCTCAGATATCCATTATGCACAAGGCTGTCTCTGGTATGGTAATAGGACAGTGAAACGGGAGGTTGAAGAGGTGAAATCCACACATAAACTACAGTAATAATAAGCACAACCAGTGGAAGTGAATGGAGCATAAATTATGGTGGAGGCGAGGAGTGAACGGGAGCGCTTGTTAGATTATTAGGGCTGTCTCTGTGACTTGTTTGAATGTGACTGCTTATTGTACGAGTCAGCGGCTACACATGGCCTAATGATGTGCACGACTTAAGTGGCCCGTCTGAACTCACGCTGTCGCTGTCAAAAGTGTCAAAGGGCCCACAAATGTTTATTGCTGCAAACAATGTGCAATTAGATAGGGCAGGAGTGTTGGGGCAATGCAGTGTCTATGGTATATTTGGATTTGAGAAGGCTGTTTGTGGGAAGAAAATATGCTTTTCAGTTTCAGCTGACAATGTATTATGTGTATTACTCCTGTTTCAGTAATCTTACAACCACACAAATGGTTGTTTGACTGACAGATAATTGAAAAGAGATGTATTCATCAACAAAAATAAAATAAGATAAAATGCAAACTTAGATAAAATACTCTCATAAATAACTGAAACAATCACAATAGATTTAAAAAGAAACTTCGTTCAGATTTTCCTCTTAAAAAAAAGTAAATAAATAATATATTATTAGTATTATAGATACTTTACAACACAGGTGTCAAACATAAGACCCGGGGGCCAGATCCGGCCCTCCAGGACCTTTAATCTGGCCCTCGGCTGATTTTCTACTAAAATATTTAAATTATATTTTCTATTTAAATATTGGTAATTTGGTCTCCAGTACCTCTGTGCATGGCCCCTCCCACCAGAGCAGCACAAATGAAGACTTGTTTCTTTCCAATTGCTCTTAAAGGATGATGGTTTTGACTGTTGACCATGACATACTCATCAGCAAAATGTCAAAAATGAGAAAAGTGGATGCGGAGTGAAAAAATTACTTATTCCTATTTGCATATGAGTTCATGTTAAAACATTGTGATGAAATTGCATTTTTCTTAAAGTTTCAGGTTGTTCATAATATAACATTTTGTAAAATAAAGAGTTCATTAATTAAAAAAGATTTTTGTAATAGATTTGCATTTCTCTGCACAAATATTTGAACTTATTGCTATTTTTGGGGTATATATGCTATGAGTTTTCTTATCCGGCCCCTTTGGGATCAAAATAGGTTGGATATGGCCCATGGACCAAAATGAGTTTTAACCCCTGCTTTACAATATAATGTAGAGTACTTTTGTAATAATGAAGTCATCAGAGTAATAATTAGATTACTTTTAGAGGGAGTAATTAGTAATTATTACTGTTATTTTTTGGGGGTGTTACAATATTGAAGTCTCATGAAAGGATATTGCCACGGTATGAACCTTACGGTACGATATTTATTGCGATATCATGGGAAAGCTCACAATATGGTGGGGAGGCTCATGATTAGGAATGTACCAATATCCTCTCTGTACGATATTTTCACATCTCACGGTGCGATATTTATTGCTATATTAATAAATATTAATATAACAAATATTAATATTAAATATTAACTAACAAAACTGTTAATATGCTACTTTTTCCTTTTAAAATGCCTTGACAAGACTTAATCCAAAGAACTAAGGCTTAAAAATTCTTAGAATTGTTATTTCTTCATGTAATCTACACTGAAATGGAGCAAAGGTTCATGGTCTATGTAGTTCCCTTTGTCTTTTTTTTTAGCTACTGCTGCACCATAACTTTTAATTTAAGCAAAGAGACTTGTAATTTGATATATTGTGATGGTCCACGATATTATTGTGAGAACTTTGAAGATATGATATCATGATATTTAGGCTAGTGTTACATCCCTACTTTTTTTGTGTGAAGTCAAGTAAAGTCATTTGAACAACGCTGCCTTATATAGCATTTCCAGTACATGCCACAGCTATAGACATTACCATTTAAAATAAGTTAGAGACACTGTGGTAACTTTGTGAATCTGTCCCCAATAGAACTGTGACCCCTGTAGCACTGAGCCTATGCATCCTCTCTCCACTGTGAGTAATGACTGGCCTGGACTTATACAGGGTCATTTGACAGTCACCCCAGCTCTGTTTCACCCCTCCATCCTGCATAGGTCTATCAGCCTGTGGGAAACCTCCGGTCTAACTCTGTGCCGGCCCGTGACCACCACAATTGGATGGACCTTTCTTACTTGCTTGTCAGCTGTACTGCAGATGTCAACACCACAGGGGGTTAACATTGTTCTGGAGTCTCTGGATTGCACAATGTATTTTGAGAGACTTGCACTGGCCTTCTAAATTGAGGTGCGTTTTTCCCCTCATTTGGGCATTGGATCCAAATCTCCAGCAGGTGGTGATGGTTTGACAGCTCAGCCCTTCTCCTCACCCAGGACACAGCACCTCCTGTTCTAATGAGACAGCCTACAAAGTCTGCCATTGATCTCTGGCCCATAGAGCTCCCATACAGCCAAAATTAACACGTTGGAGAATTGGGCAGTACGGCACAACTAACTTGGTGTTCTTGAGTCATATTTGGGAACCCGTTTTGGCATTGGCTTTTTGTCTCTAATTGCTGAAATATGTAAACCATTTATAGCTAAAACGAAGAGGGAAATGATAAAGTGTTCTGCCAGCCTCAGAGCAGTCACAACTTAATCCAGCGTTTTGTACTGTGAATTCCTGCCGCCTCCTGTTTGGATTAGTGTGACTCTCCAGAGTGGCGAGTTATTATGACGCTGCAAATCAGTCAGAACACGCCTGAAAAAGTGGAAAAAGGACATTAGTGACTGAGTGGATTTGTAAATTAGATGCACCTACTTTCCCTTGGTCTGATTCACTGTAGAGATGGAGAACAGTTATTTATGACATCTGGTACTGTACTTATAATTTATGAGCACAAGTTCTATGTTTTTATAAGAGGCTGGTATCAACTTTTTCTACTGGTTGGGGAGATTCTAATAGACACGTTACTCTTATATAATGTATTGTGGTAGAGTTGGGCTGCATGCAATCATTATGTTGACTCTCTTCTCCAGATACTCTGTTCGAAAATCTGTTTCTTCGTAGTATTTATTGGAGGTGACAGATGTGCAAGAAAGCAGCAGGTACAGTTTTTTTTTTAATTAATTGAAAATTCCAAACACTCCGGTCTAAGCCTTTTAATGTAGGCAAGGCAAGTTTCTTTGTGTAGCACAGTTTGTACACAAAGTAATTCAAAGTGCTTTATAGAATGACAATAAAAGCACAGTAAAAACTAATCCAAACAACAAATAAAGTAACATACAGAATAAAAATCTTTCAGTCATATGCATAGCTAAACAAAACTGTTTTGAGCCTGGATATTAACATAGTCAAAGTAGAGGCCTGTCTCACATGTTCTAGATTTTAGCTGTATAAAACTGAAACGCTGACTCCCCATTTTCAGTCCTGACTCTGGGCACCAGCAGGAGACTGGACCCTGATGTCCTCAGAGTGCGAGATGGTTCATATGGCACTAGCATGTCCACTGTTGGGCAAGTTACTTCAAAACTGTAATGTGTTATTTATTACTTGTTACTGTCATTTCAAAGTAATTCTTTACATTACATTACTACTGCATTACTTTAAATTACTCTCACCAAAATAACTGTGAAGATGCTGAACTTTTGTGCCATATATGGACTGAACCAGGTCTAAACAAGACCTGAACCAGGACTGAACCAGGGCTGAACCAAGTCTAAACCAGAACTAAACCAGGATTAAACCAGGTCTAAACCAGATCTAAACCAGGTCTAAACCAGGTCTAAACCAGGACTAATCTTGGACTAGGACTTGGAATCTAAGTCCAAGTCAGGGAAGCATGGTGTCCACAAAGCATGATCGGGTGTCAGCTGTAATTTCGCCCTGTGATTTCGGTCTACACAGGTGCACCTCCAGGCCCATCCCGACACTTGAAACCGTAACGATGGCATTTCACCTCTGCTGATATCGTGGTGATTTTAACGAATTTGTATGAAGAAAAACGAAAAACCCACCACTTCAATCCAAGTTAAAAATGCATTTTAATGCGTGTTACTGACATTTGTCCCCCCCCCCATTACTTTTATAATGCATTACTCCCAACACTGAGCATGTCAGAGATGTACTTTGGTGTTAGACCATGGAGAGAACAAACACAGAGCATGTTTGCAGCATTTTGACCATGTCAGTTATCAATTCTACTCCATAATAACCAATGACCATTAATTAATGTACATAAGTACCAAAGCTTTGAAACTGATGTAGACTTGGTTTGGTCCTGTTCTAATCCAGGTTTTGTCATAGTGTTGCTCCAGTTGTAGTTTAAGTTACAGTAAGAGTAAATACTGCTCCTGAGTCTTCTGCTGAAAAAAATAATAGCTTACTATTGTTTTAAAATCTACATTACAAAATGGCCTCAAAGCTTGCACTTCATTAAAACAAGTGCTGCTGTTTTAAAGTCCTAAATCTCTGTGAATAATTGTGAGATTAAGTGTCCTCAGCTGTGTGCACTATACTGGCCACAGAAGCACAGCTGGAAGATGCGCCCTCCAGCCTTGTTAAAATTCACTCCGAGGCCTTGTTACCAAATGAGTCAGATGTCAGGGGCTGCATGTGCTCCACAAACAAACACTATAAACAAGGGGCCTTAGATGAACAAGTCTGCTCCCCTCGCTCACCTCTGAGACCCAATTCATCTGAGGAGCAGCCAGACCAGAACCATATGAAATCTAAATGTGGAAGGCTAAAGGGCAGTGGGCATACAAGTCTCTGCCATCTCTGCTCTTTATATCAGTGAAAAAATCAATATAAACACCTAAGCCATGGAGGTTACCTACAACATCTAAAGCAGTCTACATTACAAAAAAAAAACAAAAAAAACCCCCAAACACACACACACAACAAGAACTGTTTTAGTAGCTTGATTTCACACAAACTGGATTAAAGAGGCAAATGAAATACAGAAATGTGCTCGTGGGACTATAAACCGAGTCGAGGGGGCCTTATAACTCTCACACACTTGGTATACTGTGAACAAGTCATGCTGCAGATGGCACTGTTATACTGTTTTTACCAGTAGGAAGAAATGTTAAAGTTGTCTGTAAATCTGGTGTGAACTCTGAAAAAGACACTGTGAATGAAACTGTCAGGTATGAAAAACAAAATAAATTAAATATAAAGTGATCAGTATACACAAGCAACAGCAACACAATAATGCCAATAATAATGTATAGATTATTAAAACTATTGCAAGCCTATACTATGCAGCCTACTGAGTTCACCTGGAATAACCTTACCTAAAAAGTACTTAGCAGTTTTAGCCGTGTTGCACTCCCAATCTTACCCTTATAAACAACCATAAAAAAGAGTCTATTGGACGGTCTATTCTAATCAACATTAATTGCTTTTAATTACACCCAGTCAAGAGGAGAGTTAACACTTAGCTCTTATACTTGCCTCAGACCATTTGCACCGAGCTGAGAATGGATATTTATGTGTTAAAGCAGAGAATCAATATGCTGCAATTTGTTATTTATTTTAGTTTCACAATTCCCTTCTCACACCTCCTGCGCAGATGGCGTGTTAAAATAAATATATGTGGGATCCAGTAATCATATGTGCAATAAATGCTGGTGGTTATGAGCCTGTGGAGTGACTGCAGATGGTGCGCTGACACTTGGCCATGTGATTTCAGTACCTGTCAGTGAAGAGGGGGATTGTAGCAGAGAGCATATACAGGCCATAGCTACAGCATCTACTGTATGCGGACATATGTGGGTTACTCTATACAGGGATTGTTATATTGTTCGATAAAAGGCCAGATGCTGACAACAAAGAGGGAGTTTATCATAGTATATTTTTGTGATTTACAGCGGCCACAGGCATACGGTCAAGTGGGTTAAGTGGTTGTGCATCAAATGGAGGGTAGGACCATGCTCTTTGTATGATCGATAACATGAAGTGCAAAATTCGTCATGCGGAATAATTGTTTGTGATGTTGTAGTGGAGAACTGTGTTGGGAAGTAACTGAATACATGTACCAAGAATGTGTAAATGAGTAACTGTATTCTGGTACAGTTACTTTTTCATTTGGTGGTATTCAGAATACATCAAAGGAACACATGGTGATACTTGATCTCACAATTTAGGTTTCAAACTGCACTATATTAGAGAGAAAAACAGAAAATATTGCACTTACAGCATGTGCATGTGGAATAGAAAATAGAGAGTGAAAATGCAGAACAAACTTAAAGCTGCTTTCAATTCTATGTTGCGTCTTTACAGTATAATTGAAATGCAACTAAGTGTAAAAGTATTCTAAGTATTCAGAATACAGTACCCTGACTGGACTATGTAATAGAACACATTTGAAAACACATCTAAATTCAGGTAGTCAGTATTCTTTAACTAAATGCATTTTCAAAGTATTCTTCCCATCACTGGCAGAGAATTATTAGAGAATCAGATCTCTGTGTTGAGCTGTGCTGTAAAGCAATTTTTTTTTTACAATTAATACAAAGAAATAAGAAATCATTGACTTTCTAAACCAATCTGAGTCACCTACACCCACTTATGCTGCGATAATTATTTTAGCATACTTGGCCCTGATTATAACTTCTTTTATTATACTTACAAATTCACCAAAAATATAAACTTCAAACTAGCCTTCATATCTGTAATAAAATTTAAAGTCCACCCTTTTAGAGAATTGCAGAATTACATTGAAATTCTGCCTTGTGCTTGTGTAGCGTGCAGCTGTCGTGATCAGACCTTTTCACAGTGCATTAGAGTGTGCCTCCTCTGCACTCACACTGAGCCTTAACCAACACTGCTACAGCGCTGAGTGGGTGAAGGCTGGTTCTTGTCAAGCAGCTGATGCCAAGGTGAACAAGAGGGCACACAGAATCACTCGCTGTTACGTGATAGTCTATCACATCATTGCCATCTGCCGCGATCTGCATTATTCTATGAAAATGTAACTGCCCTCCCACCACTGCTAAAGTCTGTTACTAAAAATACTTATGACCAAATGCATCTTACAATATCAAGAATCTATCAGGATTATTATGGAACACTGAGTAAACTATGTGTTGACCCAGAGCTGAAGTAAAAAAGGTCTTTTTCCTCATATATTTTCCACACTTTTTCCTCCTAACCCCATAATGTTGATATACACATAGACGTGTCAGTACCTGCTCACAGAACTGTGTTTCCTATTTCTTTAAAAGGGCAAATATTACGACATTTTCTGATTGATGTTATCATGTTGTTTCCTCATCACAAACATACCTGGAGTTGTGTTTTGTATTATTCACACAAGTTTAGCACACAAACCCTACATATTTAGGATGAGTTCTTCTCTCAAAAAGAAAACAATCGGTACCACTTTTTGTGTGATGTGGCAATGGAAGTGCTCCACTGTGTTTTTAAACCCCATACACCTACACTAGAATAATTTGGATGATTTCAGCCCTGCAACTGCAAATTTCTGCTGAACTAAATGTAAAAGGTATATGTTAACTTGAAAACTACCACTGCATGACATCACAGAGCACTGTGGAACAGAGCATTTTGAGTGTTGGAGATGTATCCAAACTAAAAATAAACAGTTACTCAAACATGTGATGAGTGAAACAAAACACTCCAGGTATGTTTTTTGATGAGCTAACAACATCCTGCCTCTCACTCTATCTTATAAGTAACATGGGCCCTTTAAGTTACTCATATTTGCGTTCAGTCAGTCAGTGAATGTGAGAGTGAATGACTTTTCAATATTCTTGTGTTAAGTCATTTGTCCAGAGGTCTCTTCATAAATCACAGAGTTGGTGGCATTGAACCTATTTACCCATGAGCCCTTTAAAATTGCAAAAAAATATTTTGGGCATGCCATTGCGATTCATTAACTTTGCTAAAATGAATTATGTAAAAGCAAATAATTAAAATGAAATGTTTTTCTTTGTTTTTCCACCTTTCACTCTGTCAGGACTGTTGCGTGAGCGTGCAACACAACAAGGTCAGAATTTCTATCAGAATGTCATTTTCGCTTGACTTTGCGAGCAGCTCTAGGCGTTTTCCCTCTATTCAAGGATGGCTATTCACAGCCGCTACATTCCCATTTCAGCTCATGTGTCCAACTACCACCTGTCAGCTGTCTTTTTCCTCTTCCTATCCCTGGACAAAGACATGGCAGTATACAGTAAGAACGAGCACGGACACAACGTTCTTACACTGTTCAGCACCAGGAACAGCACCCCTATTGCTTCTATAGTGAGTGTGTGAGAGATCAATAGTCAGTCAATGTGGTGGTAATTTGTCAAGTGCTTTCAAGTCAGCATGCCTCAACCTGTTCTGGTGTCTTGATTACTGTTAAGTGGATGCACCCACTTGTGACCCAGGCTGAAGGGATTGAAATGGTGATTCGGACTGCAGATATAAGCACTTAAGCACATGGCAATTGTGCTATTATCTCCTCATGTCTGACTCTGTGGCACAGCTACAACACCCAAGCTCAAAAGACCTTTATTTTCTGCACTGTGGTCTGTTCCTGCTGACCTGGTCTTATTTCAAAGAATTACTAATACCTATGCAGTTATTTAGGGACAAAACAGCAGGCAAAAAAAAAAAAAAAAAAAAAAGAAGTTCAAATTACTATCGGGAGTCATAGGCAAAGACTGGCCTTGCATGCCCTGGCACTAGTCACTTAAACTTTAATGATATATGGCGTATAAAAAGCATTGGATTCATACATTTTTAATATATTATGAGTTTGGTGTGATTGTGTGTTGTACCCACTGGGTCTGTGAGCAAGAAGTAGGGGATGTAATTTCAAATAAAAACAACAATTACAATATAAGCCTGAGGTTGTGTATGGCCCTGTATAAAAGCACTGGTTGTCAGTATAGTCATAGGTTGTTAGCGTCTCAGACTATTTTTGCGACTTTTTGATTTTTTTTTTTCCAGTTGATGGTAGATCAAGCAAACCCCCCCCTCCCCTTGCCTGGCCTTTGTTCAAACCCACCTGTGCTCTTTGGTCTTCTGTCAGACCAAAGCTGGCACACTATCAGACTGAAACAATGTAGATAGCATCTAGTGGTGATATGTGAGAATGCAACATGGCTGGGTTGGCCAGTCTATTTGCAGATGGTAGCTTTAAGGAAATGCATGGTTTTTACATTATTTTAGTGTGTTTCATTGAACATTTTTTCCTTCAGTCATTGTTTTTGTAAATATTGCTTTTATTATATTTTTTCTGATACACCTTGAAGTATGTTGTTGAAATAGACTCTTGTGTTTGTGTGTGTGTGTATGTGTGTCTAGTGTCACGTCTGACAGTGGCTCAAAAATATAATTCTATAATGCATTTTGAAACATGGTAAACGTTATCCACTGAGGTTTATTGGGTTTTCTGATATTCTAAAAAAGATTCTTGTTTTGAGTGTTTTGAGTCTTGTCATCTGATTTACACAAGTTTACTGTCTGCAGTCTGATTTTTTCAGGATCCCAGGTGTATGAGAGTAAAAAAAGACTCATCCTGGTTTATAGTCCTGCTGGCACGTTCCTTCATTTCAGTGTAAATACTCTCACTCAAGTAGAATACTGTCCTGGAGAAGTCTTACTCTACGTGGTGCTGTTGTCTTGAGTTTAACAATAAGAAGATAGATCCAAACCCTGTGTAAATCATCTGACAAGACACCTAATGTATCTGCTCTGCAGACAACTGCAAGTGAGCAGTCACAGCTGTATGTCACATACAAACAAACTCATGGCTCAAAAAAATAATCTTTTTTATAAATGGCAAACATTAATAATCTGAGAGAGACATGTTTAAAATTAGAACTGTCAAGTGTACTATTCTTTCTGCAGTTATTGAGGCTCACCTGTTTGCTAATGAATAATACATGTTTGTACCTGATCTACTGTTAAAAACTAACACAAATAAAAACAGGTAGGAAATAAGTGTCTTAAAGTTATTATTAAACTGAAGTGATATTTGAGAACTATGTAACAGTAATATATTTGTAACTCAAATGAAAGTCAATGGAAAGTCCCATCTTAAAATTCCAGTTTACTCTTGTATGTGAACTCTGACAGACATAAGACTTAAACTTGATGAGCAAAAAAAGCTAAGCATCTTGCTTCTTTATTGCAGTTTTCACAGACAGGTGACATTTTCAGCTATGTTCAGTGGACTGTGCAAAGTGACCATGTGAACACCAAAGTGCCAAAATCAGGACTAGAACCAGCAAACACTAGGATTCAAACTTTGATTCAAACAAATGTACAACATGAAAATGAAAGATCATTATGTGTGACAGAAGCACAAACAGGATGTAGGATTTCAACTTGTTCTATAAAACATATTTAAAACCGTGTTTAACCTCTGTGTTAACTGACATTTCCATAAAGCACATATGTAATCGTATCTGAAATCATTAGCCTCTCCCGTTCTTCCACTGCCCCAGGAGAGTGACACAGGCTGACCCTCACAGGACGTTAACAGTGACAAATATTATCTATTCCCCAGCATGTCATGTGTGCCCTTAAATCCCAATCATTTCATTAAGTTGACCCCACACAAATAGCCATTCACACTAATCTCCTGGGGTGAAGAAAATGGAAGCTGAGCCCGCACTGTAATTAAGGTGTGAGTGCCAAAGTACATTGTGTGCTGAATAATTAATACAAATTTTCATAAGAAGATAGCCAAATTACAACCTCCCAGATTTTTACTTTTGATATGGCGAGGTATTGCTTTAAGTGTTAATGGTAGATAAAGCAGATAAGCCATAAAGAGATCTTGAAATACTGCACAGTCTTTTTATGTCAAAGTACTTTTAACCACTGGAGATTAGTACTTCTCAGAAAAGTGCCTAAGGTTGCAGCCCTCTTCTCACCTCTTTCTTCAGGAGCAGATGTGGTTCTTCTGAAGTGTTCTTGTCTGGGAGCTCGAAGGTGAAGAATGGGTCACACACAGAGGAATTTACAGGAGGTTATCACACCACTAGGTTCAAGAAGCACCAAAGTTTTTAATACATCGATATAAGTGTACAGTTTGTGTTAATAATGTTCTTGAAAATTTGTAGTTGTATCCACATACAAAAAGCAAATGTTGAACCAGACAGTTTTTTTTGTTTTTTTTGGAGGCTGGGTCCACATACTTGGCATTAAATGATCGATTGATTGCATTTGTATAGCGCCTTTCAAGATACCCAAAGCACTTTCTTCTTATAGTGTTAGGTCCATGCAAAAGACAACAATCACACATTTCTTAATAAATGGCACCACATTTTGCCACCATTGTAAATGAATCATTTCACCTTGGTTGATGTGAACTTACAGAGAAGACAGTGAAATTTTGACAGTTTGTTTTGCATTGATTAGCCTAGACCAGCAAATATATTTTTACCACAGTTCACCAAGACAAAACATCTTGAGAACAAATTCTAACATAGAGTTCTAACATAGGATTCTGTAAGCACTGCAGCAGAGAAAAACAGAAAATAGTAATAAGCAAAAATAAAGACGTAATGACCTTAACCATAGAGATAGGCCTGTTTTATGAGAATTTCCAGTGTGTTTTTCTTTTAATGCTTGTTTCCTTTGTTGCAGTCTGACAAATAAAAATATTAAAATTCAAACCAACCAACATACAAATTGCTGACAGCAAAAACAGCTGGTAAATAACGTTTGTCCAAATCATAGTCACTTCCGTGATTCCACATCAGTAAATGCTGACAGCAGAACACTGTCATTTATAAATAACATAAAACTACTGTTGCCTTGATTGTTTTTCACAAATGTGTTTGATGAAGTGTACAGCGGATCTGTTTGCCTCTCACAGCAGGAGTCCGAGCCACAGCCCTTATCATGCTGTCATACACTGACTGTCATTATTCATTCACATAACTGACAGACTGCTGTTTGGGTTCCAAGACAGCCTCTCAAAGACATAACTTCAGAATATACCAAGTTGTATCCAACATTTCACTTACATTTTGACTTTTGCCTCTGATCTGTGGAGATTTTTAGTCATCTCACTATTTTGTTCACTTAGACATGTGTTATGTATGATACATGAAGTATCGAGGTGTCTTCACACTTGTTCTTATTTTGTCCAAATTTAAACCTAGTTCACTTCTAGTGTGGGCTCAGTTTGGTTTTGTTCCTGTGATCTAGACCTGGTTAAGTGTCTTTGGTTTAGTCCCTGTTTTGACACCCTTAAATACCAAATAACACATTTCGACCTGTGAAAAAATTACCCCATTCTCATTGAAAGTTGTTGTTGTTCTCTTCTTTCTAAGTTTAATACCACACTGTGGACAAGAAAGAGACTACATCGATTTTGTACCTTTAATATATTAAACTGCATATATTCAATGTCAATAACCAAATTTGAATCTGTAATTTGAACATTTGATTATTTCTATATTTGTTTATTTTTCTTTTTACATTTTGGAAAATGTGTAACCCTGTTCAAACCTTTTTTTTTCTCCTATTCCATCTTCTCTCACTGTCCTTGCACAGGAGTTGCCATTTCCAGCATCAATAGAAAAGTGGAACACATTTTGTTTTTGCCTTGACTGGGTTGATATGTTCAGGTAAAGTGAATATAAGGACTGACATTTTGATGATGGTGAATGGTGAATAGTGAATGGTCAGTATAGAGAAGTGGACAAATGTGTAATAATAATTCATTTTACTAGACATCTTCTGTAACTACATTTTACTTAGCCTTTGTTAAGCATAAAGAAAGATTTAAATCATAATGAAAGATGTCATGTGTTATAAAGCCAATTCAAATAAGTTATAAAAAGTGATGCATTTTGTCTTCAGATACATATTAAACCAAATGCAGGCCCCCTGGACAGCCTGGGGTTTTGCTGTTAACATTTTACACACACTTCCCATCATTTGTATTGGGGCAGATGTCATTTTTACTGCACCATAAAAGTTGAATAGACTTGTATGGTGAATAACGATTTACAGTGAGTTCAAGTAAAGTTTCTAACAAATATTTGATAAGTGCGTGTGTCATGTCCCATCTGCCTGTGCATGCCTGTCCATCACTCAGTTGTCTGTACATGTGGTGCCTCTGGTCTGTTCATTCCCGTCTGCCTGCGTTCCCGTCCACTTGACACTCTTTGTCAGCTGCTGGCCGCTTTAATGGCAGCCGTTGTCAAATCATTCTGGGTTTAAGTTATTGGGTCCCACTCCAGCTGTCAACTGGTTGTGTCCCCCAGCCACGTCTGTCTCATCTGGGAAAGAATGACCTTTTCTCTGACCAGCCTTTGAATAGAAACACACCACAGTAGCATTTTGAGTACTGAGGTAAGTGTGACATAAAATGAATTCCTCACTAACGCCATTTCGGATAGTTATGGATTCCGAAAACATTCAATGTGTGAATGTGGGAAAAAGACATATCGAGGAATAAATTGACTTGAGTAAAAGAACATTATATTCAATCAGCCATGAGAAAGACACCCACGAGACATTATAGAGGCTGAAGTTTTTGAGAGTTTGAGGTACTGTGTTGAAATAAAGACCAGTCTCTTTCTAGACATTAGTACAAATGTGTTATGATGTATACCAAGTGTAAATCATTTTAAGATGCAAGTGACATCTGAGTTATGTCACAGTTATGCTTTTTTCAAGAACCTAGGGACGTATGCTAACCCAAAACAAGAGGTACAATTCTCCATTCTATTGTATTGTACTATTGTAGTGCTGTCCTATATTGTTATTATTCATCAAAAGTCTTCATCCAAGTCACACAGCCTTACTTTGCCAAGTACTTTAAAATACCTTCAGACATATCTGGTTTCTTACATGGGCCATTCAGATCAGTGCAAGAGAGTACACAACATTGATCTGTGTGCAACTGGAAATGTTGTTTTTACAAAGAACTAGTTTCTGTCTCAGGGTATTAACAGGTTTTAAATGAACCCAGGATTTTGTGTTGGCTTAAAAAACCTTTTGAGCTTCTCTGGAGGTGCAAGCTACAGCCTTGTTTTCCATCTTTGTTCTTATTTTTTGATTTAGAGAAGGGTCATTTGGGATATACAAGCTCAGGGGCTGGAGGGACTTTCTTTTCTTCCTCTTTTCTTTCTGAGTTTAAGGGCATGGGACCTGCACTACAAAGCTGTATTGGAGATTTAGCAAAGTACATTTGGGGTGAACCTTGTTTTTCCAACACTTCTATAACTTAGTTTCCACAAACAGTCTCTTTGACCACCACTAATTGCATGGTCATGTGTAGACTATAGCAGCATGTTGGCTGAGTGGTAACCACACATGCTTCACAACAACATTTGATTCCTGAATCATCCATCTGTGCAGTTTGCATGTTTTCTTGATGTTTGAGTGAGTTTCCTCTGAGCTCTCCAGTTTCCCCCACAACCTCAAAACATGCACCATAGATATACAATCATCCAGCTAAGGTCCTGACCAAGCCTAGAAACAAGATCACAGAAATGAGTCCATGAGAATGGCATTGGAGCATAGGGGACAGTAAACTGACAATAAAGTGTATCTTATTGCATCCTTCAGCTTTAGTCTTTTGAATGAAAACAGTCGTATGACTGGGTTTTATTTGCACCTTTTCTGTTTTATCTCTATTTTTTAGAAACATTTCAATTTTACATCCATTTTGTCTGTATGCAATTACTTAATCCTTTGACCTTTGAATGGATTCCGTTGCAGAGTAGTTAATGATGCTGCTGTTGAATTATGAACTTGACTGTAGCCATAAAGCATGCGTGTGCCAGAGAGAACTCAGCTCTACATCATCAGAAGAAATGCTAACTGTAGCACTGACTCAGACTCCTCAATTCTATGAATGCAATCACTCGCTTCTCATCAATATCACGTTGGCTTCTACTAGATAAGCTTTGTGCAACTATGATTTGAAAGACTCTGCAATTCTCATTAAGACCTGGGAGTGAAATTGTTTTTGCCAGCATGGGAGGAAATAACCTGGCCCTCTGCTAAATGTGCTGTATTAATGGAATGGGATGTATGCATCATGAGTTTCTGCAATGAAATAAATACTCAAGATAATGCCAAACACTATGCCTGCACTATGATGACCTTGGAAACTTTGGCTACTTCTCAAAGAACGGTGTAATCGTAAATGGTTTATTTTTAAAAGGGAACATACAAACTGTATTACTCTTGACATTGGTTTACTGTGCCCACGATATCAGTTAAGTGGTCTAGACACATGCAATCATCTTTTGAGGCTTAGACCCAAATTGTGTAAAAATTGTTAAAAAGACTTGTCAGATGACTGACTGTCAGATTTACAAATTAATCAGTAGTCACCTAATCTTTAACATTTCACATCTACCTGTACTCTGTGTGCTTTTCTCATGGTGCGACATGTCACCAAATCAGAGAAGTGGCATAATTTAGACCTTCGGACAAATACAGTTTGTTGAAAATAGATACAATTTTCTCTCTTCAGTCATGTCTATCGTGAAATGAAAAGGCCTTTCAACCACTGGCACTCGACATAAGTGATTGATTGTTTATTGAAACAATTTGTACAGAACATGCTATTGGGAACTGGCTACAGCATGCAACAAATCTTGAGGGCTGAAGAATCTATCCCCTGCACCAGATATCCATTTATCAAAGTGTCTGGGCAGCAGTAAACACATAGCTGCACCCTGAGCACCTCTCCATGAGGTGTGCTGTGACTGTATGACTGAGAGGCCAGACCATTATGTCTCAGCATTACCTGTCACAGAAGGCATGTGTTCTGTTTTGACATTTGCATTCATATTCATATTCATTCAATAACGCTAGCCAGCAATATAATGTTGTGGCTATCAGCATACTCCATCTTCAGGTGAATATGAGGAGACGGCCGAGCAGTTCAGACAAAGGGCACAGTGTGTCAGAGTAAAACTGAGGCTCAGACTGGGCTCTGCTGTTCTTGTTCTGATTTAGAATTTGGTGACATTCCTCTGCTGATGTGTGTGTGGGGCATGAGGCGTGTGTCTGTTAAGAGCATGCAGAGAGGAGAGGACAGATCCCGATGCTGTCCAAACCCATGGTTAAAGATGGCCACCTGTTTGAGTTTGTGGGACAAGCTCATTGGCATGTTTAACCAGTTTAGCCTTCAATGGTTTGGTACGTCCAGTGTGTATAAAGCCCAATGAACAATGCATGCCCACACAAACTGAGATGACCAATCAGAGTGAGAGCAGGCTGGAGGAAGGAAAGCTAAAGATAGAAAAGTTTAGCAAAAAGTGTATAATCGGAAACTAAACAATAATCACCACAAACACTAACCTTTTTGAAAACTGTTGTGGCCTTGTCATATAACAACAGTACCAACAGAAAGGCTTCTAGTCCAACTCAGGACAGGTTTATGCCAACAATACCCTATTCAGATTTGTAATGGTGCACACTGTTCTTCGACAAAGCATCATCCATTTCTTGTACCATGTCTCAATGTAAACATTGCAGACTACATGTCTACTGATAGTCTTCTTGCCTGGAAATCCAGAAGGATATCTCTCTGTATTTGTTATACAGATCTATATGTGCTGCTGATCCATATCAACTGCTGGTACAGCAATGAGTCTGAATTTTTCCAGGCAAACAGCCTTCCAAAGCAACACTAAAAATTAATGAACTTAGTAACAGAACATTGCCATTGAGCACACAAGAGGAAGTGACCAGTTGCAGTATGAGGTATAGCTGGTACAACTGATACACAATAGGACTCACCATTGTGTCTTGTTATTACTGTGACATGCTCAAAAAGACACCCCAAAAGTGTGAATGCACATGAATAGCCACATCCACGAAAGTAAGCAAAAAGCAAAATTAAATCAAAACAAATATAAATAAAAATGTAGAATGACTTGTGATTAATCAAGAGGGAAGGGCATAAATGCATTTGAGTGTACCATAGAAGAACTCAAAACCATCTCTGGTGAAGGCTTCAGAGGAAAACATGTTCCATTTGAATGGTGCTGTTTTTCTGGCTGCCAAGAAGAATGCACTTCAAGACAACATATTCCAGTCCAGAAGAACCCAAGGACAGAGGCAAATATAAAAGCAATAAAAGATATCCACAGGATGGGCCCTATCTGCAGTCATCGCACAAGTGAGCACGCACCACACCTTTGTCCTTGAGAGATTTTCTCCTCAGCACCAGAGCTAATACTTAGCCTATCCTATGAAAAATGTGATTAAACTGCAGTGTAGCACTTCATTTTTTTTCTCACAGCATCACTTAAAGCAGGACATGAAGCTGCCTGCTATTTCCCCAGAGAAAATGGTCTCTGTCTATGAAGGAACTATTGAACAAGGGAGGTGGTATAGTGTGCCATTTTGATCCTATTTGATTATGTTCCACCATAATGGACTGTATTTTATAAGTAATTTGTATTACTTTAAAATGAATGACTATATAGTATCTATTTATAAAATGAATGAAGTTCCAAAAGCTAGCTGTTTATTTTTTATTTTTTAGTATATAAGGTATTGGGGGAAAAAGAGAAAGAAAATAGTATTTGGTGAATTTGAATAAGCACATTTGCTTTGGGTTTAATTATTTTTGTACATAATGTCCAAGCCAGTCCAGGTCAGTGAACAAATCACCTGTTGGGTGGAGCGAAAACATGTGAGCCATGCTAAGCCTTTGTACACACAGTGAGCTGTCTCCTGCGTGCTTCGCCTGTTGTCCAGAGCCACCGACAAGAGCAGATAAAATAATCAATGTTGTTTGTGACGCCCTGCTGAAGAGCTCCACAAGGTGGGCATTGTGCATCCTGGAGCTGGGATAAAGCACAGCCAAGAGGGAAACATGTGTGCAAGGATCAAATCAAAGCACGCACTGAGGAAGGAGGGACTGTATGAGACAAGGGAGGAGGAGACACAGGACACAAGTCGGCAGAGAGGGGAGAAGAAATGAAAGAGCAGAAGATGAATGATGTGATAGTGCTTTCCCGCTCTGGCCTCAAGCTCTTATGATTTATGACATGTTTTTGCTTCCCTCTTAGCTAGCCCATTTGCAGTGGGTGTGCATTGAGAACACTTTAGGACACTGTTGACAGGTGGCCACTGGTTATGTTCAGAGGGGAGAAACAAACTGATTATTTAAATACATGTATGCCCATTTATAACAGAATAGATAACAGATCAAGTGTTACTTACTTTTTTTTTTCTTAGTGTAACAAACAGGCTGGTTTGTTACCCACAACCACACTTAGCACCTTCACCCTTCACTAGAGCACTTTAAAATACTGCACTTTCCTTGCACACAGCACTTTTAACATATTTGCACATCACAAAATAAATTGCACACGATTGGTTTAAAAAAATATTTATTGTCTTTCCTTTAACCATTTTTTATTCCTGAGAGACAGCACTTTAATTGGAAGTTGCTTGTCCCTGGAGGAAAAGGGAGACAATAACAAATTACATTTTAAATTGACTTTGTGCAATATATATGGTGCAATATCTGTTTTAGAATGTTTTAAGTAGTGATGTGACGTTCCGTGTCGAGTCTTCGAAGCGTGTGCCGAGTAGGGAGGGGGCGTTTCCGCGAAGCGCTTATCGAGGCTTGATTCATTTAGGGGAGGAGCTGAAAATGATGACGTCCGAAGCCTCGCTGCCCGGCTGTACCACGTGACTGATTCAGGAAGTGGTTCAGGTTTTGCCGCGAGTTTTGACAGCGATATAAACTGCTCAGTCTTCATTCAAAATGTGGGTGTTTGATGGAGAGTTGCGATCAGTGAGAGTTTGGAAGTTTGGAGACAGTTTAAACTCACAAAAAAACAATTCTTATTTCTTAGGTAACAGCCTGTGGTGTCGCCTGGATGACAGAGTCAGGCAGACACAAACACAAAATGTAATAGCAGACGCAAATATTGAGGTCCAACGGTACATGATGGAGCCAAATACTGGAAGGCTGGAGGACCCCCTTCAATACTGGGAGAGACAGAAATATGTCTATCCCCATTTATATAAATTAGCAGTGGCATTCTTGTGTACGCCTGCCTCATCTGTGCCCTGTGAGCGGGTGTTTTCAAAAGCAGGAGAAATATTGTCAAAAAAAAGAAATGGCCTGAGACCTGCCACAGTGGAGAAACTGTTGTTTTTAAATAAAAAACCAATGATGTGTCCCCTGAACCATAATCACCCAACGTTACAAAAGCACAATCACTGTCCATACTCCAACCCCAACCACCCTCACCTCACTGTAAATGATCATTAGCTTTTTCATAATTTCCAAATAATAATTTTCCATACTGCCAGTATATATATATATATATATATATATATATATATATATATATATATATATATATATATATATATATATATATATATATATATATACACACAGTATACATCACTACAATATACATGTTTTGCATACTTCTTTACTTTGCTGACAGTTTTATTCACAGGCTTTCTGCAAAATGCAACACACTTCAAATTCATGTCAACTGATATTTTTTGCATCCAGTAGACGTCCTACTAGAGCAAATGAAGCTTCAGGAAGCTTTGCACCAGAGTGAACCAATTGGATGAAAGGCTTCAATGCTTCATGAAGCTTCATCTGCCCATCACTAGTTTTAAGTGTTGATGTGTTTAGTGTATTTATTGTGTTTTAATGAATGGTGTGAATCTGCTTTTACTTACCTCCCCTTTTTATTTTCTGTCCAGGTGTGAAAAGAGTCCCCCGGAAACGAGCTCCCTCTTTTATGGTTCTGGGCTGGACCATGTGTAACATTTTGTACAGGGGTTTTAGGTTTGGTGTTTTATTGGTTTATGGGTTTTAACATTTAATTGGTGTAATGGTTTTAGGGTTTTATGTATATAGTTGGTGGTTTTAATAGTTATCTGGGTTTTGGGTTGTTTTATGGAGGTTTAGGTTTTGATTTTACGCTAATGATAATTTTAACCATCCCTGTTTTAGCATAGTGGTTTTATCCAATCAGTAGGACCGGCATAAAAGGCGCCTTCAAAGATCAGTCGGTGTTTCTGCTGCTGGAGAGGAAACTGCTGCCTGCCTCCATTTTGCACCCTGCACTTTTTGCACTTGCACTTTTTGCACTTGCACTTTTGTAATCATTGAAGAAACAAAAGTAAACCGTGGACCACAACTACCTGTCTGTGTCTGGATTTGTTTTTTACCTTGCTCACTGAACCCCAAGCCGCTCACGGTCAACCTACGTTACACTTAGGAGCAGTTATTTTCATTGTTTTGTATTTTCAATACATTTACATATGCATCTGGCAATCTGGATAGTTCCCTTTGCTTCTGACTGTGAATAGATAGAAACACGTGGGCAAAATTTTTACTGTTGTTACAGGCCACTGTCGTAACACTGTTTCTAAAAGTGAGGACAATTCATTCATTAACTGAGTAGTCACACATATAGATTGTAATGTGAATCCAAAACTACACCTGCATTAGCCATTTAATGTGCAGAGAATGAAAATGCAGCCTATACACAGTGTCACCTCCTCCACCACTTTGTGCTATTTGCAAATTCTGCCCGTCATATTAGGCACAGTTACAAAGTGGATTATTGTTCGCTCTTGTCCTCCAGCAGAAAATCCTATTTAAGGCACTCTCTGTTTATGGTATAGAGGCTGAGACAACACGCATGAGTCACTTTGTCATCAAAGTCAAATCAGGGTGGCCCTTTGGAAAAACTGAAAATGACTAGGAAATTGGTGGGGGAGACCCATTTTACAAGTTTCAACAATAATAATAATAATAATAGACATTTTCTCCTCGCAAAACTTTCCCTTAAGGATTTGCCTATTGTACATTGCAGCCTCACCATTTATATAGTGAAGTCCTGAGAGTGTATACCTATGCATGTCACACATGCATATTGAGCAATTATTCAGCTGCACTTGCATTTTTTTATAGTTCCCTATAGGGGGCTTCTATTGATTGCCTCACCTCACACTTTTCCTTGGCTGTGAATTATTGCAAGTCCAAAGCCTTGACACGGAAACAAGTAGCAGATGAAATGAAAGAGATATATGGATATCAACTTTGAGCCAGTGAGTTAATAGTATGTGATACAACAAAAGGCTGAACAGCTGCTGGAGAGCGTCATTAGCATGTGCTATCAATCAGATTGAGCTTCCTGCAGATTTGCACTTGAAAGTGTATAATCAACTTTATTAACCCAGTAAACCCACATGGATTTTCTGCATTGCAGCCAATATGCTATATTATTTTTTTATTTTTTTATTTATCAGTTTATTTATTTTTTACTGATTAAGACTAAAGCTGGAACACATACGTAGAGATTACACAATTATACTATGGTAGCATGGTACATTTAGTAGCACCATGCTCACACCATCAGGGGTTCAATTCCCAGACCACAGTTGTTCCTGTGTGGAGTTAGCATACTAGCCACCTGAAAAAGTCCCTAGCTCATGATCTGGAGAAGATAATGTGGACACTGTGGTAGTCCACTGCCCCCAACAGGCCACTCTGTCATTGTGGGGGTTGAGTGGATTTGGATTCTTTAGCAGAAAACAAACTGATGGGAAAAAAAAAAAAGCCTGTATATATTTTATGAATGTGCATGCTTCAGTGAAAGTTGCATGTGGGGATGTGAGGTTTTTAGTGTCATTACTTATGGCTTAACTCCAGTTTCTGTTCCAGTCATTTAGGCAATATGAGAAATTAAAAGAAGAGCACCAGTTAGCTTCCACCAACACATACACAAGGAGAATAATTTAGGTTCAGTGTAGAGGTTTAGGCATATATAAAGCCTTTGTTTTACAAAAAAAAAAAAAAAAAAAAAAAAAAACTTTCAAAAACTACTAATGAGCAAAAAGCTTTCTTTGCAGAGACACAAGTCCACACTACTTACAAAAAGGACTGCATGATAAGTGAACTATGAATAAATCAATAGTGTATTCTTATGGAAAATGGAGATTCACATTAAAATAAAAATATGAACTTTGTTTATACAAATTTATCTTGAGTTATTATTGACATGTTGTTGGATGAGAACCACGTGGAAACATTTAACTGTGACAACCCCAGATCTTTGTTTCTCTATCATGGTTCAAAATCAGAGTTAAAGAGGGATCTATGTGAAACATGTTCTTCACTCAATAATTGTATTTACTCTAAAATAAACAGGCTTGTTGTTTACAATGACGTCTTTAGTCTTTTTCACTATCCCATCCCTGGGAGGCACATATGCTTGTGTCTTTTTCTTGGAGAAACATAAAATTGCCCATACTTGATTTATCCTATATGGTTATATTTTATTCATAGAGTCACTATAATATACAGCTTTCACAACACCTTTCCCTCTTCTCCCTCCAATATTCAGAACGCAGGTCCACTAAAACATTTCCCAGACAGCCATGTCCTGACACGTTCCCACTCACGCCATGTATATATAGATATAAATATTGACAGTGAAGCAACAGTCTGCAAACGCGTCAACCTCACTGCAGTGTGTCAAACATTACTCTGCAGACAGCATGTTTTTTCTGTGCATCAAGCAAACTTTTAGACCTGGACACCCCTCTTTGAATGACAAACTGAGTTAAAGGGCCCGTTTTACGCTATTTTCAGATCTGTTTTATAGATCCACATAAGTGGAGTGTTTCGTGTGTTTCGTTCACACATGTTTAACTCACAAATCTTGCATATTTAGCTAGCGTTTTTCTCGCAAACAGAAAATTGTCTGATCCCCTTTGTGATGTCATGTGGTAATATAGGAAGTGAGCCACTGTGTTTTCAAACTCCATACACCTTCACTAGATTACTAAAATATGTGTGAATGAAACAAAACACAACTCTTATAATGTTTTTGATGAGGTAGCAGTATCATAACATGACTGAAAACTTAAAGAGTCAATTTTGCATAATATATAATACTTTCAATTTGCCAATCTTGTTCTTTAGCACCAGTGATCCTTGCTCTTGACATATAAACAGTGTATGTGTAAAATCTGTCCATAGAACTAGAAATGCATTTTACGTTCCATTCATGAGCAATAGGCAATCTCTGCAGAATACAAAGCCAGTCATCATGTGAGATTGCTCCAGACATTCTAAAATCCGAGCGAAACAAGACAAATTGTGTTCCAACAGAGGTTAAAGGCAAGGGCTTCTGAATCCATCTAATTTCGGAATCTTTCAGCAGAGCCCCAGAGCACATTTAAACATCTCTCCAGCGCCAGCATTAACCAGAGTGCTTCCTGTCAACTCCCAAACCAATCCACTCCCTCCACAATCCTTAAGCCAGAGGTCGGCAAAGGATTCACCGGGGCTGCAGGAAAAAGGTCACAACAATATCTGACTGGCACGGAGTTATCTCAAATTATGTTGTGGCCTTTTGGCAAGGCAAAACAAAATTTCATTTCATGGAGGAGAGAAGAGAGCTCTGCCTGCGCTTTCAAATCAAGATAAATGTGGTCCAAGAGATTGAAAACCACCCACTATATCTGCTTGGAAAATGCTACTGGACATTTCTATACGCCAGGAGAGCAGATCAGTTCTTTAGTTTAGCGCTAAGTGGTAAATAGTACATCTGTGGATTGTATCAGACTTCGACCCTAAGTCGCAATAAGTACCTTGACTTCATTTTGGAAAACCTGGGCTAACCGTTTATCCTCTGAAGATAAAAAAAAAAAAGAAATTATCAGGAACATCTTTGTCTCTTTGAAGCTGAAAGAGGTGGTATCGGAGCTGATTCCGTTAACATCCTGTGAAAGGTCTGTGCTGATCCTGGAGCCTGATGCTAAAGCACAAGATATCATCCTCAAAGGACAGCCTTCAAAGACTCATCCCCGTGTGTAATTGGACACATTATTGCAACTGAAAACATGTTATCGAGGTTTAATACATTTCCCCTTTTGGAAATTGTACTTATCAATTTGGTAGTGGTTTGCATTTGAAACCATTTGTAGTTAAATTATAAATCTCCTGCACACTGCGCCTACATCCATGTTGTCTTTGGAGTCCTTTTAGCGCACTGAGAAATGTTCACATTGAGATTTTATGAATGTTGGACCCAAATCTGCATTGTAGGCACATTTTAGATCACTCCCACTACAGTAATGGATATTTATATTCATATCAAGCGGCACACTGTCAAAGAAGTAGATGGATTAAGACTCAACTTTTATAAATAATGTATATCACCTGAGGGGAAAGGTTTTCTGCTGCAAGAATAGGGCGATACCTGTTTTGTTAAGATATCAGCTCATCGTGTGTTGTAGACAGTGCTTAAAAAAAAAAAGTTTGGGTTGTTCCGGTAAAACAGTTAAAATATTGTAAATAGTAATTTTAAAGGTCCTGTATTACACAAAATTGACTCTTGTGAGCATTAGAATGTTAGAATGTAGTTACTTCCACAAAAACATACCTGGGTTTGTGTTTTGTTTCATTCACATATGTTTGAGTAATCCTTTATTATTCGTCTGTTTGCTCTGTTACACCTTGTGATGTCATGTAGTGGTAGTTTTCAAGTTAACAGCCACCTCACCTTCTGATCACTTTAAGTGACAATTCCAGGACTGCAATCATCCAAATAATTCTAATGAAGGTGTGTGGAGTTTAAAAACACAGTGGAGCACTTCAAGTATTACCACATGACGTCATAGTGTTTTTTTTGGTTTGAGAGAAGAACTCTAAATATGCAGCATTTGTGTGTTAAACATGTGTGAATGAACCAAAACGCAACTTCAGGTATGTTTGTGATGAGGAAACAACATTATAACACAGATCAGAAAGTATCGTAATATGGGACCTTTAACGCAACCTACGTGTATACTTCACTTGGCTCATAACATATTTCACAGCAAAAAGAACAGAAAAACCCATAGACATTCGTGACCTACAGTCCAATGAGAATGAAGCTGAATGTCATTGGTTAGTGAGCCATGGCAGAGGACGGAGAGCGCTCCATTTAGTTTGCTCATGGCTTTTATTTCTGACACAGGCACAGGATTGAATGTTGCATGAAACCATCTAGTATAGCCAAAGCAGTTTGCATTCTAAGTTTAACATTTACAAGGAGTGCAAGGTTCATAAGGTTTGAACATTCCACATCTTTTTGAGTTCTTTGATGCTACCACTACTTTTCAAATAGTACATCTGGGTGAAATAGCAATGCATGGATGTGAGTAAAGCTAGTGTGTGTGTGTTTTCCAATCTGTATACAGTAAATAGTAGGTTTGTTGAGATATTTTTAAATAAATTAATGTACATTGTATTGTCCCTGTAGGGAAATTTGACCTCCAAATTTGACCCATACATTACAGGTTACATAAGATACTAAGTGAGATGTGTATATATATATATATATATATATATATATATATATATATATATATATATATATATATATATATATATATATATATATATATATATATATATATATATATATATATATATTTTTTTTTTTTATCCCATCTGGCTAAACCGTGTATAACTTTATGAAGAAAATAAAATTGGAGAACGAAGTAAATACAGACCAGTGGGCATATGCTGGTTGCAGTGAAAATGGGGGTTGATTGGCCATATGACGTCTTGAAAATTGGTCAGACGTGCATGAATCACTCCAAATACAACTTTGAGAGGGTAAACAATTATAACATGGTTAAAAGCTCTGAAATGTTAATGTTGCGTAATTGGTCTGCTTTAATATATATGTACATTGATATCATCTTTATCCACCCAGATGATTATTAGTCATATGTTCACACCAAAAGAAAGTGCCGGAAGGACTGTCCATTAAACCAACACAAAATGAACATTCACGCAAACCAACATTTATACATCTATTTTAATTAGCATAGGCCATTTTGTTAGTCCGCAAACCATAGAAAAGATAATAGAAGATTAATGAGTGGTTAATCAAAACCTTGTTGGTAGATAATAGCTGCCGCAGGGGCTCTGGTGCATTTGGGAAAATTTAATTAGTGAAGTAATGTCTGTCCACTCTTCTGCTTACCCAAGGGCTGAGAGCATAAGGCTGACAGTCCCACAATCCCACAGGCTCAGAGGTGGATCCCAGCTCCAACCTGTCTATTGTTCTTGGGCAAGACACTTCACCCGCCTTTCTTTGAATGTGCTTGCATGAGTGATTGGCGGTGGGTGAGTAGGCTGTATGCAGTGCACTGATTGGCAGCTGTACTTACGCTGCACTACCCCAGGGCATTTCAAGTCAATTATAAAGTTGTCATGAGAAGGAATTTCCACTTTTGGTTTTAAATTTGTTCACTTTTGCCATTGCATGCATTTCACAAAGAATGCTATAGATGCACTACACTAGAGGGACCATTTTAGATGATTATAATGAATGCCTGTACTACACAGCATTTTATTGACTTTTATACAGAAGGTTTGAGAGCAGAAAGCCATTATGAAAGTTCATCCTAAAGGTGCATTGTGCAACTTTTCTGGTAGAGGGTCTGCGTGTCTCCGTGTTATTGCTTTGCCTGGAATGTTCCATGGTATGACATTAAACATATCCATCTAAGATTTATTCTTTACAGGTGTTTCTATTGCTCAAAAATACAATCAGTCCTTCTGTGAACAGGGGCAACTCCCTAAGTAAAAGTAGAAATACCAGTGCAAACAAACACTCAAGTAAAGATATCACATGAAAAAAAAAAAAATGACTTATGTAAAAGCATTAAAGTATTTTGTGCATATTTTGAGGTCTTATAAAACTTAAAATGTAGTGATTTGTGCTGTATTTTGTTCAACAGACCCACTTGAATAATTTTTTTTCATTTTAATTAGTATATTTTTGTTTGCTCAAATTATGAACATGTTCAAAAATAAACCCCTCAGGCTTTTCAGTAGATCTCAAACTAACATAAAAAAAATACTTTTACCTTTCAGTTCTGTTCTAGCCTAAACAATACAGATACCTGCTCTCAAAAGTAGTAAAGCAAAAGTAAAAAAAAAAAATCTACTTAACTAAAGTACAGATACCTAAAATGTATACTTAACTACAGTACTTTATTTTACTGCCTTTACCCTTGCCAAAACAGAAACAAATCTGAAACCTGGATTGTGCAAAGATATCAAATTATTGCGTATACTCTGCTTTGCACCCAGCTGCTGTCCAGACAAAGAACTGCATCTGTGAAGTCTGAGGCGCACCAAATGCACTGTGGAGAGGACATTAGAAACACATATCCTGTTTTATTAATGTGGTCAATACAGTCCATTAGGTCCGGGGATTTAAAAGCCACAGAGTTCTTCCACTCCCATTACTATTTTCCTCTGACCCTCCATAATCTTGTTTTTTGTCGAGACGATGGCTTTCCGAGCACAGGCACCCAAACACTGTTATGGCTGGGTACTTATCTAATTTATTTTGGGTAAAACTAAAATGTTAAGTGTGTTCTCCAGATATAATAAATATCCTGTAAGCAATTTTATTTTGAAATTTCACTGGAGAATAGTTTAACAGTCATGTGTGGTTTGCCTTAACAGCCCTATTTAATGTGTATATTTATGAATTGCCATTTGAGTGTTACATGATTTAGTAGCCATTTTGAAGTTATCAAGTTGGTCCTATTGCAATGACAGGCTCTCCCTTTTATATATACGGTAAGTAACCACAATGCATTTCCCGAACATTTAATACAACACCACAGAATCAATAACGGCTCCCTTAATGCGGCTAAAAGGTTAATGCAATGACTATAACTTTAAATGGAAATATGATGATGAATACTCACATTTATGCACAAGTATTCAGCTATACCTTTACAGGGGAATGTGAAGGGAATGAAAAGAGAAATGAAATGTGTTACCTAAAGCTGTTATCTAAAGAATAGAGAAGTGAATGCCAGTGTCCTTTTGAATAAATGAATAGTTACGATAGAGGAACACAAAGGCAGTGTTCTGCTGTGTGCCCAGGGATGTTTACTTGGACTTTTATTCACCATAGGTTAGGAGGAAAACATATCTGCATTTTGCTTCCCTGTGGTGGAAAGCAAAGGACGTGGGTTTTACATGACTGTTGACAAGCATGTGTTCAAGCAAGGAATTTACAGATTTGTGCAATTTTCCACCACAGTCTGCAAGCATGAACACAGAGGAAGCTATTGAGCAAAAGAGAAACTTGAAACCTTTAGTCTTTCGAGGAGAAAAATGTAATAGGAAAGGAAATCAATAGGAAATCAAATGGTATTATTATCTTCCTGGTGGAGTTTTAATTACATAGACAGAAATGCTTGTATATATGAGTGAACTTGAAGGATCCATATTGCACTGTTTTCTGATGTATGTTATCATGTTGTTTCCTCACCACAAACATACCTGGAGCTATGTTTTTATTTCATTCACACATGTTTAACACACAAAGCTTGCATATTTAGGCTAAATTCTTCTCTCAAACTGAAAACACTCTGTTCCACACTGTGATGTCATAAGGTAATGCTAAGGAAGTGCTCCACTGTGTTTTAAACTCCATACACTTGCTGGAATAATTTCCAATCGCTACTAAACAAAAGATAACTTTTAAGGGTGACAGTACGGCCGGCAGGCAGGCTCTGCCACTTGGGTGCAGTCGTACTATTGGTTGGCGGTGACATCAGTCAATCTATAAAAAGCACCCCCTTTCCATCCCCTCACCCTCTGACCTCACACTCTTGCTTCTGGTTTCCCATTGTTGATGCCGCTTGTTCACCACTCTCAGGTAGTATTCCAGATTCAGTGTTAAGTTTAAGATTCATTAAGATCTGCAGCTTTGATTAGGCTACTTGCTTTTATTTAGTTCTTGCTGCCATGGGCCTATGTTGCTATGGAGTTTGTTTACCGCCCGTCATACAGGCTAGTGGGCAGGCTAGCCTTGCCTTTTCTTGCCATTTGTGTGTGCCGTTATTTTCTGGAGATTTGAGTTCGGACTGGATTCACGAACCAGTGAACTGTGAACCGAATTGTCCTGACACATGGAAACATTACTGTCACAATGAACTAAATTGCGGAAAATGTATAAATAAACTGTGTACTTTTGATATATGTGAATTATGCCTCTGTTCATCAACAAAGAACCTATGTACCTTTTATATTAGTTGGGCCAACTCTCAGGTGGCGTTGCTGGTTCTTTTCCTTTATCATGAGTTATGTTAATGGAATTGTTACTTATTGATTCAGCCAGTAGTTACCCCAAGATCTCAAGGTAGAGCCACTCGCTCATGCCACATAAGGTAAAGGTAAAAACTTTGTATGTAAAATGTACGGAGCATTGTGAGCTTTGGAGATGTAGACAGCCTAATAATTTAGGGTTACTGAAACATGTGAATGAAACAAAACACAACTCCAGGTAACTTAAAGGTGCACTGTGTAACTTTGTGGCTGGGGGTACATCACCTGCTTGTTTCTATGGACATGTCACTGCTCTGCCTGGAATATTTCACAGTATGACATTAAACAGCTCTACAGCTCATTTATTAAATTATGCACCTTTAAAGCTCACAAGTCAATTTTGCGCAATATAGGACCTTTAACATAACTAAGTTAACCTACAAAACCAACTATTTTTCTGTCCCAGTAAGGTCCATTTTACCATAGCTTTTTTTTTATTTTTTATTTTTATTTTGTTGGTGGAGAGTCCAATGTACATGCCTGCCTCCATGATGATGTTATTATGACTTATAACTTGTCCACCTTCCACCAGAACAGTTCCATGGCGCACCTTTAAAGACAACCACCACACATTTCTCATGTTACTCTTGGCTCACCCAAGCCAGATTTGAAATGGTGCACCGGTCTATATGTTCATATCTGACCTGCTTTCTGCACGTTGCTCTTCCTTCCCTTTACTATTTATCTTTAAAGGAGATTAGTGACAAGACGCCCAGTATTTTCAAGCACCATTAGAGCAGAACTGTGCCTCTACACCACTGCAGCCAAGGTTGTCAAGTGATTTCTCCCCACAGCCTTATTCATAGCATGCGTCAGCCCACTCCACATGACAGTAATAGTTCTTTAAAAGCTTATATAGCAGAGGTGTATTCCCCTCTGTGTCTGACACCCAGAAACAGAATATCGGGCCCCTCCTCACTCTGCACCTGGCCCTATCTGCTCCTCTAACTGCAGTCAGTGGAAATGGACTCTATCCTGATTCAAAGAGACATTATGTCGCACAAAGAGATCCACGGCTGCTGTGTCATGCCCTCATTCCTTTGGACTACAGTGAACACTTTGAGAGGGGCCCTTCTTTCTTTAAACTGTATTGTGTTTGGGAGCTCCAGGGCCAAGAGGGAAGTGGGAGATAATACAGAGCGATAAAAACCTCCTTTTAGAAAATTGATTTTGAATCTTTTTGTCTGCCAGAATTGTTGATTAGATTAAACTGTTAATAGAAAACCTTTCTTTCATTTTTGTGTATGTAACTAGGGATCTCAGACTATCATTGGGACTAGTTAGCATTGAGAGATAGTATGCTACAGCACAATTGTTTTTGCACATTTCTTCTACCTCCTTTTCTTATCTGTCTTATTTAGCATCTATTAAAAAATACATTCAGGTCATTTTTATATCATAATTTCTTCCCCCAAAGACTGATTCTCAACTCAATGTTCCTCACTTCATTCTCTCATTATGTCATAATCTGACAAGATACTTCACCCATCTTTGTAAGGATTGCAGGAATAATGTGACAAATTTGTAATCTGACTTGGTAATGCTATAAACTTGTCAAAACTACATTTTATGCACATGTCCACAATCATTTACATGAAAGATGACATAGGCTCTCACAGTCTTGCTGAAGAAACACTCTACGCTACATTTTAGGGGAAGGTGTACGTTTAAATAATGCTGATGCACTGCCCCCTGTAGAAAAATGCTCTTTGTGTACGGTTTTCCAGAGATAAGGTTTGACCCCTAACAGTTTCCCTACAAGGTTACCCGGCTCTTTGTACCATGGCCATGCACTAACCCATACATCAGCCCTGACACAGGCAAAATGGATGTCACTGCATCTGCGAGCTCACACCCTGAAGAATCCACTGCAAACATGATGCGCTGGGCTCACATTGACTCTGAGCACTGGGTGAACCAACCAGTGTAATTTATGCTATCATTAACAACACATTATGAGTCTTGCTAAGGTACCGTTTATCATGTTAGCATTAATAAGAAGTGATTAAAAGCTAATGCTTTGCTAATGATCATTGCAAACGGCTGGAAATCAACAGAATCTGAGTGCCCCATGCTGCGTTGAACCAGTCAGTTTTTTCTTGGCAGAGTACACCAAGAAAGTAATTAGTGGAATGCAAATAAGATGTTTCAGGAGCCATATAACATTCTGGTTTGAAAGATAGTGTAAATGATAGATGAACCTGTAACTACTGTGGACTGTAAAAGACAAAGGGCATAAAGAACAAGATATAATATTAATAAAGTTCAGCCATGTTTTCTTTAAGAGTCTCTTTTGCCCGAGTGAGGCAACAAACTAAAGACTGTGCAATTATGTGTTTTAATGAGAAAAAAATATAATTAGCTACATGTGAATATATTTTCTTTGTTCAAAATGATTCACATCTGATTATTGATCAAGGAACAGTTCAGTTCTGCTGACTCATGTATTACTTATCTTGACCTATGCACAACCACTTTGTCACTCTCATAGAAGGGATTTTTGAGTGAAAGATGGAAACATTTTTGCACAGAACAATTTATTTGTCTGTTAGAGAGTGTGCACGTAATGTAAATGTAATGTGCATGTAAATCAATACGAAAGCACACATTTTGAAGAAGTGAAACTATTCTGCAGTGTACAGTACCAGTAAAAAATAAAATAAAATCAATAAAAATAAGCCTAAAAACATAGAAGGATCTACTCATTTGCCATGAACCAAATAGCTAAGGCTTAGTTTGCAACAGTATTGTTCTGTGAATAGTCAGAAGGGTCAGATAGAGTTTTGCTTCACTCTTTTATCCAGTCCCTGCTACTCTGAATGACTCAAACAATTTGAAAATAGGACATTCACTTCTATAGGACAGTCCAAAAATCCAAAATGTATATAGCCAAATGGTTAGTTTGTGTTCAGTGGGCAGATACAAATGTGTCATGAAAACAAAAAAAAACACAAGGAACACCTTTCTCTGTGTCTGGTTTCATTCTGAGATGCATAATTTGCTCAAGAGAAAGCAGAATAAGACGTGAAGGCAAAGGGGAGAGGGGGAGCAGGCACCACTCCAGCCGGCGGTAACCTTGATGACACCCTTCATTACTGTGCGCCCGCTGACATCCTGACAGAGCCACGCTGCACCAGATGGAGGGGAGGGAACACTGCACCGCTCCCATACTCCACTCGTCCACTGCACCGAGGGCCAGCCACCAGAAACTTGTGAATACAGCAAAGAAGGAGCTAAGGAATGGCAGTGGCATCTGATTGAACCGGACTGGCTCAGCTCTTAATGGCTGCCCTCCTTCGTCCTTGTACGCTAGCGACGGGTGGTGTGGACCCTGCCCTGACCTTGCCACATCATAAACCTTGGCACCCTCGTGAAGCTTGGATGATCACGGCTCAGAGTTCCCCATGGTGAATTCATCAGAATTTTAACATAGCGCAGCAAGTTCAAGAGAGTGTGCAAGCAGAAGACACACACAAAACATACAGGTGGAAGACATACTGGAAAATATATATTTAAGAAAGTGCTGTTAATTGCTTTGAAAATAAGGATGCTTTGTCAGCATCCTTCAAAATCTTCAAAAAGCTGTTTCGAACCAGCAATCTTGGATTTGGGTTGTGATATGATTGCCCAAATCCCATAATATAATATATTTACTGACAAGAACATATTTGCATGATTCTTCACCATATCTGTAGGTTTTTTCCGGCAGTTTCTCCCATCATCATACTCAACAGGTGAAATCTTAAGGTAGTCCTGACCAAACCTAGCTCAAGATCTGGAGATATGTCTCCCAGCCCTGCACTGTGGCACCTGCTGCTTTTGACAGTTATGTTCCCCTACGAGGACAAAGTGCACCTTAACATTATGTAATAAGTAAGTTGTGGCTGTTTATTTTAGACACCAAGTTCAAGTCATCCATAAAGAAGGACAAGATAGTGCCCTCAGAAAACTGATTTAGTGATTCTCTCAGCATGCGCGTGGTTTAATGAAGTCACATCGTTATATATATCTAGATTGGTGGAAGGATTTATTCTTGATTTTTGCTGCCTGTACCTAAACATAAGAGTAACATTTCAGAGGAAAACTAGGGCATGAAAAACTAGCCAGCTGAAAAGACAACATCCATTTGAACACTATACAATGTGGTGCAGAAAGCTGTCTGACAGAGCTGAAAGAAATACAGTCACGGTGGACTGATCAAAAGTGGCATCATGCTCGTCCCTTTAAGGACATTGGCAGTTAGCGCAGAGCTGCCCGAGCGCTTTGTCTTCCTGGCACTGCTTTGATGAGAGCCCCGTGGGTGATTCACTATTACATGCACACAGCGCACATGGCTCTTAAGAATGGGATCAAAACAAATCGACAGGGGTTTAGAAATGATGGAAATTTGAGATGTATAGTGACACTGTGAAAGTAAGAGATGGAGGTCCAAACAAAAGTTTCCATTCCAGAATAGAACTCTCCCAGGTAAGCCAATAAAAATGTCTTTCAGAAGTGGATAAAAAGGGTTCTGGAGTGTATATATATATATATATATATATATATATATATATATATATATATATATATATATATATATATATATATATATATATATATATATATATATATATATATATATATATATATATATATATATATATATAAATGTGTTTCTCACCTTCCACGGTGGTAGGTCTCTCTCACCCTCATTGAGCTCGGGTCCTCTACCAGAGGCCTGGGAGCTTGAGAGTTCTGCGCAGTATCTTTGCTGTTCCCAGTACTGCACTTTTCTGGACTGAGATGTCCATTGTTTTTCCCGGTATCTGTTGTAGCCACTCTTCCAGTTTGGGGGTTACAGCCCCGAGTGCTCCGATCACCACAGGCACCACTGATGCCTTTACTTTCCAGGCTCTCTCCAGCTCTTCCTTGAGCCCCTGGTATTTCTCTAGCTTCTCGTGTTCCTTTTTCCTGATATTACCATCGCTTGGTATTGCGATGTCAACCACCACGGCTCTGCTCTGTTTCTTATCCACCACCACTATGTCTGGTTGGTTCACCATCACCATCCTATCAGTCTGTATCTGGAAGTCCCACAGGATCTTGGCTCGGTCATTCTCCACAACCTTTGGAGGTGTTTCCCACCTTGATCCTGGGGTTTCCAGCCCGTACTCTGCACAGATGTTTCTGTACACTATGCCCGCCACTTGGTTATGTCGCTCCATGTATGCTTTCCCTGCCAGCATCTTACACCCTGCAGTTATGTGCTGGACTGTCTCAGGAGCCTCTTTGCACAGTCTACAGTCTATATATATATATATATATATATATATATATATATATATATATATATATATATATATATATATATATATATATATATATATATATATATATATATATATATATATATATATGTCTTGTCACAACACTAAAATTTTAAGAGAGAGTAGACTCTCTAGATACTTGGTATTGATTTTGATACCCAAATGATCATTTTGAAGCTCATTTTTAGACAAAATTGTAATTTTCAACATTAAATTATAGTATTTGTTTATTATACCTTGTACCCTAAATTCCAGACTATAAGCCGCTACTCTTTTCTCACACTTTAAACCCTGTGACTAATAAAATAATGCAGCTAATATATGAACAGATTCTTTGTTTGGCACATTGTCCATTCATATATACGGTCTATTATGTAACAACATACCAGAGTGCAGCCTGAGTGCAGAAAATGCAGCTGTCTATGTGGTTAACACATTGATCTAGGGTTAAAGTTGCTACACTAGCTAGCAATATTGTCAGCACACTCAAATAGTAAGTCAAGTAAGTTATGATGCTAAATTAACATTAGTGAGCGGGATACTCTTACCCATATGCATAAATGACGAGAAGAAACGTCTCAAACTTCAGTAGCCGGACATCCAGTCATACCTGATTGACAGAATTAATCCCGTCCCCGAGAGAGTCTGAAATCTGCTGATATCCTACAAGACACTGACATGAGACCAGACAGGACAGTGGCTCTTTCTGCAGGAGACATGCGCCGTAGAGAGTGTGGGGAGAGACGGGGGGGTGTTGCATCAAGGAAGAACCTCGTTTTGAACTGTTATTTTGCGTTTCATACACACACCCGCCTCATGGAAACAAAGAAATGCAGATGATGCAACTTTTAAGTTAACGGCAATTGATCTGGCTGTAGAAGAAGGAAACAGAGCTGCAGCACATGAGATCAGCATCGATGAGTCAATGGTGAGATTTTGGCGATGGCAGTGTGAAGAAGTGATTCAATGTAAAAAGACAACAAAAGCTTTCAGAGGTGATCAAATCAGACAGCCTGAACTTGAAAACGTTCTTGAAGACGTGGACACCTGTGGCTTATATTCAGGTGCGGCCTATATAGATACAATTTTAAAATTTTGTTAAAATTTAGTTGACGCAGCTTATATTCAGGTGCTCTCAATAGTCTGGAATTGACGGTAGTCTTGCACTAGTTCTGATACAACTCAAGATGAAATTGTTTAAGGAAAGGCCAGATTTTATCCAGTTATGGGATTTTTTCAGTATAGATTCTTGTTTAAATTAGTATCTAGTTTCAGTACTAATTTTTTTTATCAATTAGTGGCCATATTTTTGATACTTTTGACAGTAGTAGTATGTAATGAATAAAAATGTTAGCATCAGTCATCAGCTTCCCAAAGTCACCAAATGTTTTAGAGCTTAAAGGACAGTCGTACAAAAATGACTTTTTGAGTGTTTAACATTATTACCTCATCAAAAACTACCTGCTGTTGTATTTTGCTCCACTGACACTTGTCCCTGAGCTGTCACAAAACAGAAAATATGAAAACAGAGCTAGTTCATTTAAAATTGTCTGCAGAGGTCGAAAGCTATTCCTAACTTATCTGATTTATCCCAAGCATCCTAATTTTTCACACCAATTTTATGCTGTACATTTATAAGTGCTTTATATACAGGCTTAGTTTGACCTTAAGATCTGCTTATACCATACACTGGGGCAAGACCAATTTTGCTGAAATACATGAAAAAAACGGGTACAGGGTCTTTAACAGGTCGACTATAGGAGCCCAGCTGAAAATGTTGTAATGCTCTAAGTGATTCATTAGTGTATGGATAACAACTTGGGAAAGACAAAAGGTCAGTGTATTTAAAAGGTGGATGGTTCGAGTGTGGGCTGCCTGCTCAGCACAGGAAGCTCATCAATTCTAACAGCAAATCAGCCATGTTTACGGCAAGCTACAAATTAGATAGAAGTCACGGTCCTACTTACACTGAAAGTATCACATCGATTTTGTGGTCTTAATCTTCACTGTTACTTCATGACCATATCATGTATCTTTTTTGCATAAAACTAGAATTCTTGCATATTATTTGCATAATTTTGCCTTGATACCTTTAAACTCAAGGTATTCATCAAACTCATGGTTGTTTCCTGAAATCAATTTTAGTATGAAATTAAATACATAACCTTCCACTGCATGTGTACACAGTGTCATACATCATCCTTTCATTGATTGGCAGCATGATTGGTTAGTTCTGGCTGTTTCTGCACAGGAAGAGGCACATATATTAGAAGCTCAAATTTGGTGGCAGATGGTGGAACTGTGCGCTCTCTCGAGAGGGGGCAGCCAGCTGGCCTCTCTGTGCTACCACAACGGGATGAGAAGGAAAGTTCCCTTTCAATGAACAGAACATATTCATCACACATTATTCTTTTACACTTTCATATTTTGCTTGCTTTATGAAATTGTGTCATTACACTGAAGAAATCCATTGTTTAGATTTAGGGGACATGTTGTGTATGTAAAATCAGAACCTACAAGTGCTGTTGGTCATTTATTGTTTTGGGAGATGGCAGCGTCACACTGAATGAAATATCTTAAAGCAGCATCTTGTTGCGGACAAAATTGCTTTTAAGTGCATTGTGCATTGTGCTGCTGCAGATAAAAAGGCAGTGCTGGGCCAATCACACTATGTAAGTGTAGGAATAATTGAGCACCATGTCCATCTCATTGCCCATTAAGACACTTCTCCATAGCATGCAAAATAAGTTTGAAATTCCATTGATTAGAGTCTTCTGAACTCAGCACCTTTAAACAATGAGGTGTCCACACAATCCTATTAACTTAATGAATTACCTTTTTCCATTTGGGAATAATCCAAACTTGTAAAATGTGCCTGAGCCAGTCAAGGTTAATTGGGCATTTAGCTCTGGGGTGGCCCTTAGCCCCCCGGAGGAGCATGTCCCCAAACAGAAAGAGGTGCTGCGGTTAAAAGTAGCTCAGTGACCCCTGTATCACCTGCACACATGCCTTTACCTCACCATACTACTTCACGTAAATATATAACATTACTTTTTTGGTTCAGTTCTACTCCAAATCTCAGTGATCCTTCGAAAGTATTGGAGAGGTGTTTTCAAAGCCATTTTGTTGTGTGTGTGTCCCCTTCTTGACAGAGACAGATGGAGTGGGAGCCACCAGATTTACCAGAGGAAGCAGTTTATAGAATATCGTCAGGGGAGAGAAGGCAGTTTCTGAAATACAACTTTCAACTCACAGCCATCAATCTCACCAGTGGCTGTCGAGATCAAGCAGCCAACACAGCTAGTTTGTTAGTGCGCACAGAAGAAATGTGTTATTGTCTGCTATTCTCAGAGCTCCCAGACAAACAGGCACCAGAGGATCTCAGGGTACGGAGCTGAGGAGGAGGTAAAGGTGAAGCTGCCGGTCATTACTATGCAAATAAACTGCCCCATTCTGTCAATCACACCATAAAAGTAGGCCAGGGGAACTCAAGGTCCTGTGTTAATGAACAAACTGGAGCTGCTCAAATGCAGTCTAATAAACAGGAGAGGTGACATTTTAAACATGCCAAAAGTGTCATCATATTCCCCTGGTGTAACGTAGGACTCCAGCATATACGAATACTAAACACTGTTCTGCTTTTGATCACAAGGATCAATTTTAAGTCAAGCTTCAAAATGATAAAGAAATAAGAAACTAGAGCAAACAACTTTGAGACAGTTACAAAGTCACTCCAAAATCCTAAGACCTTTAGAAATCTGAGATAGCAGAATTAATTTAATTAGGTGATCTAATTGTCAGACCTTTGTTCAAATGTGTTATACCTTCACAATTTCTGTTTAAAAATTATAAAACTAATTTTCTGAAGCTGAATCGATTTGTCAGGATATCAGGAATCAGGATAATTCAACAGTCTCAGGACTCTCTGAACACACACACACACACAAAAGAATAGATTGTAATTTGAGTCAAAACACAGGTTTTGCAGTATTTACATTAGCACCTATGACCTGGTATTTTCCATTAAGCAAAACCAAAACCAATGATCTTTGTTTTTTTCAATAAACATTGGACTCACACCTCTACATCAACACTAATTTGGTATGCAACATTTCCATAATTACAATTTTCTGCTTTAGAATTACAAACACGACAAAGAAAAAACGTTTTTGCTGTTTATGAAAAACCAAAATGTTAAAATATAACCCTACTATTTCTCATATATTTCTATCATGATGCCTCAGTTGTCTCCCTGTCACCTCCAAAACAGTATCACATATTAAACCATGGAAGATCTACAGATGATGCCTCCTTTATCACGGATATGATTCTTCTATTTTCAGACGTTTTGTGCTATAGCTGCTGGGATTAAGCTGACTCCCTGTGCCTGAAGCTCTCCCCTTGTTAAAACAGGGTGAACGTGTCAGATATGGGCCTGCTTTATCCAGTTAACATTACAGCACTCACACTTCAGCAGCTGTTAACAAGAGCCTAGAATAACAACAGCTTTGAGGTGTTTATGTGGCTCTGTCTACAATTATCAGGAGAGCTACCTGCCAGGTTCTGCCTCATACTCAGGCAAAAGGCTGTTCACTTACAACAGTGTTCCTTTCTGTCATTAGTGTTTTTGCATATAGCCTAGAGGAAAGCTTGACACATGACTCCAACACTTTGTGACATGCCTTCTTTTCTGTATAATTATATTTTATTTTATAGTCAGAGAGTAATTGAAATGCTCGGGCTCTGATGGACAAGGTTTGTGGGGTTAGGGCTGAGAGATTTCTTTATTTAATTGTATGTTAAAGAGCCTATATTACACTATTTTCTGATCTGTGTTATAATGTTGTTTCCTCATCACAAACATACTTGTTTCCTTCACACACGTTTAGCATACACATGCTGCATATTTGACTGGGTCTCTCTTTCAAACTGAAAATTCTCCACCTTGTGATGTGATGTGGTAATACAGAAAGTGCTCCACTGTGTTTTTAAACTCCATACACCTTCACTAAAATCATTTGGATGATTTCAACTTGGAATTGCCCATCTATAATCAACTAAAGGTTAATTTGCAAACTAGTGCTTCATGACATCACAAGATGGAACAGATCATTTTAAGCTTTGGAGATGAGGACAGACTAATAAAAAAGGATTGCTCTACTATCCACTCCATGTTTTTGATTATAACATGGCTAAAAGCTCACAAGAGTCATTTTGCGTAAAATAAGATCTTTAAACTATCATCAATAAAGTCCTGTAGAACAGTGCTGAAGCTAAAACAATAATGTGTAAAAACAACACTTGCTCTTTGTATTAAATATAGCTTTTTTAATGAGAAATAGATTATATGAAACATTCATTTGAAATAAGCTGATATAATCATCTCAACAGAACAGCAAAAAGTACATAGGCAATGTATGTATGTGTAAAAATCTTCAGTCAGACAGATCCATGGACACATGTAAGCAACACTGTGAGCATAAGCATAACACCATATGAAGAGATGTGCTTGTTTAATGGCCATCGCAGTCAATCCAATTGAGAACACACATTAAGTTTCCATGTTAAAAAGAGGGAATAATTAATGTGATTAGTGCCCAGTATCTTGTGTCAATTCACTGGAAATGGAGTGTATTTTATGAGTCTTTATAGTATTCCCTTTGATTTGATGCTTTATCATAATGTAGCAGAGCACTAACTCATTTCATATATACAGACATATTGTACAACAGCGGTGGACATTTCCCACTGTTAAAATCACCCTCTGTCATTTGAATGGCAGATCTCCCCGCATGCACAAACAAAAATGAAAAGTGAGTTTTGGACAAACAATGATAGGATGCTAAAGGAATTTCAGCGTCACTAGGTGTAACAGCTAAAGCCTTCCTCCAGTTTAAAACATGTTAAAGGGATAGATAACAGGCACTTAATAAGAACAAGAATAAAATGGAAATCTATTGGGTGGTTGGTGACCAGGTTAATCTTAAAGAACAACATCTTTGTTTAACAATACTTAATTTGATGGGGTTTTTTTTTTTTTTTAATTTTTTTAATGTTTGCACCTGGAAAGTGAAGCTATTGGTAGCAAATTATATGTCTGGAACTCAGATGTAAGGCTCTCTTGTTGAAATAGTCACCTTATACTAATACTGTCTCTTAGACTCATCATGTACATCCTAAAGTGCAGTGTTACCACCACATGCAACTCATGTTTTGTAAAAGTAAAGCACTTACTTTGAAACTGTGAGTAAACGATGCTGCAGTGTTTGCTGCCAAAGATACATTGAGGCTTGTTTGTGGCACAACACGGGAATCTGTATAATTCATTACAGCTGTATTTAAGTTTACCAAAAGGTGATTTTTGTTTGTTTTTTGTTGTGCTCTTGTCTGATATGAAGAGATAATGTGGAAAAAAAACAAACAGAACCAAACATGGCGCATGTTATGAGGTAAGCATGTAGTGAAATACTGGGGTTTGCCTCTCTGGACGGACTCAGGGGAGAGTATGGCTTTCAGTCATCGTGTAATGTGCCAGGATGATGAATGTTTACATTTTGCTCTTGGTGCGGGAAAGCTCCACAAATCAGCAGTCACAACATTACAGTTTGCAAAGCTGTTCAAAATAGCATTGATTGTTAAATTCTTCAGACCACAATATTGCACTCGCGCACCAGGAGGTACTGTCTTGTGAAAAACACAGCTTGTATCTCAAACACGAGAAGAAGCGCTCCAAACTGAAAAGATTCAACTCAGACTGTGTCAATCCTAAAAGGACACATTCAATTAGGAACAGCGAGAAGCGCCAAGCCAAAAGAAAATATGCAAACGCACAAACACACCCACACTCGCACACATATATATGTGGATATAAACAGCTGGCTTTGATATTCAACATGACTATGCATTACTGCCTTTTGTGTGCCTTATGTGTTTGGTAACTTACAAAGGGCAACATAGACTCAGATTTCAATTGAAGTTGAGTTTCTATTGTGATTATTTGGGCTATGTGATCCTTACATCATATAAACATTAATAATATTAAACAGTCCATCAGTTGGGAAACAGCTGAGTCGAAATAAAGGATATCTGGTCTGCCCCTGTTTTTTTTTCTTTAAAAATGTTTGTATTTCATAAGAATGGCAGTTTCAGATAAAACCTTTGATCCCTCAGAGTAAAATCAAGGCCTCTTTTCACCAGTAAATGGATTCATATTTTTTTCTCTTTTTAGTTTCTTTAGGGGAATGACAGACATGCTGGGACAAATATGGTACAGTCTTTAAAGTGGATCCATTATCTTCTTTGTCAGCCTCAACTGCTTTCATCACTGCATGTTCCTTTTTGTTTTAAGAATTATTCTTACAAAGTTAATATTACATCAAAAGGCAGAAAAAGTCCAAAAAGAACCAAAATTCAGATGAATATTCCCTTAGATTCATGTTTTTAGTCTATTTTGCTGTTAACCTTTAACAGAGTTTAGTTGTTAGGTGATCGGACTGTTTGAGTATCTCTGTACTGTACATGTCCAAGGCATGGTTCACACGGATCATCTCACTGTTGTTGAGCTTGAGCCGATGTTTGAGCATACAAGAGAAAAGGTCCAACTGGGGCTTCCCGGGTGCAGACGGAGGGGCAAGGCGGTTAATCCGATCTCTGATGTCCAGTAACAGGAGCATGACAGAGGAGGAGGAGTAGAACTGAGTTCCTTGTGTGTATGATTGGTTTACCTGCTGCACAGCGCTACGGAGCAGGTCTCCATTGAAGCGTAGACTGTAGCCAAACACCTGGATATCGGATATTTTGATATAAATCTGTCGTTTGTTTGGGTCGGCGAGGTCCACCGGGCCCTGGCCTGTGTCATTGCGGAGACCAGTGGGAATTTTGGCGCGACTACGCAGGTAAATGTGGACTGTCTCAAAGAAAGTCTTCCAGCGGTTTCCCAACAGCAGTGTCCAGTTGAAACACTGTGAGTTCTGCAGCCGCACTTTCTCCCATCGGGGATATCCATGCTCACCAAACGGCATGCTCCAGCCCTCCGAGTGGCTGCCACTGAAGGGGTTAACATACACAAAGAACATGGGGTCAATGCTGCTGTTTCGCATCTGGCAAATCTTCATTGATAGGCCAATAATCATGTGGAGGTAGTCCATGCGGTTCTTGTTACTTTTAAGAGTGAGGGACATGCGCTTACGCCACCGAGGGTCGAAGAAGGTCTCGAGGCGAATCTCATTGCTGATAAAGGTAGTGTGTATATAGAGACGAGAGTCCATCTTTTGGAGCAGGTACTTGAGCTCCAGGTCCTGGAAATCCAGGTCTGTCTCAAAGCTGATAAACTGCTCACTGCGCTCAGAGTCTACATTCTGAGGCTCACAGCGGCCGCGGTACAGCTTATAGCCCTTGTTACAGGAGCCACACTGTGAGATGTTGGCCAGACTGCACATGGCACAGCTGTTGTTGCCTCCGATGACACAAGGGATGGGGCGCTGGCACAGAGTGACCCCTGTGTGGCACACGCAGGTCCTCTGACTCTCCAGGAAGGTCCCCCAGAAACCATTCTCATTACAGTAGAGGAAGGACTGCACGCGGTTCAGCCACTGCATCACAGACCTGTGACAGAGACAATGGGTGTGAGTGAACAAAAACTTTATTAATATTACATTGTCTAAAGCAATAGTGTCACCTACAATAATCGATCATAATCACCCAGGTGCAGTCAGTACTGAGAAAGCCTGATCAAACATCTCTATACACATTGGTACTTCCTGTTAAATGGAACAATGATTGCATTAATTAACCATGCTATTCATGGAGGCCTGTTCTATCACTTTGAAGCTCAGGGCGAAGTTGGGCAGTTCCCCTAAAGCAGAGAAGTGTTGTTATTCAGCTCTAGTCTCCTCTGTTACCCTCAGGCCTGCCTCTTTCCTTGTCATCTTGACAGTATTGGAACTTCCTTTTGTGACTGTGAAGGTGAATTTTGAATCAGTATTTCAGAGCAGCAGACTGGTCAAGGTTAGCCTGACATGTTAATGAACCTCAGCGTTAACTATGATGGATGGCACAGCAATGGCCCAGAGCTGTAGCCAAAATCAGATTATCTCTAAAGGAACAATAGACCTTTGTTTGAACATTATTATTCTTAATAAGTGCTTCTCAGACTATGGGTGTGTATTCCTTGTGAGACATCAAATGCTAGCTCATATTGTGCTGAAAATGAAGAATGGTCTCTTGGGAGATTTTATGCAATTTGATTAAATTTTTGATAAAAACCCATTTGTCGATAGGAAGTAATGTAATTACTAGAAGCCTAAAATGCAGGGTGGAATTATGCAGCTCTGGCCTCTGCTAAGTTGGATGTTTCACTGAAAATGTGTGTAATTTACCGCTAACTGATGTCACATGGTATTGAATGTGTTTTTTAGTTCCACTATTCTTGAAGATACGGTAAGTAAACTGATTTGAGTTCTAATAAAAGTCTTTTTTGTTACATGTATAAACCATTAGTCTAATGACTGATGATTTAATTTTGCATAAGAAGTCAACTCTTTAAAAACACAGTTAATCTGCTAAGATACTCATAGTATCTTCAGTAAATTTGCAATGTAAAAAATAGTTTGTCAAAATCAATAGAAATTAGAGAGCTGTAATTAATCACAGAGTGCCAACAGTCCTATTTGTAAATATGCCTGAGTGGGACATGAATAATTAAGGCAATGCATAGCCAGTATGGAAATGAGCTGGCTGTGAGTGGTGTTGCTTCATATCTGTCACTATTAATCATTTAAACTCAAGACAAAATGCTGTGTTCATTCCACTTAAAGCGAGCTGCTTGAGCCATTACAGAAAATGCAATAGCAAATCCAATATAGTGGAGCCATAAAGTTTCCCCAGTCCTTAAAGCATGTGTCCTCAGCATTAATTTACTGTGGTGGTAATAAACAGATGCTAGTACTGAAGTGAGTGATGAGGTGATGACAAGCTCCCACAATCTCACCCCCCTTCCCCCTAGAACTGTGGTCATGTTCAAAACAATATGGTTCCCATGGAAACAGCCTCTAATTATGTGAAGGTGTAAAAGACATAAGGCCCTTTGTAGCCTTTCTAAAGACCTTTTGTGGTCTGCTTGAATAAAGGAAGTGCTTTTTCTCACACCTTATTTTTTCCCAAAGGAGAAGCCTATATATTAAAGATAGCCATTTCTTACTGTCTTAAAAAGGTGAAAACCAGATCTATTTAATTTTAAATGCTTTTTAGAGGTCCACAGTTATTCCTTACAGCATCCTAAATATTCACAACTGTACCTGTGGTAAAGGTATTCCCTGATTCACAGAGGATGAAAATACTTTATAAGAAGATGCAGCAGACATGACACAGCTGTCATATTTTGACCTTAAGAGATACTTTTGAAATACATCTGTACTGAGACAAAAACAATTTTACTTTATTACAGAAAAGAAAATGCCTACAGCTCCTTAAAACATAGTTAATTCCGAGAGAGAAATTATAGTTTGCAGTTCATTTGAAGGGGTGTCATATCTGTGCAGTCTGTTCCCTCAATACCTGACAATACCCTTGCCTATTTCATTAAGCCTTGTCCAATAAACAAGTTTGTTTATTTCCACTGATTTGTCAAGCTTTTTTAGTCAGAATGTCAGTGCTTGTTAAGGACTACACAAGAGAGGACTAAATGTGTATCCCGTATGCCTGCAGAATGAAGATGGAGGAGAATTAGTAGCTCTGTGGGAGTTTAACACATACAAAACATTCATGAAAAACAAATACAGAGCAGTACAAAGTACTGCTAACACACAGGATCATCAGTATAGCCAAGATGTACACACTTTGAGTAGGTGTTTACAGCTGCTGCAGAATACATGAAATATTAATGACTTCCTCTGGGAATAACTAATTGTCTTATTTTATTAATAATAAACACATAATTTGAGTCATTATACTGTATAGTGCATTTTGTGCAAAGCAACCAACCCCAAGTGGGCAATCATTTTACCAGTATATATTACATCTATATTACGCAAAACTGACTCTTGTGAGCTTGTAGCCATATTGGAACATTGTTATCTCATCAAAAACATACCTGGAGTTGTGATTTGTTTCATTCACACATGAGCAACCATTTATTATTAGTCTGTTTACATCTCCAAAGCTGAAAATGCTCTGCTCCACATTGTGATGTCAGGAAGTGCTAGTTTTTAAGTTAACAGCTACATTTTACCCTTTATTCTGTAGATATTGGCAATTCTGGGGCTGAAATTATCCAAATGTTTCTAGTAAAAGTGGATGGCATTTAAAAACAGTGGAGCACTTCCTGTATTGCCACATGACATTACAAGGTGGAACAATGTGTTTTCTGTTTGAGAGAAGAACTCAGCCTAAATGTACAGGATTTGAGTGATAAATGTGTGTGAATGAAACAAAACACAACTTCAGGTATGTTAAATAGTGCAATATGGGCTCTTGAAATAAACCTGAATATCACTGGAAAATTCTGCAACAAATTCTTACATGACACACTGGTAAGATAATATAAATAATAAAATTCCTCAGCTGGTGAACTGATACCATAAAAAGTATTGTGCAATTTTGTCTGAAAATGACTCTTATCTTTATGAAGAACACTAGGGTTTGCTAAGACAGATCTACTCCTTCAGGGAACTTTTACAGAAAACCAGATCGCAATATTTGTTCAACTGTGAGCTAAAGGTTAATGAGAAAGTAAGACAGTGCACTCCCCAAAGGATTGCGGTAGTTTCTATGTGCTTCTTCTTCTGACGGAGAAGGCCAAAATGTCAAAACACACATCATCCTCTTCAAGACTGTGGATAAAACTAGCCTTATTCCCCAGATTTCAAGTAAAAATGTAAGCCTGTTCTCCTTTTTCTTCTGCTCTGCTGGTTGTATTACATTTCTTCTTTAAATTATCTGCCACCAAAAAGCCAAGATCCAATATTCTACAGCACTTCCAGTCAAGCCATCTGAGGCACACGTCAAAAATAAACACATGAAGTAGAATTCTGTTGTGCAATTTAAAATTTTCATGCTGCAACCCACTTGAGACATTGTACTCCACTGTCTAAGGGAAACCTCAGAAATGAATCCAAAAATTCTTCCTCCCGGGATGGGCTTGGGTTCCGTGCCGAACCTGTGTGCCCAGTGTGTTGGCCGCGGGGACTGGTCTCATCATTAACTCGTGTGGTCTCAGAACCAGGCTGGAGATGTGCTGCCAGGCCTCCTCCAGGGACCTCACCACTGGAATATGGCCAAAGACATAGATGGTGGATGGCCTCCTTGGACCAGCAGGCTTTGTCACAAGAATTGATGCAAGGTCTGGAAAGTCCCCTTAGCGCTATGGCCAACTTGTCTGGCAGATAAAAGATAGTGCGAAAAAAAACTCCTATGGCACCATAAGCCAGTGTACACTTTGTGCCAATTCCAAATCCAAATGAAGGATCCGTCAGAAAATATGCACGTTTTTTTGTGTCCTCCATCTGTTTTTACATTGCTGGTAGGTAATTATATAGAACTATAATACACCTTTGAAAGTAAGGGTTAAAATAAAATAAAAAAAAGAAAAAAAGAAAGATGATTAGTTTTATTGCTTTTACTACTACTACTACTACTACAAAAAAAAAGTGCAGTAGCTACATAGCATTCTAAAATAATACATTAAACGGCCTATGTTTCGCTATTTTCTGATCTATGCAATAATATATCAGAAACATACTTGGAGTTCTGTTTTGTTTCATTCACACATGTTTAACACAAACCCTGAATATTTAGTTTGAGTTCTTCTTTCAAACTAAAAACACTCATGTGGTAATGCAGGAAGCACTCTACAGTGTTTTTAAACTCCATACACCTTCACAAGAACCATTTTGATCATTTTCCTGCCAGTCTTTACAGAACAAAAAGGTATAAGGTAGCTGTCAACTTGAAAACTACCGCTTCATGACATCACGAGAGCATTTTGAGCTTAGGAGATGTAGACATACTAATTATCAAGAATTACTCAAACATATGTGACCGTAACAAAACACAACTCTAGGTATGTTTAACTTTCTAACATGGTTTCAAACAAATACATTTTGTTTAACATACGACTTTTACAATTTAATTCAAAATACAATGATTTTTTTTCTGCCCTTAATAATCAATAAAAAATAAAAGAAAGAAATGAAAAAGAAGCAAAATAGGGCTGTTACCTGAAGCTACTTAAGCATGAATGGAAACAAATAGGTCCTTCATTGGCAGTGAATGTGTTGCACACAGGCAAACAAACAAACAGGGCACCATTATTTCTGGAGCCATCAGACGCCCTTGATGCATACTTGTTGGAAGAGCAGCACACACTGCAGCTCTTTGATAACACTTCAGTACCAACCTGTGCCAGCTCACACACAAACACGCCTCTCTTTTCTCACTCAGACAGATGACAACTTTTCATTTTTAGAGCTTTTATATGAATACTTCATGGATTTGTGTCTCCATCTATACAGTGGCAGCTATTTCCAGAAATATTTAAAACTCTTTCAAGTGGTGGCAGGTAGGAACTTTGCATATTTTCTATTCGCTTTCCAGCTAAGGCTGACATCACGACACACATTGGCAGCGAGGCTCTTAAGCTGCCTTTCCAGGAGGTGGTGACAAGACGTGTGCACTGACCTATCAAGACGAACCCCCCCTCCGACGGCAGAATGGAGCACAGGAGTGAGCCAGAGTGCTTTGGGCATGTGCAAAGCTCAGCACTAAGTCTACACGATGGACACCAACAACGCAACCATAAGTGCAAATACTATATCATGGATAAAATTGTTTTAGTTCAGTCTCCAAGTGTCAAGGTATGGCAAGAAATAGCACACTGTTTAGCTATATTATTGGGTTGAGGATTTAATGTAAAACAGGTTTTGAAATTGTCTTCTTTAGTTCATTTTTAGTATCTTTTACACATCATAAGGGTGATACTAGCTCTGATGTGCTCTTGTAAATTCTTGAGAAAATGAGTAGTTGAAGAAATTATTAATCATGTGGTAAATTCTCTGTGTGTTTTAACAAGGCATGACTAAATATGGTGTCACCTCACATTTTTCATCAAAAGTTCTAAATGGCCAGACTTAAAGCAGAATTAGCATAGCTTCCAAATGACACAGCTGGGAAAATGTCGTGTGATTCTGTAGAATGATCAAAAGCAGGAAAACCTGGTCCCTTGTGGAAAAAGGTTTGACATTTGAAGAACAGGGCAACAGTTGGATTGAGCACCATGGAGAGATGCCCTGTGATACTTGGATGGTTATTACAGGACATAGTTTGGACATTATTATGATACAAAAACAGGTTTGGCCATACAAACAGAACTATCACAACTAACCTACTCTAATATTATGAGAAGGCTCTGTCAGTTCTTTTGTGTTGGCTTAACATTGTTTAGGTTTAGTCTGACTGCACCAGACTTTATAATAAATAGTGACTTCATTTTGGTTTTCTTATCTTTTCCATGCGAAGGCTGCAGTTAGATGTCACACTCACCTCTCCCTAGGCATCTGGTGGTTAGGGTTGTGGTGACAGCGGATGCTCAGACTAAACAGCTTGCGGGCAGTTCGGTGGATTTTGAGCCTCTGGATCTCCAGGGAGCTCTGAAGTAGCCTGTAGCGAGCCTGCAGGTCCCAGTCACTGCCCCAGAGCAGATGCACGCTGCTGATGGGCAGGAAGTGAGTGGAGGGCATCCTCTTCAGAAAGGACTTGAACTCATCTGTGTCACATGTGACAAGGGACAGGGAGTAAAAGACCACAGAAACACTTCATTAAAATATATAGGTTGTACTTTCAAGGGCAAATCTGTTCTGTATAATTCAATTCAAACTGTGCTTTTCAGGTTTAGTTTGTCTTTGATCACCAGCCTTTTCTTTCCAATAAGAATTACATGGGTATGCTCTCTCATATTCTTCTGCAGTATATGTTCAAATACACACTATATATGCTTCAAATTAATTTACTTGAAAAAAATATTCTCTTGTTGTTATGTATTGCAATCACTTACAGGGACCGTGAAGAAGTGATTGTGTGTATTCACTTTAATGTCAGTGGTCAGAGAGAATATGAACTGCATTACAATAGTGAGATGCAATGCTCCAAGTATGCCGTTTTATTCATGTTGGGTCATGATCATGATTATAATAAAATATTTCTAAAGAATAAAATAGCCTTTGTTGTTACGAAAGCATGTGCGACCTTGTAAAAACAAAAGTATGCACCACAGCAGAGTTCTTTTCTAGCCATAGCAAAGAAATGTCAGAAATGTTTCCATCTCCTCCACAACATGTCAGACCCTTCCCCTTTTTATTCTGCTTCAAAGGAGCCAGATTCTATCTCCTCCTCGTGTTTAGAATTGAAGAGATTCTCCCCACCCCGGATTTCACAGATGGCAGTTTAAACCTTCCTGCTGTTTTATCGCAGCATCCTTTGCAAAAATGTGTCCCTCATAATCACTGATCATCGTGGTCTTTTAAAAGATCTGCTGTTCTTTTTCTAATGCAGCTTAAAGTCCAGCTAGCCCCTTAAATAAGCCTTATCTCATGTCACCTGAACACCTTATCTGGAGATTAGAGGCCTCACAGTGTAACCTGACTTTTCAACATGGGCCTGTGCTGTAGAGATGAGCTTGCTTTGTTTCATCAGAGCTGTGTGTACAGCAGTGTTTTAACTAGTTAGCATTAGGAAAACCAGGTTCAAACCAGAGACGTGTTAAGAAACGGCTGAAGACTGACATGGAAGTACATTTGACAGTGACAGTGTTACTGCAAGTCATACCAAGAGAACTAGACAAGGGACAAATCCTTCTTTAAAATGTTGAATTCATTGCGAGTGTTATCAAAACTCACCAGAGTTTTCAAAGTCTTTGTATGAAGAGGCCCAAGTCTCAGACATGGCCACCAGGGTGTTCTCCATTATCTTGATGTCGGTTATGGGACAGTTGCATTGTGGGTACTCATCCGTACACTGGCAGATACACTGGTTGTTCCGGCACAGGTACTCGCCCTCACCATTGCACATGATGTAGCTCAGAGCGGACTGGACAAACTTCTCCTGTAGGTAGTCTGGGAAAATCACCTGGAGTCCTGAAAGAATGCAAAAGAGAATTAATCCTGTTGTTTAAAAAGAAAAAACTTGCCATTTCTTATCCACAAGCTTTCAACACCCAGTGCCCTATTTTGGACTATGAGTGAAAAAAAGTCCAGTTTGGACTCTAATGTTGCATCATGACAAGAAATGTTTTGTTTTGTTTTTTTATCTTTTTTTGCTCAATGTTCAAAAACTAAATCCTTTGTCTTATGTCTTCTGTCAGTAGCATTATGAGAGATGTCCTAGTCATCCATCAGCATTCATAACAAGAAAGCTGCGGCTCTGCTGCTCTCATGTCAAATTCAGTGGTATTGCTCTGTCACTATCTGACACTTTCACAATAAGACTTGTTCTGCAGGGGGAATAAACAGAGACCTTTATTGTGGAAGAGCCGCGGGAAGTGTACACTTATAATCAGTGGAACGTAAAGAAGTTTTACTACATTGTATTGGATATTTTCACCAGCATGAGTGGACAGTGTATTTTGTGAAAGGTCCGTGTTATAATTTTAACATTGAAGCATGACACAAGAAGGTTTTGGGGACTAAGGACTGCAGTGCTCAGATCCTCCTCTCCTCTGCGTGCCCAAGATAAACACACACACCACAACTCAACGGTACAATGGCACCCACATGACACCTACAACTATGACATCACTTTACACCCCTTGGGCCCCTTGTGAATGTTGTGATATGGTTTTCATTTCTTGTAAGGTACCACCATATTATATTAAGTAGTTGTATTGTTAATGTACTCCTTATAGTCACAGACACAAATTGGATAATAGAGTGTGCTATAAGTAGCTGGCTGGTGGGAAAAGTATACTTTGGAGGAGAAATTATGTCTTTTGGCCTACCGGGCAATCCATATCTCACACGGGGCATTGCATAGAATTGAAGATTGGATGGCTAACATTATGGCCCTTTTTTCAGTCCAGGCCCGCAGAATAAACCCGAGCTCCACAAGCCACTGGATTGGAAAAGAACTAAATAGATTTTTCCTTCTTGTATGAAACAGTGTCTTGGTGAGGCAATATTTTCTTAATAGCTTTTACTGGAGCGCAAATGGTGCTTCAGCAGAAAATATGCAGCCACAAACCAGAACAGAACATGTTATTGAATGATGAATGATTGCATTATTTCTCCACTTATTATTTTCAGCCAAAGGTGAAAACAGGAAACCATTTACGCAAAAATCAACATAATGTAGCCAAAATAAAAGCTTAAGTAAGCATAGAATTTGCACAAGTAATTCTAATTTTGAAGCACTTCCACAGAAACTTGATGACTGCATACAGTGTGTAATTATGATAATATGAGTACATGGTTTCTTAACTTAAATATTAAAAGAAGTCATAGTCCTTTCATTTTGCTGTTGTTGAACTCAAGATGCAAAGGGCGCGCTCTCCTCACCAAATTGGTCCATGTACCATTTGTTCTTTTGAATTTCAATTAAGAATGAAAAACAATAAAATGGGGAAACAGTTTGTTATTTCATTATTCTGTTTTAATGTAAAAACAAAACAAAAAAAAAACTGATTTTGACCTCTGTTTCCAATATTTAAGTTTTTTTTTTTCAAAAAACAGTCATTGTGCCTATTTCACTTTTGATATTTTATTCTTTCTGGTTTATATGCCCCAGAAGTCATGCTGCTACGCTGCCTAGTGTGTATTTTTAAGTTTTTAGATGCTTGTCTGTATCAGTGGAAGTTATCGGCCACCATGGCTGCCATCGAGATCCATGCTATAAATACATCAAATGGGTGAAAGACACACAGGGAAATTTTCGCCCCATTGAAGCAAAATGGAATTAAGATGTACTCAGAAATGAGTATTTGAAGATTTTGTGAAAAACACAATCTAAGACACAATTGATTGGTTACTGATGCAGAGTTGGCTCATTTTGTGGACAAACATATCTCTTTTTTTATAGCAACGCATTTACTTTTGCATCCTAGAAAGTAGCTGTTGAACTCCATGATGAGAAACAGGTAGCAGCGAGGCGATAAACTCTCCTTTGTTCAGTGAACACTGCATTCACACCTGGCACGCTAAGCATAACTTCTGGGGGAAATATAAACCAGAGAGAATAAAAGATCAAAATTGAAAAAGGCATGATCACTGTTTTTTGATTGGTGTTATTTGAAATGAACTTTAAATAAAATATTGTAAATAGAGGTTGAAATCAGTTTTTTTTTTTTTTGTTTGACACTAAAACGAAATGATATAACAAACTGTTTTCCCATTTTATTGTTTTTCATTCTTAATTGAAATTCAAAAGAACAAATGGTACACAGACCCAAATTCCTTTTTCCTCAATTATATTTTAATAGGTATCAACTGTTGCATTATTAGGCCTACAATAAGTTGCTTTGTTCATTTTAATATTGCATATTTTAGTGAGCTATCAATGATTCCGTCAATGACTCTTAATTTTCCGTCTCTACAATCAGCAGTTGGACTGGGAATCACAGGGTCCCTCATGATTCGATACGATACACAGCTCACGATACAATATCATCACAATATGTCCGTAAGCGCAATACTTAATATATTGAGCATGATATTCTGTCATACATTGCTGTTTTTAACACAAAAGCTCTCCATTACTCGTGCAAAGAAATGCATCTATTTTAATAATCAAAACAGTGAACATGCCTGTGTATTGCATAAACAAGTTTCTTTCCTCTAAATAAGCAATACATTATAGTGTGGTTACAACATTTTTTAAAAAGATACCAAAAAATACTCTTAGCAATAAACTGATACAGCAGCCTACAATAACAATACTGTATCATCAAATTTACTATCACGGTATATTGAAATTCAGACATTTTTGCTCACACTTAAAGCAGTGTTTTGTTTGTTTTTTTATAAACCAACTTACCCCAGGATCTGCTTATTCTTCTTGGACCCTAATAGACTGCTGTACATTTGGGAGTTTGGAGTCATGTAAGCATCTATTTGATGGGCACCATTTACACCACCCTTGCACTGTTACATTATAGCCCCCCAGAACCATAGTCTAAATAATGATGCCATTCCCAGCATAGACATTCACTCCCCAGCTCATCAATAGCACGGCCAGTGTAGCAGGGTGCAGGCAGAAGGAGCCCGGAGAGAGTTTCTATGGATCATATCTGACCACAGACAAGATGTGTGCACAGGGCTCTCTCTCCATCAGGCCTGTCTGCGACCCCAGGATACAATATTCATTTAGCCTGATGTATTCCTGGGCCTGAAACTTTAATGTGATTTGTGGGAGAATCCAGATGGCAAGTTCACGGATCAACGCTGCTCACTGACAGAGACTGTGCCAGCGGCCGGGTGCACAATAACAGCCCTCCTCCCTCCTGCACTGGATACCTCATATTCCTAATAACACTGCATACCAACATGCACACACACTTGTTGTTAGGATAGCAACATGGACAAAATACTAAAAACAAAGACAAAAATAAAATGTAACCAGTGCCTTACTACTATTTAGCTTATCAGGTAGGAGGATTCGCTGTTTTTGAAAGAAATATCAAACCATATGTTATTATCTATATGCTTATCTAATAGGAAGGTAATTTAAGAATAGCTTCTTTGGAGCACAATTGGCACACACATTTTCTGACACTGTTGTGGAAGAAAAAAATCACCTTAGTTAATTTGTACTGACAGAGAAGACATTGAACTTGGAGGCAGTTTTTTAATTAATTTTTATTTTTTTATTTTTAATATTATTATTATTTAATTTTTCCATGTATATTAGCCCATTACTGAGATTTTAACCATCAGCCAAGTCAGCAAATTTGCATCCGGGTGGTCAAACAGCAAATTCCAACATAAAATTCTGACCTTCATTTTTTTTTTTTTTTTTATCATAATTTTTTCTTCCTCAGCTGTTAACCTTTTTTACATAACCCTGCAGACACCAAACTCAAATGTAAGCTGCCCTATCTTCTAATCACTCAATCCATCATACTTTCTATTTTGTTTATAGAGGTGGTTTAGAATGGCAGAGAGAGGAAATGGTGATGACAATAATTAGGACAGAAGCACCAGTCTATTTTGTGGGGAGGGCGGCAGATGTTGGGAACAGGACTGGAATTGGAATAGGGAGGTACCGTGTGATCATTAAGGAGTTCTGATGAAAATAGAGCATATTGGAATTCTTGTGCAGCTGTTTGATACCCTCCAACTTCATGCTCTGTCAGTGCACATAATTCCCTGCAACCCCACATTCTGGGCCGGCTCTAAATAAATAACTGAGAATGGCACTTAATCTCATACCACACATCAGCTGCAAATGTATTTCATACCCTTGCACTGGGGAACACAGGCATTTAAACACAGAGTGAATACTAAAAGATGGAAAGTGTTGCTGTTGCTTTGGCCTTTTTATGAGGTCCCCTCCAGAAGGGCTGGCTTTACGTTGTGATAGATGGTGGCTAGAGACCACAACTGAGGCTTGTAAATGCTTTGGCCAGCACTTGCCTGCTTATTGCAGTGCCACGCTCCGCCTCATAAGTTGCACTTTCATTAAAGATTAATTGACCATTGTGTGGCCACAATTTCGCAAAATAATCATTACTTAATCCATCGGTGCAATAAAGTGTGTTACTTGAATGGGAGTATTAAATTACCAGTGAAGACCTTTGAACTGGAAGATTACTCCATTCTCTTTAGTCCAAACCTGCCTGGTCTAATCCCCGGTATATGTTTAAAACTGATGGGCTGCACAGCTGATGGGCCGCAACAGTTACTGCAGCTGCCTTAGGGGCTCTTTGTCGACAACCGAGTGGAAAAACTGTAGCCAAGATAGCTATCTGGTCACAATTCTTTTTTTTTTTTTCGCATAAAACTCTTCTCTAACAAATCTGTGGAATGACAAGGGAGGCCATCTTCTCTTTTTTCATGGATTCATTTTTGGCAACTGTCCATTGTCTCTAAGTACATAGTTTTGTTATAGACAATGGAGTTTCAACTGAACAAAAGCTCAATGACACCACGGTTACACATGCAGCCACATTATAACAGCATGAACACAGATTTGTCAAAAACTATTTATAGGGAAGGTGCCTGCATATGTAGCTAACACCTCCTGAGGAGAAAAGTCTGTACTTCACACATTTGCTTTACTTCGGATGAGATTCTTTTTTTACGAACAATATTTAAAAAGGTTGTTTGGTGCAGATGCTCTCACTATAAAGTATAAATTACACATGAAAATGATCCTGGCATTTGATGCTGGTGCTACGACTTTGTGGAAAAGAAAGTGCTGAAATTGCATGTTGAGCTATTGTTGGATTGAGGGGGCCAGGCAGATTGGAGCAACACAAGTGGATGCCGTTGAGTTATTGCCAGTCGTGCTCTGTGAATAGGACATAGACAGAAGTTGAGTCAGGCTAAAAGTAAGTTTGTGATTACTTCTTTCTTTTTCCCTGGTACACGCTGACAGTAGGATTAATGTACTTTTCAGTCTAAAGCAGAGCCGCCACAGTACAAGCTGCATTCTTCCTTGGAAAATACAAACAAACTCCTCAGTTGAAAAAGGGCTGCTTCAGCATGTAATTAGAGACATGGTAACCATTGGCTGCAGCAGTACTTGAGTTGCACTCTTCAAGCTGTTCTGTCATGTGCTGCCATGTGTCCCCGCACAGCAGTGGCATGGAGCCTCAGCTGGTGTGATATTGTGTGTATGCTCACGCATACACATGTGCACACACACACACACATGTGTGAGCGTGATCACACACACGCTCACACACATTTAAGTTTACAGAAATCACATGTTTTACAAGGACCCTGGAGAGGGGGAGGAGAGATGTATGACAAGCCCTGACATTTCCATTTGAGCTTTAAGAGATGCAACTGCCCTCAAAGTGTCAAGATGAACTCCATACTGGCTCCAGATCAAAAGACCGGAATTATCTCTGAAAGTGCATCAAACAGTCCGAAATGCAAAAGTAGGTGGCACACATTTGACTATTTCTAAATATATGTGTCACAACATCTACTGTACCCAAGATAATGTTTTTGAATGTCATCAAGTATATCTGTAGCCATAAGTAGTTGATCATGTATGTAATATGTACTAGTTTAATCATGCTGTGTCTTCTTGACCCAGGCCCACCTCTTTCATTTGTAGCAGAGCTCTATAAATACAGGACAGCACTGGCACTAGTCAGATGTGACAGGCTTTAGATGTGAAATGCAGTTGGTCATAGAACTGTCGGCTTAAAACAGGTCCATTGACTTCTTTTTTCAAAACTGTAGAACTGATTTTACCAGCCCTGGCTCTTCAAAGTGGTATTTCACTGTAGTAAGCAGAAGAATTTCTGTTTTTCTGTTTATGAACATTTACATAAAACTTGGAGTCTCTTCCAAGAATATCAATTAAGTACAAGGAAGGGCTACGGTACAGTACAGTAGGTTAAAACCTTTCTGAGCACTCAAGCTAAATTAATCAATCACAAAACTAATCTTGAAAAAATTTGTGTGTGTACACATATATATATATATATATATATATATATATATATATATATTATATATATATATATATATATATATATATATATTTCATGTGTGACCCAAATAAATTCATTTACAAAAATCTGCATGACAAATGTACATAGCAAATCTAGGTGTCAGCAGTAGCAAATTCATCTTAGAAATTTCAGATATATCCAAGCACTTTTGGCACAGCAGTTGGAGATTGCTTATTTGCACCAGGTTGAAACACTTCACATAGTATTAACAGAGTCTACCGTTGTTACCATGGTTTCAAGTCTGTGCTCTATCGACTTACAATGCTATTTCTCACCTTCCGATCCATCAATGGGTTAATATTTTAGCCTTAATTTTTACAAAATCCCACAACACCAGCATCAACAACATGACAAGTGCAACGGGCAGGAGTGAGTGGATGAATTGGCTAGCTTTTGGTCACACCTGTACAAATGGAAAACGCTCTTGATTGAGGGCTTCCTATTGCAAAGTGATCTTGGGGTCAACATGGAAAAAAATTTCATCAGGTTGCAAGATTTCAGCGAGGTTGACGAAATTGGAGGGGAAAAACCCAATCCATCTGGAAAATAATCTAGCCTCCAGATGGTCCGGCCTTCAGTAAAAAAAAAAAAAAAAACAGAAGTGAAGAACAGCAACAAAATATAGCAACTGGAATTAAGTGCAAAAACAAGTGTATAATAATTATGATTCGTATATAGCATACACTTTCATACACACACAATTGCTAAAGACATTTACAGGCAATGAGCAGAGATGTGTTTTGCCCAAGGACACACTCACAGAATGCATTGTCAACATATATACCTTTAGATTTCAAGTGCAAAACTACCATATTTATTTTTTAAACCCACAAACAGTTATTTATGATTGAACTGTTTCATTGTGTTTGGCAAAGGCAAAAAAAGAGAGAAATCTGATCTGCTTCCAAATGATCCAGCAGTTTTATGCAATATCCGGAGGTAGCTAAAAGGTGCTTCAATATTGCAGTCCACTATACTGCAGCTATGTGGGCGGCTCATGATAAAAACATGAACATCTAAGCATATCACTTCATAAGATTGGATAAATATTTAGTGGTGCCCTTTTTAGGCTGGGAGAGGGATGCACTAAAAGCAAATTCTTTTCAAGGTAGAAAAAGTGAGTGGGAGTGAAAAGTCTCCTTTGTGCCTGTTCGATTTTTCAAAGTCTGGGAGTCAATTATTTTTCATTCACTATGGGCATTATGTTTACAGCTGTCTGTCTGGAATATTATACAACTGCTACATCAACCACAACCACTGAACATGCTTACCCATAACATTTAGCAGTTAAAAGTGAAACATGGAGTTTGATAATATTTATCTGTGCATTGAAAGTCATCAATGGTTGCATTCATTTTCACTTGTGAAAATGTTGGCTTAAGCTTTTCAAACATTCATAAATAATCCAACCCCTAATGTGACCCATTCTCGATACACAGGGAAAACCAAATGAGCATAACTAAGCAGGTGTATAGTAAGGAATGAGAAAACATACTGAGGCAATTCTGATCAACATCAGTATTATATGTGTGGACAGAGTATGTTTGTAAACATGAGATACATGCTGTAAACACGGCCCGTTGTAGCCATGGGATCATTTACATACATTTTTCCACATTCACTCTCATTAACACACTTGAATTTATACATCAGTGCACTTGGACACTGGAGACACGGTGAGTGAAGTGTCTTGCCAACAGACACAAGAACAGTATACACTCCACTAATGTCCTACTACAGCTTCTGATATTCCTAGTGATCTACCATTTAACCAGTGGTGGAGGAAGTAGTGTGTTAGGTGTAAGTACAGATACAGAAACAAAAAGTATAAGAATCACATAAAAATCTACTATATGTACTGAAGTACCATTTAAATATGTACTTAGGGAGGGAAAAGTATTTTACAAAGATTTTAAATACTGTTAATGTAGTGGACCTTGGAAAAGAACTGTGCTTATTTTTCGTTCATATATTTTCTAGTACATTTTTATATCCTTTTGTTTACTTAAATCTGAGCCATCCATCCATTTTCTTCCGCTTATCCGGAGCCAGATCGCAGGGGCTACAGTCTGAGCAGGGACTCCCAGACTTCCTTCATCCTGGATTCTTCCTCCAGCTCCTCCAAGGGGACCTCGAGGCGTTCTCAGGCTAGCCAAGAGACATAGGGTAGTATCTTGCTCCCAGTTTTAGCTCTAGCACAAGTGGGCGTGTCCAGGTGGGGCTGTACTTCACTGCTGGAGGCTAGAGTCGGTTGGTACAAGTACATATATGGTGACAGCATCTGAACCAATCTGTGACCGCTGTGGCATTTAAAAGCACCGCCCATGTGGATAAAGTCTGCAATCTTTGCCTCATTATCAGGCGGCAAGCGGAGTGTGGGGGAAAAGTTATATATGTGACAATAAAACAGCTCCGGAGCCCTGTGATGCAAGTACACAACAGCAGAGGTGCAAGGAATATAGAATTTTGTGTGGGCCATGACGGAACTGATTGGGTTTGTGTTACGAACCCTCTGCGTGGACATGCGCCCCTCTCATGCACGTGCACTGCTCTAAGCCCGTGCATCAACCATCCCACAGCAGACCCGCTGCTTTCTCGCTCCCGCTCCCGTCTGTCCCGCAATCTACTCCCACAGACGCTCCCATGGACTCACCTGTGGTACAAGTGTCCACCTCTGCTGCCGCTGACCGCTCACATTCTCGTCTCACTGGTGTCCAGTGCATTTGGTACCACACAGATTGAAGTCTTGTGGTTTATGGAAGAGCCTATGTTTACTGTCATATAATTGTTTCAGATTTTACCACTTTGCGCACAGGTATGATACGTGTGTCTGCTCCGCTGTCACAGCCTCGAGCTGTCAGTGAATGCGCGTGCAGAGTCCAGCCGTGAGAATGTGGGAAAATCTGACAGCATTAGAACAGCAAATAGAGTAGGAAAACACACTTAGGACATAGCTGTAAACTGCCTCATGTGAATGAGCAGCTTTTGTACAGATCCAGATCAAACCAAATTATAGAGCCGATACAGGGAGCGGGCGAGGGGCTGTGTTCTGCTGCGAGAGGGCATCCGGATGGCTCCCGCACAGCACATGAATATGTTATGAATGTTAAGCATTTATTATCCCAATATATTTCCAAATAAAAGAAGCCTTGAGAATGTTACATGTTGTTTTTCAGTGGACTCGTTTGATATTTATTTTTACGATTCTGGCAATTCACTGAATGCACCACACCACGCCCTCAGTCTGCTCCATTCCACCTGATATTCAGGCATGACACACTTCCTGTTTAGAACTCCATACCCCGCACTTGTGCCAGCGCGGAGACTGGGGACAAGATACGGCCCATAGTCTCTCCAGCATGTCCTGGGACCTCCTTCGGTTGGGACCTGCCAGGAGGTATCCAGGAGGCATTCGGAACAGATGCCCGAGTTACCTCAGACGGCTCCTCTTGACGTGGAGGAGCAACGGCTCTACTCTGAGCTCATCCTGTGCGGCTGTCCTCCTATTTCTAAGGGAGCACCCGGCCACTCTGCGGTGGAAACTCATTTTGGCCACTTGTACTTGACTCTGCACTGATCCGCCTGTCAATCTCATGCTCCATCCTCCCCTCACTTGTGAACAAGTCTCAAACTCCACTTGAGGCAGGTACTCTCCACTCACACACAGAGGGCAAGCCACCTTTTTCTGGTCGAGCAGCATGGCTTTGTATTTGGAGGAGCTGATTTTCATCACAGCACACCGCCCCAGTGCATGCTGCAGGACCTGGTTTGATGGAGCCATTAGGACAACATCATCTGCAAACAGCAAAGATGAGAACCTGTGGTCCCCAAACTTGCACTGTAAACAGTGTTGGTGAAGCACTGCTTCCACCTCCTGAGATGTCAAATGGTTTGCCAAAATGTCTTTGAGGCCGACTGATAATCCTCCCCAATGGCCTCCCTGAACTCCTCCCAGCCGACCACACGCAGCATGCTTGGCCCGTCGGTACCTGCCAACTGCCTCAGGAGTCCCTCAAGGCAACAAGGCCCAATAGGACTCCTTCTTTAGCCTGGCAGCATCCCTTACTTCTGTCATCCACCATCGGATTCAGGGATTGCTGTCACAACAGGAACCACCCACAGCTACAAGTGACCGCATCTACAATAGAGAACGAGACCCCAGCCTCCTCTGGGATCTGAGAGAAGCCCTCCCGGAGGTGTGAGTGGATGGTTCCCCTTACAAAGGGCTCTGCCAGGCATTCCCTGGGTCTGCCATGTCTTTCCGGCTTCCTCTTCAGCCTTCTGAACCAACTCACCACCAGGTGTTGACTGGTTGACAGTTCTGCCCCTCTCTTCACCAGAGTGTCAAAGACACGCGAAGGTCAGATGACATGAAGAAAAAGTCAATCATCTACCACTGGTCTAGGCTGTGCTGGTGCCACAGGACACCGCTGGGGTTCAGGTCAGGGAAGCCATTCTTCCCGATCATCTCTCTCCAGGTGTCACTGTCATTGCCTATGTGGGCGTTGAAGTCACCCAGTAGAACAACTGAGTCCCCAATTGGTGCACTGTCTAGTAGGCCTCTCAGGGATTCCAAGAAAGCTGGGTACTCTGCACTGCTGTTTGGCCCGTAGGTCAATACCACAGTGAAATACCTGTACCAACCCAAAAGGCACAGGGACGTAACCCTCTCTTTCCCCGTGGTGAACTCCAACATGTGGCAGCTGAGCTGTGGGGCAATGAGAAGGTCCACACCAGCTCGCCGCTCCCTGCAGGCAACGCCAGAGAAATGGAGAGTCCAACCCCTCTCATGGAGTTGAGTTCCGCATGGAGGTGAGGCCGACTATATCTAGTCGGTAACGCTCAACTTCCCGCACAAGATCAGACTCATTCCCCCCCAGAGAGGTGACTTAAGCTAAACCTTGACCTCAAAACCTTTAGGCAGGGTCTCACCAGGGCTGTGCTAAAATAACCCTCAAACCAAATGGATACAACTTTCTACACTACAGCCCATTATGGAATTATGTGCACTGACAGAATGTCCATTCTCTTAAATGCAGTAAAAGTAAAATGCATCCACTGTAAAATAAGTATAAAGGGTAAAGTGCAGATACTTTAAAATTGTACATTTCAGTGCAGTGCTTTTACTTGTATGTACCATCCAGATCCAATGCAATATCTTCTTACACTTTTTTATAACTGTAGAGCATATTATTTAAATGAGTTTAAATGAGTTACTAGATTAGATTCAGGTGCTTTATCAAATATATAGATTATATATCCCAGCAGCCCAAAAGGAAAATAATTGAAAAGGTCATGAAATAATGAAACCAGGCAGGTCCTATAGAATTAATTAACAATCTATTGGGACTACTACATACAATTATAAAAAATGACCTTATCTGAAATTCCATAATGCAGCCTGCATACAGTGGGCACATAATAACTTGTACCATGAGGCCCATTCCATTGTGCTAAATAATTGAAAATGTTCTTATCCACTTTATCATGTGTTTCCAGGTAAGACGCTTTTTGACACTTCACAGCTATTTACACTTTAAACTCAAACTTTCTCTCAAAAATACAACCGTAATATGAAGAATAACTTGTGCTTGAAATACACACTGATCTCCAATCTGTATGCTTTTATATACACATGAACATCAAGACACCACTCATTATTCTCTGTGTAAGTTAGCCGAATGTATTTAGATTTAAATTGTCATGTTTAGAAGTAAGTAGGGATATGTCTAATTAATTCTAGTTGTACATTATGTTTGGTAAATCTAATCTGACGTCACATACTTGAAATAACTTTCATCCACACTACAGTTTAACCGCCACCTGCTCTTAGCCTCACCTTGACAGCACGTGCTGTGTCCGAGTAACTGATTGAATTTTGTGTCTACAGAAGCAATAATAGTATGTGAGCAAAATGATTTTATTGAAGGTGCACTATGTAACATTTCCAGTAGGAGGTATACTATCTGCTTGTCCATGGAGATACAATTGTGTTGTCTGGAAGGTTCCACAGTATGGCATTAAAATACCTATAATGAAAAAGCTAAGTAGATATGATTATCGCTCAAAAATCCCTTGAAAAGCATGTACTCTTACAGTGAGTAGGGTCTCCTCTCCACAGATTACATGTGTAACATAACCTAGCTGCGTCACCTGCTTGTCTCCATGGAGATAGAAAGTTTTACTGCCATACTGAAGAACTAAATGATATCTCAATAGGTACAGACATGTGGCAGTTTCATAATTTGATTTTAAGTTTGAGACATAAAATTAAAATTACAAAATGGCTCAGCCTAAAGCTGGGATAACCCTGCACAATGTATTGTGTATGATTTTAAGACATTTCTATGAATCTCATGACACGACGGGAGTGTGCACACTGAACAGAGTGGTGGTTGTAGTTGTATTCACTGACCTCACACTCTACGGAGTGATGCGTGTTACGGAGTTTGGCCTGGGCCCACCTTGCATTGTGCTCTGCCTGGTGTCCACTTATTTTGTGACTTTTGTTCTACAATGCAAATTATTATTTATTGTTTGTATTACTTCCTTTCATCCTTAGGAACATATTATAACAATGTTCATACACTGGCCTCACACTGTACAGAGTGATAGTTGTATACACTGACTTCTGTACAGAGTGATGGTTGTATACATACACACACACAGACCTGCTCACACTATGCGAGAGACTTGAGCCACAGGAGGGCTGTGTGCAGGGCTGTGGGCATGTTTGTGACCCCCTCTATCTTTTCAAATGCGCATGTTTAAACTGCCCAAACAGTACATGAGTAAACTGTTGGCACTGTTAACTTCAGCACTGCTGTGTTTAAAGTCAGAGGCTTTTGTCACCAAACTTTTCTGGTGCTCGTGTGTGTGTGTGGTCATTTGTTCAGAGACATGTCAGAGGCACTGTATTGCTCCAGTTCATGTCCGTGCCTCACTTCAGCCACAGGAGATGTGTTTATGCCGCCTGCAGCTGCATTTTACCTGCACACACTTCAGCAGCGCTCGGACCCTACAACTCACGGCAAACATGTCTGATATCTGTGCGACTGCATGATCAGCTATTGTGTATTCATCATGAGCAGGTGATCACAGCTAGTAACCCCATGTACATTGTACGACAAAGCTGCATGGAGAAGCTGAAATTTGCACAGTGTAAGCCCAGCTTAAAGTGTTAGCAGAAAGTGAACAAAAGGATATTCATTAATAATAATAATATAAGAAATGAATTTTGTCTAGTAACAATATAACTGTGAATAAGAAGCAAATCAATTTTATCCATTGGATACCGTCCCTTAAAGGTGCACTTTGTAAGATGTGTGGTGGATGTCTGAAACCTTCTTTTCTCCAGGGAAATGTTGTCGTTTTGCCTGGAATGATCCACAAAATGGCATACAAATTAGCTAGCTCCATGGAGACAAACAGGTGATTGACTCCATCAAACCAGGTCTGTTTTGGCAGTGAAAGACCTGTAATTGAATAAATGAAAGTTTTTGTTTTTTGTTTTTGTTTTTTTTAAATACATTGCTATGGAACATTCCAGACAAAGCAGTAACATTTTCATGAGATACAAGTGACAAACACCATAAAACATATATTGTGCACTGTAGGAATGTAGAGCAAATTTTCAAAACAACAACAATATGTCATCTGGAACAACACTAAATGAATGACTCCCCACAAGGCCTGTGTCATCACCTTCATAACAGCTGCCAGCGGATTTGTCTGTTGTTTGGGGAAATCAATATGGCTCAATTTTCACACAATCAGACAGAGAGGAAGAAGTCAGCATGAGCCAAGTCACAAAAACATACACTGCTTTGCTCCAAAATGGACTCTCTCTCCTTCTGTATGTTGGATATAAGGTATGAACCAGGTGAAAACACTCAGAAAATCCATCTATAATTTAAGTGAGGCTTAGGGGTCATGTGTGAATAACAAGTGAAAAAAATGTAGCCATGCTGCACCTGAAAGAGCTCCAACATGCAAGTATTCAGCATGTGCAGCTGTCAGGCAACAAAACTATTCCACCTCCTGCAGATATAATGTGGGAGGAGTCCTTCTTCTGTGTTATTCAGAATTGTCTGTGTGGCTCTGTATGTTTTAATCATTTTTTGAATCCTAATAGGAGGATTGTCAGTCTTTATTTATATAGCACTTTCACAGACATTTTCTGTCCCCAAAGATGCTTTACAGAGCATTATTCAATCAGCATTATTCATTCACTCTGTACCCTGGTGATGGTAAGCTACTATTGTAGCCACAGCTGCCCTGGGGCACTCTGACAGAAGCGTGGCTGCCATGCCACTCGGCGTATTTGACTGACCTTGACTATCAACTGTTTATGGAGACCTACGTAGCATGTTTTGGTTTGATGGGGGAAACCGGAGCACCCGGAGGAAACCCATCCAGACACGGGGAGAAACATGCAAACTCCACACAGAAAGGCCTGGGTGACCCGGGGATCGAACCCAGAACCTTCTTGCTGTGAGGCATGAGTGCTTGCCACTCAGCCACCATGCCGCCACTATAGTGATCATGACATAAAAAATAAAAAAAATGCTAGAATAACTATAATGGAAAAAAATACAATAAAATAAAACCAATAAATGCTAAATTGCATTAAAATAAAATGCAAAATGCTTCATATAGGATAATGTACTTAAAGGCACACTAAGTAACCTTTTCGCCATGGAAATGTTTTTGTGTAGAATGTTTCACAGTATGACATTAAACATATTATTCTGCATTTATTTCCTTATTTTATTGCTCAAGAATACCTTGATAAACATACACTATAGTGGTGAAGGTTCTCATATGTCAACAGATCTGACCTGTAACTTTGCCTGCTGGCATCACCTGCTTGTCTCTATGGAAATAGATAAATAGTATTGATACTTTGCAGTGACATCATGCTGGAGGTGTTCTCCATGTATGTTTATACCAGAATGTTTACCAGTTACCATGGAGACACACTGCTCACATTAGCAAACACTGTCAATCACATTTTGTCTGAAAACTCAAGAAAAAATATTAAATTTTATACAACATTTTTTGTATTTGTTCAGAAGTCTGTGATCAATACGAGCATTTACGGTCCTGTTTAGGGGTTTGATTTTCAACAAAAAAGGAGAGAGTGAAAACTGTTAACTAGTGCTAGCCAGCTTGTGACTGTAATGTTATCTGAGAGCGACTTGTTCAACAGCACAAATAAGTTCACCTGTTGTATAGGGTTCAAATTTCCATTTGTGAAAACCCGGACACCTTACAGAGGGTGGGAGGTGGGGCCTCGACATTCATCTACAGTCGTCCCTCGCTATATCGCGGTTCACCTTTCGTGGTCTCGCTGATTTTTATTTATTTATTAATTTTTTTTGTGTCAATTTTGAGGTGTGGAGCACTCCATCGGTCCCTTCTCCTGCGGTCACCTCTGGCCCGTCCTGACACTGAGTCCTGGTTCAGTCCTGGTTCAGTCCTGATTCAGTCCTGGTTCAGTCCTGGTTCAGTCAATGGCGTAGGCAGCGCAAAAGCTTGATATAATCACGGGTTAACGGGCGGGAGCGGTGTTGTACTGCAGGTCTCCAAAAATGGACCCGTGCAGGACTGTGCGCTGTAGGGCTCTATTACGGAATAAATGAATCTTTGGTTCGTTACATAAAGAAGGAGGAAAATAATAAAAGGACGACAGCAGCAATAAGTTTTAAGAAGGATGCAAAAAGGGTTGTAACTGTCCTGTGTGAGAAAAGTGTATAAAGTGTGTGGTGAGGGGTTTTACAGCTTTAAAACAGATATAATAATTGTAAAATATAAAGTTGACTACTTTGTGGATTTCACCTATCGCGGGTTATTTTTAGAATGGAACCCCCGCGATGACGAGGGACACTGTACTCTCACTCGCAACTTGTGCACATGGCCTCCCACTTGTCCCGACCGGGATGGAAAACTGAGAATTTCTTGTACAAGTCATTGTTAAATGCGCATTTACGCTTCGGTATGTTGCAGGCTGACCGACTGTTTGTGTTTGCTAGCTCCTTCTGAGTCACAGAGAACTACGAAAGCCGACCAATTTAATGCCCCCAATGAACTGTAATGAAAACCCGGACATTTCCATCACTTTAAAAAAAAAAACCCGGACGCCCAGGACAAGACGCAAAATACGGACATGTCCGGGGAAAAACGGACGTTTGGTCACCCTACTGTTGTAGTTCCAGTGAACTCTGTTCTTTCTGGTCAGATTGTATTAAAATGAAAGTCAAATTAAACAAGCCCCAGACAGAGTAGCCAAGCAGTGATAACATCAGTTCCAAAGTATCTATTGTGGAACATCCCAGGGAAAGCAAATCACCTCCAAGGAAACAAGCAGGTGACTGACCCTCCACAAGAAAATGTACACAGTGCACCTTTAAGGAATAATAATCAATAATCTGCCAAACAAGATCCAGTTCAGCCCTGGAGAACAGCTTCTTTTGTGTTTAGCTATTTTTGATCCTGCAACATAAACATACATACAACAAGTACAATTACCACAAGGCCAAACTATACCTTAAAATATGCAGTGAGTTTTCTGCATGTACACTCGGGTGTGCACCTATAGAAGCTCATTTGTGTGCTCAGTGCTATCACACAAATCTTTATGTTCAAGGTTCAGCAGTGATGCATATCCTGCAGAGAATCCAAGAAAGACAATCATTTATTCGGACGCAGATCAATACACTCATATCATATGTCCACAAATAGTAGCTCCTAATGCCGGCCGGCTGCCAGTAAAGCAACACTTATATACCGTATGCTTACTAACATCCCAAAAATGTAAATGCCCTTTTCCGTTATATTGAATTTAAGCAATGGGAAGTTTTATGTTGGTAGATCAAAGCTATGCAAAGTCATGCATGAAATTTAATGCGAAAAATCGTTCCACTGTCATCTCTAATTTCAGTGACTGTTGGGAGGGAAAAGGGGAGGAAACAGCTAAAGGTTTGCCAAATATTTTACCAAGCCCCGCTGAGGGAGAGGCAGAATGAGTTGAAGATTTGATAGGTAGCTTGTGTGGTGTCAGATTGTGCTACACTTTTTGAATCTAATTCTTTGTGAAAGCAGAGGGAATATCCAGGCACTGTCATATTGGTATTGTGTTATCTGTCATTCACAGACCCAAACTTACCCACACAGTACCGCCACACAGGCTGAAATAGAAATTATTTTAGGATGAAGATGTGAAATTCATAGCCAAACATAATTTTTCATATTGGTAGAGGCAAAATGTGGAATACATTATAGTCTAGGCTAGAAAACAAATCAGCTCCATGGAGCAAACCTCACCACACACACCTAAGCACAAGTAAATAATTATGAAGGAAAATACAGCAGAAAGATAAGCCTAATTAAAGCAAGTAAATTGAATTGCTTTTCCATTCATTCATCCTTGCTGTCACTCACTTGCATACCAATATTCTAAGCAATTAAATAAAACTAACCTTGTGAGATTGCAAATTTAAGTTTTAGTGTTTCCGCAATTGAAAGCACTGTCTGGCAGAGTTAAACAGCAATTACTAGACACTGTAAAGAAGATGTAAGTATAAAGCAGTGACTTCAATAGAAAAGGCAAAACTGGCTGACTACAAAATCTGCTTGTAGACTGACGCTACCATTACAAAATACTCTGATACAATTGGAAATGCAGATTAAAATACATGCCTGAATCTTACACAATTCCTTATTTCGATATTTTCATCTTTTTTATTCACACCTTGCCTTTTGTCCTTCTAGTTGTTCATGATCTCACTTCGGTCTATAAAGGTTTGAATTTAAGCTAATTGCCTGGTAAAAGGTCACTTGGTTTTTGAAAATGAGACACATGCATAAGAGCTGCTCATGCCCGTTATGGTCACCTATAGCAACGAAACAGGCTCGCTTTACACAAATGAAAGCTCTGCACACTGTTGGCAAATGTACATATTTTAATTGATTAAGTAATTTATACAAAGCCAGAGCTGGGTTGCCATGGGTTTCAAAATCACGAAAAATTAGGATGGTCCTCAAATATAATGCATTTTTCTAATTAATTAAAGTTTAAATTGATCTCTGACTTTTTTGTTACCAAGGTTACAACAAGCCACGTCAAATATACACAGTGCAAACCTTAAACCTATACATAGTTCTGCCAATAGTTATGCTCCTTGCTTACTTTTTTTTTTTTTTACAATTAATCTTGGCTCTGGGGCTGCTCTTTATCACCATAGCAACTGGCAAGCACACGGGTATTCAAAAGAGGAAAAAAGGACTCAGAAAATGTTTTGCTGAGAAAAATCTTGGACTCACCCTATAATCATGTCATGGTCTATACCTGACATACAGTATATGGGCTTCAGAATGCTTATTTAAATAGACTTGTATGTTCATTTGGATTGAAAAGAAAGAAATAAGTCAGATTATATAACTCGACGTAATGTCATATTTTAGAATTTCTATCCAGCTATGTTTTACAATACACTACCATAGATGCTATTGTACTGTATTACCAAAATTTTCAGATTTATCTATGTAGGGGCAAGAGAGCTATAAGAGGTTAAGCTGGTCGCCCACTAGCTGGGGGTTGTTGGTTCAGTTTTGCTGCTCTAACATTTTGCATACTGTTTTTGAGGGTCCTTAGGCAAAATATTTCACCCACAATGTCAATGCTAGTTATTATGCAGCAAGAAGGGCATCAGCAAAATATTCTAAGCTAAGTGATTTGTATGTCTCTTTTGGGACAAAATGTATTTTTTGGTTTCTTTTATTTTTACACTGAATTTTGAAAAGTCTGTGAATTGAACTAATAAAACTGAACAGTAATTCTGCATGATTTGGGAAAAACATCACATTTGAATTTTTTTCAGACAAGCATTGTGATTGTGATTTTTGTTTTAATAATGGGATTCTGTTCACAGTTTACATTTTAAACGCACCCACAAGAATTGACAAAAATACTGAAATATGAGCTGGCAAGCAAATACAAATATTAGGGATTAGCAGTTTTATGCAAAATAAGACTGAATATTTGGTTGATTGTGGAAGATACTGGTAAATTTTAGCCTTACCTATTTGCCATTGGGTTCATTCTGACTGCGATTCTGATTTGATTGTGATGTTGGAGCCCCACTGTACATATAATGCACTTAACAATGTCCGTAGATCTTACTGTCTGGCTCAGAGATTATGTATTGTTCATGATAAAAGTCGGCTAAATGATACACTCCCAATAGTGCTCATGGCAGATGAAAACAGTGATTGATTTGAGTGATTGAGGTCATCTTGTTCTAAACATATTTGAGCAGAGCAGGGCCCCACCGCTCTCCAAGGCTCTACGCGTCTCCACGGGCTGTGTGAAGTATCATCACTTTGAAGAGCACTATAATTGTTCAAGGAGTTTCAACATCAGCTGTCTTTCTAATTAAAGGGGGAGATGATAATTGCTCTTATGTCTAAAAACCCACCCTCATCCCACATAACGCACCAGACACATGGCAACACACGCATACACATACACACACTTACATTAAAAAGGCACAATTTTAAACCAGAAACCACTCAGAGGAGATTTTCTGTTCTCCTGGGGTTATTATAACTCAGGGAGAAAGAGCCTTTTCCAGGCCTGTCATTTATCAATTGGGTGACAAAACAGTCTGAAAAGCTCGGCGCTAATACATTTTGTGCATGACAATAAAGAGTTCCCCCCAAAACCTAAAAAGCTGTCCGGGTAAGTGGACTTAAAAGTTTTTCTTTGGCAAAGCTCTTAATTCTCTCAATCCAGGGAGCACAAAATGTTCTACGCAGAGGAGAGGCACACTGCAGGCTTTGGTTTAGGAAATGAGTCTCCAACTAATTTTAATAACCGGGGTGAAATAAATCAAGAAAGCAATCATTCTATTCAAACACTTGACCAATTACATGGGGCTCTTGTGATCCTTGTGAAAGTGACTGCAACTCAATGCAATCTCTTCACACTGGCTAATTATTGCTTATGTCACTATTTGTGTCTAAGAATAGTTCTATTATAAAGAACTTTTCCCTTTTTGTAACATGCCCAAATTGTGATAATATGCCTGGTGAATGGCAGGATGTTGATTATGCATGTATATCAATTCTTTCTTAAAATATTGCATAAAATAAAATGAATATCAAAAAACCATTGAACATGTATTTTACTTTTTTACACTATTAATTAATAAAATAGCAAGAGAAAGACTGACAACACCCTGATCAAACAGCCTTTCATCAACAATGTTTATTACAAAATCATTCTCCTATTATGTGGCTATAATTAAAAAATAACATTCTTTATAAATAATTATAAAGTAATGTGAATGTGAGACATACAGAGCCAGATTAAAAAATAATAATAATAGATAGATATGCATTGAATAAAAATAACATTATTTTCCTTCTAAAATTGTCCCAATATTAATATTTTATTTAGTTCTTACTTATATTGTGACCTGAATGATCTCAAATACCAAAAAATCTTGACATCTCCAGTTACTTTTTGTAGGGCTGCCATGTGAGACGCCAACTACAACACTGTCTATGTCTACACTACAGAAAGCATTGGAAACTTCCATGCCTTATTGTGTTAGAACAGAGAGCCAGACAGCGCTAACCACGGAGAATGCTATCACAATCCCCCGGGGCTTTGAGGAGCAAATCTATGCCTGCCTCAGACCCAATTAAAAAACGCATTGACACTCACTTCCACGGAGGCACAAATCATTTTAGCGGGTGCATGGTATTGCTTGAGGATAGGCACACCGTGATACCGCGGGGCTAAAATATGGTTTGACCCCTTTACCTGCTGATGCTGGCCTTAGCGGGGGTGGTGTTGGTAGAAATATAGATTGGTGGCTGTTGTTTACCTTGCAGATGAAGCTTGCTCTCGGGGCTCTGCAGGAGGATGGAGCTGACGGAGTCCAGATTATCATAGCTGCTGCAGCCCAGTGGCCCAGTCCGTGTTTCTGTCACCTAGCGGAGAATTAGGCAGACAAGAAGGGACATGGATTTAAGGAGGTGTACGAGGTGTTGGAACAAGTGCATTTGCATATTAATATTCACATTTACATATTTTGTGCAATGTAAATTTGCACAAGTATTACACTCATTTTGTGTAACCTCCGGGAAGCCATATAAAAAGGATTTTGATTATAAAATATAAATGCTTTGGGATGTTTAAACACACACATACACATTGGATGAATACACACAAACATTATAGAAGGTTTTATCTGATTTGTTTTGATCAGATTAACAAATGATTATGCCCATTTTTGCAGTACATACCATAAAGAAATTTTAGGAGGCATGAAATGAAATATGGAGAGGCCTCAGACATTTTCATTTAAAATCTAAAATGTCAATACGTGATCTGAACATGCTATGTGTGTAAGTTGAAATGATGGCTTTGTGGTGTCTTTGGTGTTTGTCATAAAATGGAGGTTGTGCACCACAAAGCTCCTATGCAACCACTGACGATAAAGAAAAACACATTTACAGTAATAGACCGGCCATAGAAGGGAAAGCACTGGCACTTTTCACCAATATCAACATTCACAAAATACTACATGAGCACTTTGTTGTTAAACTTATCTCACAGAGGGCAGACATAAAATTCAGTGAACAATACTATACTTAATATCACAAATGATGTTAAAGAGAAAATATAAGAAATAGGTGAATAATAATAAATAATAATGTATTATTCTATTAAGATTAATTAAATGCAGTGACACCGCGCTGGGGGTGTTCTGTATCTATATAGTGCAACGTTCAGCTGTTGCCGTGGAGACACAACGCACACATTAGCAAACACTGTCAGAAAAGTTTTAAGATTGGCTAAAGACTCATACAAAATGGGCTTACACAGCACATTTTCAGGAGTCTGTTATCCAAACAAGCATCCATGACCATGTTAAGGTGTTTAATTTTCAAAAATGGAGAGTGACAAACTGAAAATCTGCTAATGCTTGCTTGTGACTGTAATGTTATCCCAGAGGGACGTATTTTACAGCACAAATCAGCTCACCTGTCGCAGTTCCAGACAAATCAGTTCTTTATGGCCAGATTGTGTTAAAATAAAGCCCACTTCAGACAGAGCAGTGCCTACCGTTAACTTCACACCCCCATCAGCAATAGGTTCATTTCGTGCGTGTCAATATAGTGTCGATATGGACATTACGACAACTGATGACCACTGACCACTGAGTGCATCTGATTAGCCATAATAAACTGTATTGCAGGGGAACCTTAGGCAGATTTCATTAGGAGCATGATAATATTGGCTCGCCTGTGCTTATGACAGAAGCACTTTGAGCAGGTTAGTGGTGTGTGCGTGAGTGACTGACAGAGTGATGACTTTGTGTCTTGTGTAAAGCGCAGACTTCGGCAGATGGGAGGATGACAAGCACGAAATTAGACAGATGTTACTCTTTACTTCTGGCATCAGTCTGTTGGGGGAATTTAAAATACAGTGGAAATAGACAGGGATGGATGCCTGCAGAAAACTGTTGGAAGTATCTGATATGACAAGACATGCATGCATATAAAGAAGTTTAGTTTTAATCCAGTGTAAATAAACAAAAACACATTTTCATTCACTTCACTGTTTATCTTTGATCTCCTTCAAAATATCCAATGGAAATGCTGTGTTTGACAAAGAAGACAATTTGGGGCTATTAAACATAATGAGGAGTGAACTAATTAAGTTCTTTATTGCCTGAGAGTTTATCGTCTCTGAAATTTGGGAATTTTATATGTTACAGCTTTTTAAATAAGGATATAACACTTAAAGAGCTCAGCAAAAGAGCTCACAAAACCACACAAACCCATTAGTATATCAATAAGCATTTCAGTCATCTCAGTATGCCTTCTGAAAACAGAAAACATGACTTTGTACAATTATCCACACATCCAGTAAAGACCATTACCCAGGTATGGGCCCATATTTCTGATCTGTTATAATGTTGTTTTCTCATCACAGACATCTCTGGAGTTGTGTTTTGTTTCATTTCCACATGTTTAACAAACAAACCCTTCATATTTAAGGTCAGTTCTTCTTTTAAACAGAAAACACTCTGTTCTACCTTGTGATGTCATGTGGTGATACACGAAGTGCTCGACTGTGTTTGTAAACTCCATACACCTTCACTAGAATCATTTTGATAATTTCAGCCCTGGAATTGCCAAACTCTTCTGAAGGAAAGGTAAAATGTAACTTGAAAACAACCACTACATGACATCACAAGGTGAAACAGAGCATTTAGAGCAGTGTTTCGCAAACTTAATTTTTTTCTGAGGACCCATATTTTAAAAGCCACAAACCTTCGTGACCCAAGTCAATAGACATTATTCATAAATCACAAAATAAAGGTGGATCTGACCACTATTGAACATTAATGAGGATATTTTATTGTTGACTAAGTGATTGTGTCTCTCTGAACAATTAGTATTACTCAAGTTTTAAACTATGAAAAACAGTAATTGAACCAGCAATACAATAAAGTCACCTATTTAAACATTAAATGCAGCCCATTTCTTTTTCTTTTCAACATTCAATTGAACAAGCAATACTAGAACAAAATAGTCAATAAAATAATTACAAAAAAATTAGAAAAACATGTCTTAACATTTCAACATTTCTAATATAGGTGGGCCTGTCTGCGGTTTTGTAGCTCGTTCCAGCCCGGGCTGCAGGAGGAAAGCGCAGCAGCAGATCAGGCGCAGCATTCAGTCTGTTTCTGCGCTTTGGCGTCATTTTTGTGAGCACAGAAAATCCTAATTCACACATATATGTAGTAGTGAAAGGAATAAGCATAGAAACACTGGCCCTACTAAGGACTGGCGATTCTGACCAAATGCTTATCCAGAATGACAATAAGGTCACAGATCAGAACTGTATATTGCAGACCGACATGCAGATTGTGACAAGGTGACCCAAAAAAAAATCGCAAAACCGCAGACAAAAAATGCGTCGCGACCCAATCTTTGGGAAACACTGATTTTGAGCTTTGGAGATGTAGACAGACTAATAATAAAGGGTTACTCAAACATGTGTGAATGAAACAAAAAACAACTCCAAGTATGTTTCTGAGGAAGTAACAGCATTTTAACAAGACTTACAAGACAGTCAAGAGAGTGAAAATCATATTTCCCAAAACGTATTCATATTATTCCAAATCATATATTTTTATAAGAAGGTAATTACAGACTTATCCTTCAATCTCCCAAATGCCCTTGAAAGAAGCCGTGGAGCTCAGGGTCAGAGCGTAAAGTGCATGTGCAGGTGATTACAAAGCCAGACCTCACTATCAGGCCTGGCCATCTTGATGACTGCTGACAGCGCTCTTTCTCCCTGACGTTTTGTTGTGCTTATCACCCAAAGATTTACTTCCCCCAAAGGTTGTCTTGCATGATCCATGGTGACTGGGCAAAGTGAATATCTGTCCTCTGTCACCCTCGGACATCCTCCCTCAGTGGTCCTTTACAAACGCACGGCTAGAAACATCATTTTGCACTGGCGATCACAAGCTCTACCCATTTATTTTTGTGTTCCATTTCTGGTGTCCAGTAATTTATGTATTGCTCTCATAGTTTCCCACAATGCAACACTATGAGATGCTATTTTGGTTTAGCGATCTCTCCTGCATTTATATCTTTGTTGCTAGATTATCTTGTTAAAATGTAAAGATATATGGAGTAGCAACAACATCCTAAATAAGCACATACAGTGTGTATCTGTATTGTTCAGTATCATTATGGAATAGCTGACAACTGCAGCAGAGTGGAACTTGCGTGCAATCAAAACTGAGCTTAAAGTCTGTGAAATACCTGTCCACATATAGTGATTTAAAGCCCCCCCAGATGGTATATATTTATGGTGGCTATTTTAGTCTCTTACTTTTGTTAAGTGGTGGATGTTCACTAGAATATGCTTGCAATGTTGGTGATGTCTTCTTTGCGTGTTTAAGCATGTGACCCCCTGTCCCAAGACACTTTTCTTCCTTGGGAGACAATAATTATATTTAGATATTAGATATTATCATATCTCTTATAATTTTTTGGTGTACACATTGACAGAAGCAAACAAGACAGGAAGCTTAAAATGAGACATTCACCCACACTGTCATGGGCGAGCATTAGCTATATTTTCCTCTTGTTAGGTCACAGATCATGTTTGAAAATACAGAACAGTGAAGATGAAAAAACACTTGGGTTGTGAGGAGGTTAAAGGATTTGGATTATTAAGCACAACACAACAGTGTAATCTCAGGGGACCAGGGAAACCATCATGGTCCACTAGAACTACATTCTGGAACATTTCCACTAATTGTCAGCTGTCACGCCATTGCAGTCTGAACACGTAAACAAAATGCTCTGGAGATTAGACGTGGTATACTGTTCACACGGCTGTGAATCAAATCTGGCTTCATTTACAACTAAAAAAGTATTACATAAAGCAGAAGTCAGAGGTTCTTTCATTTAAAAGTTAAATTATGTAATTTTATGTGACAGGCAATAACTGTGAACCACAGAGAGCACCAACTATGTGTGCTTTGCTTACATTAATGACAAAATATAGACCCCCAAGTTTGACCTTACCACGGCAAAGGAAAGACCAATTAAATTCAGATGTTAAAGCCTGGCATATTTATGAACATACAATTTAAAATATTCTACAGCTGCTGAAAATAATCAAATGTAGTAGTATCCCTCACTTTCATTGCATTTGAACAGTAAGGCCAGATTGGGGACAATGCGACGTGAACTAGACAGTGAAAAATACAGAGAGGTTGCACTGTCTTCATTACACATGTCTCTACAGAGCCCTTCTAATCTGCCCATCACCTGCCATTCTCTTAATGACTTGCTATTTCTGTCCACATAGAAATGAAGAGACATGTAATTCTCTAAACCCAGATCCCTGTCCGATCTCTGAGGGCCCTTTCTCCTCTGTGCTCATATTATTGCAGCATATGGCTCGAGCTTTACAGTAAGGCCTAGTTAAAGGGCAGCCATTTGTATTTACGCAAGCTTATATTAGATGCACAAATATATTTAAGAAAGATTATGTCAAATCTGGTTATTAAATTCAACTCATTAGCTACTTTTGAGCATGTGTAATTAGATGTGCTCCTGAGCTTGTTGCTGCAATGCTCCATGGAGATTTTATCACAATTATAAGGGGCAAAATCTGAATGTGAGAGAAAACTTTGATTCTAAATACTATTTTACAAACTCAGGGATGATTTTAAAAAGTTTGGTATTTTTCATGTTTAGATTAGCAATAGGTGCATCTAGTATTTGTCTTTATCTGTTATGAGTAAATATAATGTAAACATCACATTGAGGGAAGATATGGGTAATGAACAGCTTGATTCAAATGATATATGGGGCAGCAGTAGCTCAGTTGGTAAGAGCATTTGTCCACTGATCCGAAGGTTGGCAGTTTGAATCCTGCTCTTGATATAAACATCACTGGTTGAATGGCCAGATCCAAAAAGCCACAGGTGTCTGTGTACACTAGTGTACAGTATGAATGTGTGTAAATGGGTGAGTGGTTCCTTGTTGTAAAGTGTTTTGAAGGGGGGAAAGCACTATATAAAAATTTGACCATTTACCATATATGACAGTGACCAACCATTTCATTTAACCTAATTATAAAACATCTCTTAACATACTTTGAGGTATGTGAGATCAAATGTCAGAGGATCAGATGGGGGCACACAAACTGCACTTAAGCTCAAAATTCCAACTCTTTTAGTAATAGTCTTTTTGAAATAATTCAAGCAAAGGCATGTTAAAAATGCACTAACTATGTAAACTTATTTTATAATACAGCTGCCTTCAAACACTTGAGATAGGTTTTCCATTAGCGAGGTGACCTTGTAGAGGCTATAGGCAGCTCTCTCTCCTGCACACTTCATGGTTGAATAAATGCACATGCATCGCTAACACATTCTTCTGTAGCAGTAACGTGCAGTCCTACATATTCACACAGCTCTTCTGTGGTCGCACCTAGGGGCTTTACAGGATGAACACGCACTCATAAAAGTGACATTTCCTTTCCATTAAGACACTCCACTGGGTAGCTTATTTTCATTTCTAAATGACTCTCTCTGCTGCCACTGGAGTGCAATCGCACAGCAGTCAGGTTCAGCCATATGAAGACAAATTCACATTGCATTTATTTTAGAAAAGGTCCCCAATTGTTCTCAGTGAAAAGCTACCTGTGTGATGATGCTGTAGGCCTACTGTGTCATGTGTCCTCAAGTTGTATTTCTGGATTATATTGAGACTGTCTGCTAGCATATGAAAAACACATAATACACAAAATTACCTCATCAAAAACATGACGTTATATTTTGCTTCATTCACTTGCTTCTTTGACGAACAAGCAAGTGAATAGATACATGCAATTTTCAATTTCCCAATTTTGTGACATCAGAGGTAAAAGTCTGGGAGTCCCCTGTGTTGTTTTCAAGTCTACAGATCAAAATCTGATGAAAAATAAATAAACAAATAAATACATAATAAAAACAAAACAAAATATCTTTCTGCTTGTTTCTGCAGCCCGACAATGCTCTGGTGCCAGTGTGACAGCATTCATTGATTTGAATGCCTTTGACTGAACAGGTCCAGAACTGCACCTGACCAGAGTTTAGTGTAAATCAGGTCTAACAGTCTCAGTACAGTACAGCTCACATCCTGAAAGTTGTGGTGTCATTTGCTGTTCAATACACTCTTTGAGACATGGTTTTATAATGCCATTGAATTACATTCCATTATGCACCTCTTTAAAACATTTGAATTGATGATTTCAGACACATTGTTCTCTTTTTCTTTCGATAACTACATCCCTCTTTATGGACCTTTAAGCAATACCAAGTCCAAAGAGACAGCTAGCTTAAGGATGAGAGCCCAGACAAATACAACTATCCTGTGCATACACCTGAACACTTTTCTACATCAGCCCTGTCAATACACAATTCATTTCTCATTCTAATAAATGCAGTGCTCCTCAGGGACACGCTTTACATAACTTCAAAGAGCACTCTGTAATGGCCTTTCAATATTCTGATGATTTCGACTTGCACAGCGTGTACAACCTGTGGGAGGCCAATAACAATCAAATAATTGTTTGCATTTCTCAGTGACAGAAATAAAAGTGTTTTAATGAGAGAGCGTTGCATTAGTGGCTGCGCAGATGTCTGGAGTCGGCAGAGATTGATTGTTCTGTGTCCTGCTGACTGTCCCTGCGTGCACACACTGTTCCTCTGCCTCATTAGTAGTCTGATAACAGCACATTTCATCACATATTGTTGTGAATATGATAATAAAAAAGGTCTTTGCGCATGTTATGTTTGATGTGTAGATGCTGTTTTACATTTGGTTTGTTACATGTTGTTTATAGTGCTAAATAGCTCGCGAGAACAAACTACAATATGTCTGAGCTGGCAGTGGGTACACCAAGTACAGTGTATCATTTGCACACATACATAATTCACTGGATGTTCAAGGCAGCAGCTTGATAGAACACATGGTTGCTGTCAGAAAGAAAAAATGGCACATTTGGTATATTCTGTTGCAGTTGTGCGATTGCTGCGATCCATCACTGCAAACACTCCTATGATCTGAGGCGACGGGCCAAATGGAAGTTGGCTGTGAACCACTAGATATGATGTAAGAAGGCAACAGCAGCAGCTTGTCATTGACATCTGGCCTATGAAGGCCACGTTGAAACTAGAGTCCAGCACTTGTGCAAATTTAGATGTCAAAAATATACTATATAGCTTTTTTAAGAAAATTGCTAAGATAGATTTTCTGAAGCACAAGACCCTTTTCCACAAATACTGAACACAATTTTCAAAATTGTGACCAAACCCACAAAACCACTGGTTAAAATGCACTTTGTTGTAAAAATCAAATTGTAAAAATGTTGTCAAAAAAACCCCAAAAAACATGAAATTGTTTTATGCTGGTAATGACTTGATACAGTGACTGAATTAGTGTGTTAGCAATCAAGCATGTTTCCTTGTGCAGTGACTGTCCTGGAGGGGGAAAAGCTCTATTGCTCTCATTTTACATCATTTTACAACACAATTAATTGAAGATTGTACTCAACAAGTGTTCTTGATTACATTCTGGTGAAAGTACAAAACAAAAAACAACAGTACTAGAGTTATTACTACAACATCTCCAAACTACTTCCACCTTTGGATCCTTCTTTTATTTGCATTTACCCCTTCTACTTCTACTCATTGTCCCGCTTCAACTGTATGCTTTTAACTGTGTTTTTGTTTTGGTTTGGTTTAAATTGTATTGAACTTTGTTTATGCTTTTGTAGTTATTTATAGTTGTAAGACTTCCTTGAGTGTCAAGAAAAGGGCCTAACAAATAAAATGTATGATTATTATAACTTCACTTCTTCTATAAGCACAACTGACATTACTATTAAAGTATATTTTTAAAAAAAGTACCTGATTCTTCTTTTTTCTCCTAAGGAAAAGCTTCAAATGGTAAAAGTGTGAAACCATTTATCTGTGCTTCCATGCAATTTCCATTCCAGAGTTTGCTCTACAGAACGGGTCAGGCAGCCACAGCGAATCAATATGAAACGCAGAACACTTGTTCTGCCAGTTTACAGAGCAGCTCTTTGTTGTGGACTTTGCCTTCGCTCACATTCTGATCGCTGTCTGCTTGGGACGTGACTGTAATTTCACCTGTGTGTGTCCTTTAATTCAAATTTACTATCTCAGCTACTGCTCTTTTAAAAGGTTCATTGGACTCACACATAGAGCAGAATACAAAAATTCTTAAGTCAATCATATGATAACGCACACACACACACACACACACACACATACACACACACACACACACATACACACACACACATACACGTGCACACACAAGCACAAAAGCAATTGTGCAACAGTAGCCAGCAATCTAGGTTCCTTCTGTAGCTCTTTTGTGTTTCAGGCCAAACTCACAAGCTCATTGGTCACCTATACTTCAATCACACTTCACTCACTTTTGATTAATAATCATGTCTTGTACATCACTTATTGATTCTGCAGAAATCTGTGATGTTTTTTTTGTTTATTTGTTTGTTTTGTTTTGATGTGGTCAGACCATAAGTGTTCTTGATTGGCTAATACACCTGTCAATCACGCTTATCTAAACTACCAGAGTCCAGACTAGAGGTCACTGTGAAGTAGCATAAAGAATCATGTATTCTTGACTAGTCAAGCAAATGTAATTGCTTTGACAATCAACACCTCAGTCTGAAGACACTATGTTATAGACAATTAATTCATTTATTTTGTAGCAAATGCCTTCAGAAATGAAACATATAAATACCATTTCTAACTGTGAGGCGTTAAGTCATGTTTGCACTCACAAAGCTCACCAGAAATGCTACTGGTAAATACATTTATCCATCTATAATGTCAGAATACTTTTGAATGGATACTAAGTTTATTATTTAGCATTTTACAGTGTAATCCCCATTGGTTTAACTTTAGCCTAACTGAAAATGAGCTGCACCTTTGCATATGTATCAGGTCCAGGTGTCTTTATCATGCATCTGTAGTATGTGTGCGTGTAAGTGTGTGTGTGCGTGTGTGGGTGTGAGTGTGTGTGTGCGTGTGAATATGTGTGTGTGCGTGCATGCATATCTTTGCACTATATGGCCTCTCCCCACAAGCCCTTCACCCCCCACCCTACCATCTTGTCTTGGAAAGAACTGAGTCAGCAGCCTCTGTCAGCTCTGCTTAATTTTGTCATGCTTGACTTCCTGCTACCTAGAGTCTCATCTGCCAGGAGCCTTTAATCCACTTGTCAGTCAGGACAACAAAAAGCTGGGGAAGGTGCGGGTGAATGGAGACAGGGCAGTGCAGTATTGTGGGAGCAGCGGAGAGTGGGTGCTGGTGATTGTGGGCACATGCAGAGGTAACAGTGCATGTCAGCACCTACGAACTTCGGAGAGGAGCTAGGAGTAATCAAACTGAGAAAAAGTCAGGGAAAAGTCCCAAAACATTACTTACTGGTCAGCCAAAAAACACCGAAAACAAGCCACTGGAAATGCTATCAAAGTTGTTTTTGCATTGCCTGCTGTACACAGTTCTCTGCCCTTAGCTGATTTACTCTGAGAATGTTGGTGTAGCCAAGAAAAGAAATGGTAAAATTCTTCATTCGTTTCTTTTTTTTTTTTTTTAAGTCATAAACGCAAGCTTTGAGAGATTGCTCACCTGCTGCTCTGCTTTACAAAAAGCAGCAACTCTAGGGAGACAGTTTGTCTGAGAGGAGTGTTGAAAATCTATTCCAGATCTAATTAATTAGTATAGTCAGTTTTGAGAATTATTTGAATTAGAAGTTAATTTATTTCTTCACAATTCTATCATTTGACATTTACTGTCTCCATGGCAACCTATTTTTATATCTGCAATCTGCTTTCGGTATAGAACTGAAGGATTGCAGGACAGGCCTAATCAAAGAATCTAATTATTTAGATTACTGGGCCTTGAAATGAACAGCAGTCAACTCTTATGTGAAAAGGTTAAAGTGCCACAGGTAGAAATGCAGCTTCACAGCATTCTCTCCCAAAACAATTATACAGACTACATAAATGGTCACCTTTTACCACTGCATAGAACACTATTAATCTTTGGTTTAATCTTCATTATTGATGGCAGTTTGTATGTGTAATATTCCCGGGCAGTGGTGGGTGTTGTAAATGTGCACCATGCAACAGTAAGCAAGACAAATTAGAAACAGCTTGGACATAATGGCATCATCCCCACTGTTTGTTTGCCTTAGTGTCTCCTAGATTTATCTTTCACTTTCTGTTTTTAACAAGTTGTTCAGCAACTTGTTAAACATATTGTAACACACACCAAAAGTACAGCAGACCTCGGCTATGTCCCACAAGTCTTAGTGAGTGTATCCATTCCCAGGCATGGGTATTGTTACTTTACCGGAATGTTCTGAAGAAATGTATAGACCTTGAACCACTCCTGGATGAGAGATTCTTGCACTGAACTAATGTTATGTATACCCTGCTAATGTGGAATTTGTAATCCCAATAGTAATACTTCCAGATGCTAATACAATATTAATGGTATAGATAATAATAATGAAGTATATACGAACCACAATTTAAGCAAAATATAGCCTGATATGGTAATAGCACAGAATTAACTGACTAAAACTGCTGTAGTTATTATAAGTTAATAACACATGAAGTCAGGGATCACTTATGTCAAGCTTTTACACTTTACTTTATCCTAATGTGAGCCACAAAACTAACCCAGTATGAAGACTGTAAATTACCAAGAAACATGGTAATTATTTTCGTATGGAAACATGACTGCAAAAAGCATTTATTCCAAGTAGCATGTTATTTCCTTTTCAATATTTTGCAGTGCCGTACCTTAGCTACTTATTTCTGTAAAAGCATACTGAATTAGAATAACTGAATATTTTTGTCATTATGACTCACTCACCTTAATGGCATCAGTCGAAATCTGGATCTCGTGCAGCTTCCTCATGGTGCCATCCCGGTCGATGAAGTAAGATGAGGCCAGCTGATGGAGGGCCTCCACGTTCTGTGTAGCATTGGCAAGCTTCCTGTCCAGCTTATTCTTGGCCAGATACATGGTGAGAGCCTCCTCACCTGCAGAGACACAGGGAGATACAGAGAGAACATGGAAATGAGTATTAGTATGTAATGGTATACAGTAGTTGAATGTATTTTTAAAGGTGCTATGGGTGCCCACCACCTGCTTGTCTCCATGGAGATGCCGTTGCATTGCCTGGAATGTTCCATAGTTTGGCTTGGTATAAATATTTCCATCTAGCATTTCAGGTTTCTGTTGCTTAAAATACAATAATTCCTTCTGTGAATAGGGGCAACTCTCGGCAGATCTGAACTGCAATTCAGAGTGGTGCTATAACCTGTTTGTCTCTGTCATGAACATTCCAGACAAAGACAAAGCAATAACATATATAATAATTTCCATTTCCACTACAAATGTTACACAGTGTACCTTTACATTTATTTTGCCATTTCTTGACACAACATCCTTTGTTCTTTGTGAATGGATTAGTCCGTACACTGGCATTGTCTACACATTTTTGTCACTTTTACTTAACAGATTTTGATACTCCCCCTCCTTGCGCAAAAGAATAAATTAAGAGATTCAATGATGCCTAATGAAGTATCCTGTATGGCTGTAATTTAATCACAGAGCTGATTGGAACAGTGCCTGGGTGCTCTTAACGCATTTGATAAGACGTATGTCCGGTGTTAACGCCAGGCAGTTTTTAGCTGAAGAAACCGGATGCCCTAGTTTTCCAGGAACATGCTCTATAATTTCAGTTTCATCCTGCTCTGGCTTTGTCCCCAGAAATGTCCCTGGATTTACAGAACGGCATTACTTCCCCATGACAAGGACGTGCATACAATTCCAATCTCCATATCGTCAGAATGTTCTCCTGTGTCAAACAGATCTATCACATTTAGAATCAGTCTATATATACGGCAAAAGGCGCAGCAGTAGAGAAAGATAAAAACCAAAGCGGAGAGGGGACACGAAAACACTTTGGAGAATTCTATGCGTTTGTATTGCTCTCTGAATAGTTCATGGGATACAACAATACTAGAAATCTATAGATGGCCACTTTCAGACACATACTTGTTGTTATACTTATGATTTCAGGAGTGAGATTCGAATCGTCTCTTTGTTACTGTCTGCTGTGATTTGCATATAAATTGCAGCATTTTGTAGCTGCTTTCAGTTCAGTGTAAAAATCCCCACCACTCATAAGCTGCTTAAGTCTGTGAACTAACTCAATTTGCAAACTTTAAGCACAGCGCCTACTGCATTTTGACAATATATTCACTTCTCAAACAAATTATGAAGTGTGATTTTTTTCATTTCCCAACACTGACCAAATTTCAGATTTTGAAAAAGTAATAGATGGCGAGGAATACTTTTAACATGATGGGTAGAGATAAAAAAAAAAAAAAAAAGAATTTAGCACATTTATACAGAATATTCAGCTAACATTTGCATTATAAAGTTAACACCAGTGAACTTTATTTATTTAGTGGATGAAAAAAGCCATTTTGTATTTTCCCCTGTTGCTAAAGTTAGATGACATAATTTTTACACTCATGTATCGTCGGTGGTGCAAATTGTCTTCTCAGAAAAGAATGTGACACCCTCCCTTTGGAAATATGATGAAGAAAAGACTAAAAAATGACAAGAAGCGAGAATCTCGTATTCAAGTTTCTCAAAATTGTTTCCCAATGCAAAATGTGTGGTGAAAAAACAAATCACACATTCAAATTGAACCAGTAACCTTTTCCTTGCTCTGCTTAACACAGTTGGGATGAAGGCAGGCGCTTAGAGCACAAACAGTCTAATATTTACACAGTGCCAAACAGTCATTATGATTTGAATGTCTTGTGTTTGCTTTTGACACACAATAAAAGCTTTGGCTGTGCTGCTGTACATGGAATACATGGTACGTCATTGTGTATCCCACAAACAGATGTCCCCAGATCAAACACTAGTGATTCACTTTTGTAACTTCTCACCAAAATGTTTGAACAGATTATGAAGAAAGACCAACTGATATGGGTTTCTTCATGGCCAATGCTAATACCAATTGTTTAGAACAGTGATCACCAACCTTTTTCAGCCAAAGATCTTGCTTGGTCCGAGAAAAGAGCAAGATCTACCAACATGAACGCAAATAACAACAACAAAAATGACCATGTTCATAGTTCCAGACTGCTTTATTTTTGCAATCTTGTAATATTAACTGAAGGAACACTCATAACATAATGGTAATTTAACTGTTTTCTGGAGATTAAAACACTCACTGCAAGAAAAAATGATGAATGAATTGAAGTACAAACAAAATACAAACCACATGCAGAGGAAACAACCAAAATAGTGCAAATTTGACCACAAAACAGCATTAACAGTGTATCAAAATCGTTAATTAGAGGAGTTCTATTATTATCAAACTCAGTGTGATGGCTGAGACTGAATTTCCTCTGATAATGCTTTGAAGTTTGGGTTATAGTTGCAGACAGATAATCTGAGACAATCTGTGAGGTGCCTATCAGTCAGACTGTTTCTGTACTTAGATTTGATGATTTTATATATATATATATGATATGAAAAGGCCACCTCACACAGGTAAGTTGAACCAAAGTAAACACTCACTTTCAATGCACATTTAGCAAGAAGAGGAAAACCTTTCACTGCTCACAAGCCTCTAAAAGTCACTGTCCCTCGATCGTGCTTTAAGTTCAATGTCATTTTGCAAATCAATAATTTCCATGTCAACTCCATTTGGCAAAGAAAATGCATTCTGAAATTTAGCTGCAACTTGCTCAACATCAATGACCATAAATGGGTTTGACAAAAACGCAGCGATGTCTTCCATAGCAGTCAACTCACCAAAACGGCGATCCTTGAACTCAGTACCTAGTTTCTCCAGGTGGCGGCAGTACTGCTCCGGGTGAAACGCGTCTCTGTTTTTAATGCCCTGTGACATGTTCTCCAGGTTGGGAAAGTGCGTCAGCCACCCATTCTGCAGGTGTGTTGCCCACATATCCAGCTTGGCTTTAAAAGCGTTCACCGAGCTGATCATGTGAGGCAGTTGTCTGTCTTTTCCTTGGAGCTCCAGATTCAGAGCATTTAGTTTTGCGGTCAGGTCTGTCAAAAATCCCAGGTCCAGTAGCCACTCATCCTCCGACAGTTGCTTGTACTCCCCGTTTCTTGTAGACAAGAACGTCTTTATCTGAGGTAGTAAATCCACAAACCGCAGTAATACTTTGCGCCGACTCAACCAGCGGACATTTGCGTGTAGAACTAGGTCCCCGTAGGCGGAGTCAAGCTCCTCCAGTAAACTCTTAAATAGGCGGTGCTGGAGCGCTTTTGCCCGAACAGAGTTTACAACTTTAACCACTAGCGACATTACATGTGAAAAGTCCACGGCTTTCCCAGTCAGGGCCTGCTGATGGATCACACAGTGATAGTTCACAAAGTCCGGGAAATCGGGATCATTGCGGCACAGTGCGATAAAACCACTGTGCACGGCGCACATAGCGGGAGCCCCATCAGTTGTAATTGCCACAAGTTTATGAATGGGGATGTTGTTGTCAGACACGTACTGTTTAAACTCCGCGTAAATGTCCTTTCCTCTCGTCCTCTCTTTTAAATGGAGCAAGGTAAGGAAGTCTTCTCTTGTTAATGTATCGGAAAAAGCCATTCTCACAAACACTACAAGCTGCGCGGTGTCCACAATATCCACAGATTCGTCCAATTGAAGTGAAAAATATTCACAAAGTGACAAGTCTTTTAGCACTTGTTGGTTCACGTCTTGTGACAGTGACTCTATCCTCCTTGTCACCGTTGTGGCCCCGAGTGGTACAGAGCGCAATGCGCTCCGAATGTCATCTTTGTTTTTAAACTCACCAAAAAGAGTCTCTGCTGTGATGAGCATGGCTTCTTTAAACAGTGCGCCGTCCGTGAATGGTTTCTTATGTTGATCCAAAAGGTGACTTACACAAAACGATGCTTCTGTAACTGTGTCGGCGGCAAGGGGGATCATTTGAGGGCCGTGCCCCCCCTAGCGGCCACTGGTGCCCGACCCCCCAACAGGCCGTTATTATTACCATTTTAAAATGATTTTGATTGGCGCATTTCACTTCAGGCACAAACTTTACTGTGACATCAATGACATCACAGTCTCTGTTTATTTAGTGTAGTGTGATTGGACAACTGTCCTGTCACTCACGTCACGTCACGTCAACCTGTTGCGTCAACTCGTAGCAGCTCCACGATTAGCGGCAGCTGCAACTTTAGCCTAAAGCTCCACACAGGAAATGGCGAGAACAGAGTCAAAGACCCGACCTGACAGACCCGCCGCCGGGACCCAGGACTGTCGCCGCTGGGACTCTCGCTGCCGCCGCCGGGGCCAGGGCAGTCGCTCGCTGCTCTATCCGCCTTTGCCCGCTCGTTTCTGGGTGTAAAATTTGACCTGAGCATAGCGCGCAGAGGCATAATGCTACCTGGTGTCCTGGTGCTGATATGGACTGACTTTCAACTTCAACTTTAACTTTCAGATTCAAGTGGGAAGTGGGATTAAGACTAATTTTACAACCATCTTGTGCTCCCGGACCTCGCGTCACGGACCAGACTGGACCAGGATTTGGACCAGTTTCATCTCTTCATATTGGACAATAGACTTTTGGAAACAGAACCAGTGGGACAGTGGATAGAGGAAACATTCTGCTTCAGCCTCTGGAGAAGGTAAGAGGCTGGTTTTCATTAGTTTGCGGCAAATCTGAACTTGGAGCCTCACAGGTAAATAGTTTTATAGTGTTAATAGTTAATAGTTCGTAAATGAGCTGGTGGGTGTGATGGAGCTGCTCTGGTTGTTCTGTCGTGTGCTGTAGGAGCGGCATCTGTGTTCATGTCTCTTATTGTAGTTTTACTGACGTTGTTGGGTCTGGGTGTGAGCGGTGTGTTACGTTGTGTTGCATAAAGTTTGTGCTTGGCTGTTCATTGTGCTCTGATCGATACTGTTCAGCCAATACTAACCAAAATGTCTGTTTCTGGTATTTGTTATAATACTACAGCCTATATATATATATATATAATACATATATTATTCATAATATATATTTATAATTTTGCCCTTGGTGCCCCTCCCAAAAATTATACCATCAGCCGCCACTGGTCCTGGTTTAGTCCCGGTTTAGTCCTGGTTTAGTCCCGGTCTAGTCCCGGTCCCTCAAGTCTCAGGTCTCTATAGGACAGGACTGGACGGCGACTCGCGTACCACGCCCACTACAGCCCTGGTGCTGTCCGATGCGTGGCTGTTTCTAGTTCAGAGGTGTTTTTGACGAGAGGCTGTTATTTAATGTTTACAACCAGTGGCAGGACTTATTGTTTTTTAATAAACCTCAACCTTTTATTATTGTCTTGTGTGCCTATCGTCTACCACACAGCCTCAACAACTATTGCAGCTAATAATAATAATAATCTTAATATAATAATAATGATTATAATAACAACACATAATTAGCCTAATACTGTTAAAGAAAAACGTGTTTGATAGCATTTCTGCTGTGTATGACTCCACCGCGTTAAAATATTTCTCAAATGGCAGTGCCCCCCTGCTGGTGACCCATGCCCCTCCAGTAGATGTGCTCTGACGCCGACTCTGTTCTGTAACAGCCATGTTCTGAGCGGAAGGTTTTGTGAAACAAAGCTGCTGGGCTTTTAATGTCTGTTTCAGCTCGGCAACTTTTTTCTGTCGGACGGCGCTCTTTGGTGGACAGCTATCCTTAAACCTTTGGTGGTTAGTCTGGTGATGCCGCTGTAGGTTTCCTTTTTTCAAAAACGCTTGTGTTTGGAGACACAGCATGCAGACACACTTGTCCTTTACGATAGTAAAAATGAAATCTTCCTCCCATTCTGGATGAAAGTGGTAGGTTTTGGGCTTTTTCGCTGATCATCTGCCATAGTTGCGAAGTTTACGCTTTGCTAGCTGAGTTCGTTTTCATTCATTCTTCTTCGTTGTTTCTGTATAATACCGACAGCGCCACATGCTAAATAGTAACATACATGCGGTGGTCAATCCTTGAACTGCAGCTTGTCTGCGTATCCCGCAAATTCAAGTTCGTCACTTTGTAGTCATAATTGTTGAATTTAGGCTGGAGATCTACCCGTGATACGGCAAAGATCGACCTGTCGATCGCGATCGACGGGTTGGTGACCACTGGTTTAGAATCTAGAAAAAACGATGACCAATAAGCTCTGCTGATATTTTTGGGCCAAATTGTAAGGCTTTGATTTTGATTATTTTCCCCAAATTATGTAATTTATCCATCCATCCATCCATTTTCGTCCGCTTATCCGAGGCCGGGTCGCGGGGGCAGCAGCCTAAGCAGGGACTCTCAGACTTCCTTCACCCCAGACACATCCTCCAGCTCCTCCGGGGGGACCCCGAGACGTTCCCAGGCCAGCCGAGAGACATAGTCCCTCCAGCGTGTCCTGGGTCTTCCCCGGGGCCTCCTCCCGGTGGGACATGCCCAGAACACCTCCCGAGGGAGGCGCCCAGGAGGCATCCGGAACAGATGCCCGAGCCACCTCAACTGGCTCCTCTCAATGTGGAGGAGCAGCGGCTCTACTCCGAGCTCCTCCCGTGTGACTGAGCTCCTCACCCTATCTCTAAGGGAGCGCCCAGCCACCCTACGGAGGAAACTCATTTCGAGCGCTTGTATCCGCGATCTCGTCCTTTCGGTCACTACCCAGAGCTCATGACCATAGGTGAGAGTAGGAACAAAGACTGACCGGTAAATCGAGAGCTTCGCCTTTCGGCTCAGCTCCCTCTTCACCACAACGGTCCGATACAGCGACCGCATCACTGCCGAAGCTGCACCGATCCGCCTGTCAATCTCCCGTTCCGTCCTTCCCTCACTCGTGAACAAGACCCCGAGATACTTGAACTCCTCCACTTGAGGCAATGACTCCCCACCCACCCGGAGAGGGCAAGCCACCTTTTTCCGGTCGAGAACCATGGCCTCAGACTTAGAAGAGCTGATCTTCATCCCAGCCGCTTCACACTCGGCTGCAAACCGCCCCAGTGCACATTGCAGGTCCTGGTTCGATGAAGCCAACAGGACAACATCATCCGCAAACAGCAGAGATGAGATCCTGTGGTCCCCAAACCGGACCCCCTCCGGCCCCTGACTGCGCCTAGAAATTCTGTCCATAAATACAATGAACAGAACCGGTGACAAAGGGCAGCCCTGGCGGAGTCCAACATGCACCGGGAACAGGTCTGACTTACTGCCGGCAATGTGAACACAGCTCCTGCTCCGGTCATTCAGGGACCGGACAGCCCTTAGCAAAGGGCCCCGGACCCCATACTCCCAGAGCACCCCCCACAGGACACCACGAGGGACACGGTCGAATGCCTTCTCCAAGTCCACAAAGCACATGTGGACTGGTTGGGCAAACTCCCATGAACTCTCGAGCACCCGATGGAGAGTGTAGAGCTGGTCCAGTGTTCCACGGCCAGGAAGAAAACCACACTGCTCCTCCTGGATCTGAGGTTCGACTATCGGCCGGATTCTCCTCTCCAGTACCCTGGCATAGACCTTACCGGGAAGGCTGTGGAGTGTGATGTATGTAATTTAAATGTACTAAAAACTCACCCACAGTCCTTTTACCACAAACCTTTAAGACAGCTGTGTTCATCCAGTCATGTCATCAAATTAAAGTGTTCAAATGAAGCTTTATGTGTATTCTTGTGTCGGCCAGAACTAAATATTGACCTGTGCTGTAAATTTAAGGCTGATTGCTGATTTGCTTAAAAATGTAAATATCAACAAAAAAGTGTGTATATCTCTAATTATAAAGAAATTATAAATAAAGAAGAAGCTAAATCTGGTTTCAAACAAGATAAAGGTGCACTATAACATCTCTGATGACTGTGATACACAACACCAGGTCAGATCTATGAAGAGGTGACCCTGGATACAGTAAGAATGTGTGTTTTCAAGATATTTCTGAGTAGTATAAACACCCACGACTATAGAAATGCAAGATGTGTTTAATGTCATACTGTGCAATGTTACCAAAAACTTCTCCATGTAACAGAAAAGTTAGAGTGCACCTCTGTAGTGTGTGTGTGTGTAATAATGATGGTTACAAAGAAAAATGCTCATGTTTTGAATTTGATCATTTTAAAAGAAAATCATAAAAGTAGAATTAACAAGAAAAATCTACAAACACCCTAACAGATTTCCAATCTCCAGCAGAACTATCATGCACACAACTTTAGTATTCAAAAACCATTACAATTATATGTCCCATGTTGTACAGGGCTCCAGTGCCGTAAGTGGATATTTTATCCTATAGCGGTGTATTAAAGCTGCTCAGTTAACTTGTGGTGACTGTGACCAGAGGTTGTACAGCTGCAGAGAGGGCTGATGTCTCACGGCTGATTAGAGCAGAGGCTGCGGAGGGCCAGGCTCCTGCTCTGTGACGCTCCCCTGTCTGTCCCTTAGGCCGGGGGGAAAGCACGGACACACCGATGACTTTCACTTCAGCTCACAGATAATGGGCCTGTGCTAAATCCTTCATGTGCCCTTTTATCTCCAGCAGAGTGTGGGACAATAGAGCGCTCGGTAAGATAAATATTTTCAGGGGCTTCTGCTGGTGTAGCAATCTGTAACGCTTATTGAGTATGGTGGTGCAAGAGTTACACCATGGTTTAATGGGCAAATATCATTTCATTTTCGACTGTTTCATCCAATTGCTACTAATGAAAAAGTCTCCTCATTAGTACAAAATAAATCATTGATTTTTTTGTAACATGCCCTATACAAGGATATGGACATCTGTCAAGTTCAACTGATGAAGTCTTTTATCTTAAAATGTCAAAACCCAATGGAGTGGAATAAAACAGCAAAACATATTTATGCAAAGTTTATGTGATTAAAAATATTTATTATGTGTTTTGTGAAAGAACATTATTTTATTCAAACTGGATGGAATGTCTCATAGGAAAATCCACTTTTTTTTCATAAGTTAAACTGAAGATGTGTTAAGTATATTTTATATGGATGATAGAAGATGTGATGGCAGTTTTCAGTGGATAGCCCCGATGGCCACAGACAGACAGTGTGGTGTTGTGCCCTCAGGCCTTGGTGACTTGAAGTTATTTCAATAAAGTTATTCTCCTCTTCAGCGTGAGCACAGGAGACTGCTGCTCTGAAAGGGCCACATCCAGTCAGAGGTTATACAGCGCTGAGCCGTCTGCGTCTTGAGAGTGGTCCCTCCCTCACATCTTTATTTGGTAGCATAGAGGCAATCCTTTTGACAACTATGTCACCAATTCAGAATCCTCTCACTAGAAGACACACTTTTTCTGTCTCTATGCATGGCAAAAATCTAAAACATTTAATCACAGTATTTCTTGCAATTAAACCTGAACTGCATGTCAAAAATCCTGGCATTCTTAAGGTGTAAAAAGAACTTCTCAAAGCTTTAATTGTTAATTATAGTTATTGCCACTTTTTTAAATAAAAAACTCAAACTATAACAATTTCAACAGGCATTTTAAAGACATTTCCAAATATCACCACTTGATCATTGTATCTCGTGTGAATGCGTTCAAGTTAAGAGTACTTATAAATGCAAGTTAATACCAAATCCAAAGAGCACACTGAAGCTGCAACCTTGATTGGAGTATTCACTTTGTATTAGATTTTTCAGTTCAATTCAACTTTATTTATATAGCACATTTCTATCAGCTTGAGCTGACCAAATACTGCAATAGCATTAAAATGCATGCATCGCTTTGATCAGGGATTTCCAATAGTGTCTCAGTGTTATTCCAATGAAACAGCTGTGAAGTACTCTATGTATCTGCTAATAGTATTAGGCTCTCACTCATGTTGTATCTCCCCAGTGCTTCACACATCTAAGTGTTTTCTGTAATGGCCTATTCCAGGATTCTCATAAAAGCTCACTGACCCATAACTGGAAACAAAAAGGCTTTCGAGCTTAAGGTTAATGCTGCAAGGAGAGATAGAAGTAGAGCTGATGACGGCCACGCGCCGTGCAACACAATCAGATGAGGACGGATGCTGCGGTTGAAAATGATACAGTGATTATTTCAAGGGTAGTATTTTTCCTGTTCCTTTTTGTCACTTGAAGCTACATTGCAATGTTTCTATTTTTAGACTTTTCTGATCATAGAACTTTCCAACATGACTCCTAAAACCAAATGGTTGATGACAACTTCTGACTAATGGGCTAAATTATTAACACATTTGGAAAATATGTAAAAGCTATTTTTCAACTATTCTGATTGTGACTAGATTTGCGACTTATATTTTAATTGTCATATTCTGCCCAGAGTGCACACTCTGATCTAAACACATCCAGGACATTTGAGAGACTGAAATGTGAAGTGATACATTTATACAGTATTACTATTGATGTTTGTAGCGGGCTAGTAACTCAACCAGTTTTATTTATGAGACCCATAGAGGACCATTCCCCATTTAAAAGATATAATATTTAGGTTGCATTGTATTATTGTTATTACCTCGGGAGACGGTTGCCATAGAAACCCACGAATACAAACAGGATAAGTAAATTTTCCCCAAAGTCACCATGCCAGGATCCCTTTTGAAGTGATGACGCCTATATCATCAAAACAGCCTGAAAACTGTGATTAAAAGTGGCTATTTCAATATATTTTATAATACACGCCATGGCCAACATACAATATTCTCACCCAACTGTTGCACGTCAGTTCTTGGCAGTGTTGGACACCGGTAATTAGACTTGTCCGTTTGAATAAAAGACACACATTATCGAACTAATTATATCTCTAAAATGCACTTGGCAACGTGATCACAGTTAGCCGTGTTCATGTGTCCCTCAGAACTGAGAGATGAGATAAGTGATAGAAGCATTTATATTTAGCCTGGGACAGCAGGGGTGTCGCTTATTTTAGGAAGTCAAATTACTGATGTGTTCTTCACTGTCAGGCTCCATTAAATATGATGTTATGTGTTTTGTAGTTACAATTGTTTTAAGTGTCTTGGTAAAAAGACTGTTTACTATTACAGTAGAACTTTTGTATGGCTACGTTTACTATACATTTACTAGTACAGGGGTAGTACTAGTCGTTCTGCAAGTGTTATAACCTTAGTGCAGTTATTAATCTGTTTACATCTCCAAAACTCATAATGCTCTGTTCCACCTTGTGATGTCATGTAATGGTAATTTTCAAGTTAACAGCTACCTTTTAGCTTTTAATTTAGTAGAAACGGGCAATTCCAGAGGTGAAATTATCTAAATTATACTAGTGAAGGTGTATGGAGTTTAAAAACACAGTGGAGCACTTCTTGTATTACCACATCACATCACAAGGTTGAACGGAGTGTTTTCTGTTTTGAGAGAAGAACTCAGCCTAAATATTTGTGTGGGTTTGTGTGTTAAACATGTGTGAATGAAACAAAACACACTGTTTTTGATAAAGAAACAACATTATTACATAGATAAGAAAATAAGGTAATATGAGCTCTGCACATGTAAATGTCTGACTGCAGTGTGATTTTAACCAGTATCCACTGTGTGAACCAACAAAGGTAAGCCAATTTAATAGAAGAAGGTTCTGCATAAACAAAAGGTAATTTTCTGTGACTCAAAGGTGCAAGTTAAAGTTGGCCACAAGAATGCACTGAATAGCCTAATTAAACCAAAATAAACTCTTTTGCACAACACAAATCAAGGAAAACAATGGCAACAACGAGCAGAAATGTAAGGAAACCATAAGTGTCGGTGCACTTTAAATGCTGCCACAGAATATGATAAAGGCCATGGAGCTATAATTTAAAAGAAAGGGCACAAGTAAAGTTAAGCTAAAACACTCAGCCATTCAATGTGTCTGCATACATCCTCTATGAACAGGACTCAAAATTATAGTATTTACACCAAAGAAACTTTGACAGCTGAAGAAAACTTGTTGGTTCATTACAAGCTACCAAGCTCATTTCTCAACAATTTCTCCAATATTATACAGTAATGGAAGCATAATTCTGCATATTATCCTCCATTTTGACAAATAGGTGCTATATAATCGTGTGCACATACCTGAATATATTGCACTTCTAATAACAATTACTTTGGCTTTTGCTCATTAGCCCGGCTTGTAATGAATGGAACAGACGGTGTAGTTAAAAAGCACCTGCTAGAGATTTGAATGCTGACATTTGATTCACGAGATGAGATAGTTGTTTCATTATGAGTTCATATTTGAAGCATTTAACTTCAGAGGGGAGATAGAAATGATCTGAAATTACATCCTCATGACCACAGGTGCACCAAGACACTATAGGAATAGAGATGAGCTGTTGGTTTGCATTCATGATTGAGACAATAAAAAGGATGTATTTTAGGAGCCAACATAAATGAATGATAGTGTAGTTTGTATACTTTGTATGCAGTGCAGAAAACAGTCTCTGGACCAAGTAGTTTTACAAGATGCAACTAACACACCAGCCAAAAGAGGTCATTAGATAAAGCCTGTAAATTATACAGCAAGTAAAACACAAACACCGGGGTAGGGATGAGAGAGAGTGCGCAAATGGGGGGCAACCAATAGAAATTAGCCCATGGCTACAATCCGGCTTGTTTACAGCAGTGTCTCATGTATGTTCATTAACATGCACTGCACCAAATAAACACATGATCAATTATTCTTCATTCTTTTAAACTGAGAGTCCCCAAAGGGATCTCTATCCGCTGCATTTGACCCATCCTTCAGTGGCACTGAAGAAACCTGTTAGCAGTGGTCAGCCACAGTAAAGAGGGACCTATCTGCAGAGCTTGAGCTACAGTTCAGTGGTGCATGTTGTCATACTTAATATAATTAAATATTATACATTATTATTTTAATTTTTCATGTAATTTGCTTTTGACCAACAACCTATTATGTACAAAACATGCCATTGAAAGACTAGAGCACCACATATCTGAAACATATGGGGTTCTTTTTTCTTGCATTAGTTTAAATTTCAGTCTGTGTGATTATAAATGGGTTGTTTTTAGATACATGTGCTTTTTGTGCAGTTTTATACTGAAGAGATCGAATATGCTTTTAATGCCTCAAGCATAAAGTACCACATGAGTTAGAAAATACTGAGTGCATTTTGGCTTGGGAAGGGAGAATCAAATTACAGATAGTTTGCATTTTTCTTGTTTCTTGTTCTTGTTTGCATATACAGTTTTTTTTTTTTTTTTTTTTTTTTTTTAACTTACATACATATTCAGTTTTAAAATAGTGGGAGTCCAAACACCTGTCTTGTCTCGAAATATTTAGAACACAGATGTACAGTATTTTCTTCTCATCCTCGAACATCCTCGAATAAGCAAATTCTCCTCAAAAATGGCGATTGTTCTTGTTCTCTATAGAAGTCATAGAGAACAAGAACAAGTTTGCAGTGTGACTTGTAAGCTGATCTCATTGGGCACAGAAAAGTACTTTTTTTTCTCTTTAAATTCAATAACTGAAAACAAATGATATATTTGGAAGAAAACTTGCCCTGCTTCCTTAGCATGTGCCAAAAATATTTATCTAAAGCAGTTAATCAGGCATGGATGAGTGGTAAAATGAAAGCAGTGGGGCTCCCTTACCTCCCAGTGTGGCTGAGATGAGAATGTGGGTCCCATATTTCTTAATGATAGTGTCGATGAACTGCTGAGTGGTAGGTCTGCGGCCAAGCAAACGCACACTGCGCTGGAACTCCGGCATCAGCGGCACTGGGTTCTGGATCAGGTCCCTCCTCTCTATAGCCGTGTTCCTCACCTTCCAACGTGCAAATTCCCTGATAAGAAAGGAAGAGCAAAACTTTAAATGATACTTTTACTTATCTCAGTCACTGTCACGTCAGCTTCTATTTGACTGCATCTACCAAATGCAAATGTGCTGAGGACAAGTGAGGACATCTGAGCTAAAAAGTGCACAATACTGCTCCATTTTTATCTCTTGGAGAACGTGCTTTGTTTTAGTTGAAAGAACTGTCTGTGATATTCATCTGAAGGTACACGGTGCATTATTTAAAGCACTTTTCTTCTGCTTCGGCGTGAACCACAAAGAGTACGAGCCAATACTCCAACACAATTTTACATAGACTGTAAGTTATCACAGGTCAAGTAGGAAAACTTCATTGTTAATATTTTGTTATTGTATGTTCCTATTTGGACTGGTTGTAGACGAGTGAATAAATATACAGACTGCTTTCACTATAGATGATAAAATGTAAATACATTATTACTGGTAAAAGTGATATTTTAATCTGTATTCCTCTGAAACAGCTCCTCAAAGTCAAAGGATCAACAAACCTCTCTGCCACAAATGGGCGGATATTTTCAAATTGATTGGTTCTTGGTTTGACACACAGTCAGCAATATGTCAGTCTGCTGGGGCCCTGGTTGACTACAGCACTTTTTAATACCCCATTCAGCACTATATATTAGCCTTTCAATTCCACTCTTACGTAACTACAAAAATTTTAAACATACAGTTCCAATTATATAAAAGGGCCCATATTACACTATTCTATGTTACTAAGCTATGTTATAATGTTGTTTCCTCATCACAAATGTACCTGGAGTTATGCCGTAGGTGCGTAGGTTCATGCACAATAAAGAGTTACTCATATATATGTGAACATTATAACATGGCTTAAAGCTCACAAGAGTTAATTTTGTGTAATATAGGACCTTCAAAAAAAATCATATCTCTATCGCAGAATTTGTCTTTCTGGTAGATCCTTTCCACGCACACCTTATACCTATATGTGCTGACTTGGCTATTAAAAAGAAACCACAGTTATTTCTCTAAGTGGAGCAAATGTCAGAAAGAAAAAAAGCCAACTGATTCCTGTGAGTTTTCCATTCTCTTCTCCCCCACCCTACTCTCGTTGATATCAGATCACTTTTACTCAGCCCTCTCCCGGTGCTGGTACTGCCAATTATGATATAAACTTATATGGGAGTGCAGTGCTATTGGAGAGCCCTCTGCCCCAGATTACGGGTGCCAGCAGATGGAAGTTGCACCTTGATTCAGTGCTTTACTCCGCAGCTCCAAGACCGGTTTAATGACCTATCAGTGAAGTTAAGAGGAGATAGATGGCACTGCAGCCGCCTTGCAGGGAAATTGGGAGCTGGGACGATTGCTGCTTTATGGTGTCCAAGTGAGGTTGTGTGGGAGACTACAGGTGCAATATTTGTACGGATGGCCTGTGTTTGACCTCTGAATAACACCACAGCACTGACTTTAATGCAGTCGGCTGTACACCTGTGAGAACATTAGTGTCAAACTTAAAGACCGAGTTGTGAAATTTTAAACACTACCTTTCTAACTGTCAAGAAATAATGTTAGCTTAGCTTTTTATCCAATCATCTCCCAAGCAATTAAACAAATATGATGCGACACAGGTTTAGTTGTCTGACCAGCCAGTCTCTTTTACATTCTGATCGAATCCAGAAGAGACTGGAACCGGACCACAGATGGTGAAAATCCTTTGTTCAAACTTGAGACAATGCAACCACTTCCAATTGCTGATTCTAAATTTTTTTTAATGTTTTTTCACCCTTTTTATGTGTAAAAGTCCATATTTGATTTAGATGTTTTTAATCCACCTGCCAATCACACTCTCTGAAATCGGGGGAACATGATACAGCTCCACTCTACTTGTCTTTGTAAAGTTTTGTCAACACATGTGGTTCTGGCTGGTCAGGCAACAGGCTTAGTGGTTATAGCACTTGTCCACGAACCTGAAGGTCAGTGGTTCAAATCACACCTGCTGTGCTCTTTGGCAAGACACTGTATTCAGGACACTTGCTTGCATAAATGTTATGCAAGCAAGCTACATCCAAAACTATTTTGGATGTAGCCTCTCCTGCACACTTAGATTTCAGAAAATATAATCAAACCTATTTTTTTACATGCTACACAAGCACAGGAGCATATCCCCATCAAAATACATAGAGGGCATGCATCTATTGTTGGATTTGTGCCTTTACTCTCAGCACAATGTGTTTCTGGGGCAGTTTTGTATCATTTGAAAGAGCCCAAGTTCAAAAAGTCTGTTAATAAGTGCTTTGAAATTTACTTTTGAAATCCTCGCATTTGCCTCGATCAGCCTGTGTAAACGGTAAATCCAAGTCTGTTCAGCTGGTTAGTTTCACAGTAGACCTGTTACAAGTGGCTAAACGTGCCTAAATCAAGTTTGATCGGCTTTCCCATTGAGAAACACAGACCCAGAGCAACGCACATGTCCTGCTATTGCTGCCGGTGAGGCCATACTTCCATTGACACATGGCTATGGTTTCGCGAGGTTACGCACGTAAATGTTGATACGTGCAGTGTGGTCAGATGGCAGCCTCGCTTCTGTCTACCCCGTGGTAGCTGTGGCTACAGCACTAGTATCTTACCAACACCAGCTGTGGGGTGAATGAATACAGCAATTGTAAAGTGACAGACTGACAAAAGACTTAAAGGTGCATTGTGTAACTTTTCTCATGTGAGGTCTGTCACCTTCTTGTTTCTATGGATATGTCATTGCTCTACTTGGCAGAGGATGACAAACATCTACTTGGAATGTTCTACAATATGGGATTAAACAGCTCTACCTATTACAGGTGGTTTTATAGCTCAAAAATACCTAGAAAATCCGTCATTCTGCCTGTGAACCTTTCCACAGATCTGACCTGTAACTTGGTCTGGTTTTGTCTTGATGAAGATAGAAAGGTTTAATGCCATACTGTGAAACTTTCCAGACAAAGCAATAACATTTCCATGGAGAAAAGCATTTAGATGGGCCCTCCACCACAAAGGTTACACAATGCACCTTTAAGCATTGTCATTATGTTGTTCTTTCTCAGACCCTTCTGCATCTCAACACCTGAACCTCCAATCAGCTGTATCCAACTGCATTTGATAACTTCAGATTTTGATATTTATTTATTTATTCATTCATTTATTATTACCACACCCCACTTCTTAACAGTAATCCCTCGACTCCATATCTACAGCTGTTGTGGGACAAACTGACATTCACAGGAGCATTACTTCACCAACTGTCCCCTCACAGCCATAGAACCCTGAAACAAGTTGCTTCTTGCCCATGAGCACAAAACAACACATTTCAATTAGAAAACTGAATATGTCTCCCAAACACATTTTATGTCAGTCTCAAAATGAAGCCCAATAACTCCTAGATAGTCTGTGATGTGAAGGACCTTAAGTACTACTGTAATGCAAAGTACTGTCAAAGCAAAATAGCTAGAGGCTCTCATAAAACATAATAGACTTTAGAATAGAACAACAGAATGTGTTTAATTATAATTATGGAGACTCTCCTGCTTTATTTGACAATATAATGAGTCTGGATGTTTGCGTTATGCAGGGTTTTATTAAAAGTTCATATCTCGCTTCATTTACCCGCAGGATAAATACAGAAAGTATTAGTGACTGTCGCATCACAAGGTAAACAGAGGTAACTCAAGGTAAAACATGTCAAACAACTCTGAGTCAACAACAGAACAAAAAGTTTTATTGAAAGAGGTTGACACTGCAAACCTGAGTCAAATTAATCTCCTAGTTTATGGAAAAACGTGAGTAAGATGGGAAATCACAACAAATGCATTATTTAACATGCATAATTAGGATGTTTCAGCCAGTGCCCTGGTTTGATTACTGTGGATTAAGTGATGTTTACCAGGAGTATGACAATCCATTTATCACATCAGCTCTTAATTATGCTACATCAGTCTGCTAAGAGAAGTAATCGAGACTCCCAAATCAAATCACAATTAATATTTTTTTAAAAAAAATTGCTGGAATTTTTTTCATGTTTTTAAAACTTCACATGGAGATTCTTGTTGATAAAAAACTGGTAGAAGACAAAATTTTACTGCCTGATGTTTGTGAACTGACATTTAGATTTAGACAAACTTTACTGATCCACAAAGGGAATTATTTGGACACAGTAGCTCACACATCACAATATAATATGAACAAAGGGCAAAAATATAAAATGGTAATAAGTTCAAAAATAAGCATAAAAAAAAAGGAAAAGACTGGTGTTGATTAAAGCATAATTATATAAATGTAAATGTACAAGTAAAAATAAAAATAAAAATATTTCATGGTACAATAGCTTCTCTCTATACCCACCAGCGTCATATTTGAGTCCTGCATCCATTATCAGCATCAGTGTCAGCCATTGAAGCCTCCCACACAATAACCCTGACCATCATAACTCCTGTTTTATGAATTCAAGCACAAATAAACAAATGTGGTCCCACAATCTACAATCCCAAACACCCAGTGCAGTGCAAACGCTTTTTATTCACTTATCTCATAGGCAGCATCAGCGATAGTGCACATACGGTTCAGGAGTCACCTTATTGTTTTCCTCTATGTATGCTTTCTGATTTGAAATGGAGGGATACTCTGAATATCTCATTTTCTTATGTTATACCTCAGCACATTCAGTGAATGCAATGATTTAGGTGTTGCTACTTTTTAATTTATTTATTTTTATTTTTTTATGTATTACCATTTTCTCTTTGTTATTATTATATTGTGATTTGTGGGCTACTATGTCCAAATCATTTCCCCTGTGGATCAGTAAAGTTTGTAGTCTAAGTCTGTGCTTATTGCTTTGTATTTTAATATTCAAGTTATTAGATTTTATCCAAACATGTTTTTGATGTTAAGTTATAAGCAGCTTTCAACTTAGTTCGGTAAGATGCTGTTGAAAATCTTCTTTGTCACCTTCTTTGTCCATATAGTGTGGAGGTGTGTGAAGCTTTTGACCTTGACATCAATATACACAGACTGCAATTCATATTTAATCTAAAATAAATCATTTATTAAATTATGCCTAACATAGATTTTGCTGCCAATAAGGTGCTCTGAGCCTGGGTGCCCTCTGTGCCCATAATGGATGTGTGAGTGTGGCTGTGCATGTTTTCACACATTGGCAGGCAGCCTGATGTCTGCTTCAATTAGAGCAGTGCTGTATTGATATCCAGTGAATATTCCCATGACAGAGCCAGGAAGTGACCATCGTTCCAGTGTCACTGCTGGCACTGTGCTGATACCGACCCTTTATTCACCACTCGTAAGAGTTCTACACCCCAATCCCAAACATTTGCATTTCAAACTAAGTCTTTTTTTCTTAAATTCTGTTACAACCTTTAGAGTCTAAACAATGCCCAGGTGTCAGAGTAAAAGATATTTGTCACATTGTTTACCTGTTCCTATATCAAACTATTTCAAAGTTACAAAATCCATAAAGAATGTTGTTCTGTTACACATCTTAACTCTGACCTCTGTCATTTTGCAAAATGTGACCAGGAAAAAACGTATCCTTTGATAAACACAACAAACAAGCATTGAAGATGAAACGGCATGTTACTTCCAGACAGATAACTCAAATCAAACAATTGTCATTTTCCGTAGGAGTAAAATGTAAAGGTCAACAGTGTGGCATTTAAAAACAAACATTTCCAGTTACTATCTGCTAAAGGAAATATAAAACATCAAAACAAGACTTCTTTAAAAGGGGTGATGATTATTTATTTCTAACACATATATAGGCAACTGTGTGCGCTCCATGATAGACCACTGTTTTGTTTTGTTACAAGGGGATAACTTTGTAAGTGGTTCTGAAACCTCGAGGTCAGGGCCCCCACAGGATCCTCCAGCAATGATTTTGGTGGGTTTTTTTTTGTTTTTTTTTTAATCAAAAAGTGTTGAAGAGAGTGTTGAGAGAATCCCTCTTTGAACAGAAATAGTGGTTTAAGGTACAATCTGCCTGCTGTTTACAAATAAAAAACAGTCTCCTCACACCTTAGTCAAGTGTGAGATCAAGCCAATCAAATGCTAATTTGGTACTTAACAGCTGTGAAGGAGCATCAGGCAGATCACAATAGGGTAAGAACAGCCCATAATGAGGCTAGAATGTAAACAAAGGCAGGGCACTTTCAGGTTTTAACTTCTCCCTTAGGGCAGGACTAATCTGGCCCAGGGCAGTAGTTACTCAGGCCAGTACCACCCGAATGAAAATTACTTCAGGATGAAAATCAAAAAGTCTTAATAAAAAGAAAGAAAAAAGTCCAGATAACTACATGTGACTGCATTTGTTAAATAATTAAATCATCATAAGACTACTTTATAATTTTGAAGATGCACTATTTTTTGTGTTTGGGGGTCGACAATGCCAGTTGTTAATATGGGGGATCTTCAAAGTGGCTGAGAACCAATCGTGCAATAAAATGATCACAGATGGAACATCTGCAGTTAGATATTGTTAAATATTCCTTTGCCTTTTTTCCTTTAATTTTAGCTACTATTTCCATTGATAGTAGCAGTAGATATTAAATATATTAGCAGTGATCAACCGTGTCAGCCAGCAAGCTTTCAGCTTGATGAATCACTGATCTCCATAAACACTAATATTAGCAGATTTGTGAATGGAAAATAGAAGTATAATCTCCTTATTTCAGTAAATTCTTGTGTGCATACATTTACATAACCAAAGCTTGGCTGATGTTGAAATCAAGTAGAGGGCTCTTATATGATGCCCCTTGTAATCACAGGTTCTGGAAAACATACACACAAGGTAAAATATTGTTGTGTAAAAATAATACTCACAGAGGAAGTAGTCAGTAATAGTAAGTAGAACTTTGACATGGTGGTAATCTTCTGCTGTCAGAGCTGTTCTTGGGCTGACTGAAAGAAAGGTATGAGTGTTTTGTATCTACTATTAGCACACCAATACCATGGACTCATACTCTACAAGGAGGGGTTTGTGCAATTCTCTAAGAAAGAATGTATTGTGCAATAGTATCAGTACTTCTTCAGCATCAATAAATAATAAAAGAAATGCAGTGATAGTAAAGTTTATATTTTTCAAAGTATTTCCATCTCCAACTTTTAAAAAGCTAACACGAAAATATGTTTGAAGGTCACAAAAACAGTGAATGCTCTCTTTAATGAAAGATTGGTGTGTTTCACAGGTCTCCTCCAGGTTTGCAGGTTCTTTGACGATGGTTAAATTCAAAGCGTCTTGTGAAGTGTGTGATGTGCTGGGGCTCCTTTTGCCTGCACTGATGTGGGAATAAACAGACAGCATCAGCGTTTCATGCTTTGATGATCGATGGACCTTTCATTTTGGAGCCATTAGTTCCACTACTTGTTTGAAAGCATGACTTGGCTTATACTTCAATTGCTGGTTGATAAAATTGATGAGATTAGGATATAGCTTTTTTCCCCCCAAATTCTTTCAAGTTTCTATAACCTTATTTACTCAAAGGGAACACGAGGTAACAACTACAGTATCATTTTCAAATGAATTCTGAGTTCAGTGGCAGCTACTAAATAAACTTTACATTACTCTCTTCTATTGGTTATTAAAGGGCCTATATTATGCTATTTTCTGATCTATGTTGTTTCCTCATCAAAAACATACCTGGAGTTGTGTTTTGTTTCACTTACACACAAACCCAGAATATGTAGACTGAATTCTTCTCTCAAACAGAAAACACACCGTTTCACCTTGTGATGTCATGCGGTAATACAGGAAGTTCTCCACTGTGTTTTTAATCTTCATACACTATCACTAAAATCACATGGATGATTGCCAGTCTCTATTGAACTAAAGGTAAAAGGTCGCTGTTAACTTGAAAACTACCACTTCATGACATCACAAGGTGGAAGATGCAAACAGACTAATAACAAATGAACCAAAACACAACTCCTGGTGTGTTTTTGAGGAGGTGACCACAGTATAATATTTAAGATGTTTTTACTATATTGTATTTTTAGTTTAGTGTCTCAGTCATTTCAGTAGTAGCAAGGATAGTATAGCAGACATTACATATATTTTTGATACTTGTTTGACCTCTGAGATCCAATTATAGGGGACTATGAGTGCAAAACAGCATTACTAGACTAGACTAGCATTTGAGGTATGATGATGATAATGATGCTTGGGTATAAATATTAAATCATCCACATGAGCATCGCCTATTATACTATTTTACATTATTAAAAAAGCCCATTACACATTTGCAAGACTTAGCTGATTGAATCCTTTCCTAGTTGTTCTCTTTAGACATGAGCTCTTCAGATGACGGATGGTGGTGGACCGGAGGAGCAGAAAACACAAAACACTGGCAAGCTGCAGGGACCCAGCGCTACTTTGATCCAATAATTGTAATCCCCACAAGAGCCAATAAATGTGAGGCCATTTAGTTCTCCCACTCACTATTGACTTATCCCTTTTGTATTTTGCACACGGTGTCCCCCCACACAAACCCAGTGTCAGCAGTTCCCACACTGGACACAATGTGAGGTTCTTGATATTACATGGCACTGCAGTGTATCAATCTTGCTCTGAGGTCCATAAGGTAAATAATTGAAGGCAGTTGGCACTATAATAATGTAGGCAAAGGTAAAACTGAGAGATACTCTGAATAGCAATGTGTTCCTCTGTCATCCCAGAGTGTTCAATATTAACAGAATAAGAGAAGTCAACTTTTATGAATTACAGTCGTGTCCAATTACTAAACCCTCTTCTATTGACTATTAAAGGGCTATTAGGCTATTTTCTGATCCATGTATTAATGTTGTTTCCTCATCACAAACATACCTGGAGTTGTGTTTTGTTTCATTCACACATGTTCCTCTCTCAAACAGAAAATACTCTTGTGATTCCACCTTGTGATGCCACATGCTAATACAGGAATCACTCCACTTTTAACTCCATGCACTTTCATTAGGATCATTTGGATGATTTCAGCCCGGGAATTGCCAATCTCTACTAAACAAAATTTAAAATGTAGATGTTAACTTGAAAACTACCACTATATGACATCACAAGGTGGATTAAGAAGTAGTCAGCTTTTATTAATTACAGGCTTGCCAGATAGCGGTATATCTGTTGATTTAAACTGATCACGTACCATGTTCTTTCTCCTCTAATAACACAGTGTACTTCAGAGCTGAACTTGAACCACCAACTCTGGTGGTTACATTTACCACTGACCATCGAGAAGTTTATCATCTATCTGACAATAGTGAGAAGGACTAGTATCTACATTTTGTTCTAAAAGGCCAGTGTAACAACTACTCCTTCTGGAAACAGCCATAATCTAAGAGTCTACAGCTCATGTTCTAGGGCCACCACAATATGAGGCAGCAGCTTGAGGGAATAAAAGGAGAAAAGCAGGCCTTTCATGGTAATCAGGAGACACAGCCTGGTAATAAATCAAACAGACACAGATACAATTGAAACTCTGTATGAATTTGAGCCGTGAGGACCATCCAGATATTAAAGTCTGAATTGTAATCTAATGCTTGGGTGCACAGTAGGCCACACACAACAGTGGATGTTATTTAAGACAATATATTTTATTTATTTATTTTGTCTCAGCTGTATGAATAGTTTATGCATATCTGAGTATGTGCGTTTATGTGTGAGTATTGTTCGAAGGGAAGGTATTATGTGTTACACAAAATTGTCATTATAATAAAATAATAATAATGGAGACATTCAAGAAGTCTACTTCCATGTTCCCTGTTCCACATGAATCTGCAGCACTCACAAAGGTTGTCCCCAGAAGCATTTTTTTATTTCCATTAAATTCATGCGCAGCATTGCTATAAGCCTTCTTCTGTACTCTTGTAACAGCATTGGAGTCCATTTGTGAGAAAACACTTTCCCTGGCGCAGTAATGAGCGCATTGTTGTGGAGCACAGTGCATCGAGGACACAGGGAGGATAGATGGAGTGACAGAGGAGACAATCGTCTGAGCACAAAGGATTATGTCAAGGTTACAATGGTGCACAAGATCAAAACTCACAAAAAGAAATGCTGCCTTTAATCTTCCAGTGGGGCAGTTTTACTGTTCAAGCTATAATGGGTTTGTTTGTGAAAAAAATTCCACAAAACACTGCTGAGTTCAAAAGAATTTGTACATGTCAGTGTATTGCAATTTAGAAATGCACCTGTAGCCCTCAAAGTGTAGTACACATCCCAGTGGCGAATGTGAAGCTCACCAATGTACTAGTTCTCCTGGCTAGGCCTCTGTTTAGTTTTATACTTTAGACATGGTTTAATCTTGCACAGATTTGGTTAATCCTGGTTTGAGCCTTTTTAATCTGGTTTAGTCCTAGATCTAGTTCCAGATGTGCAATCAACGCAATTGCTACATAATAGTGGCAAATAAACTAAAAAAAAAAAAAAAAAAAAGAAGAATTCAGTCGTGGAATAATATTAATAATAATAAAAATAATAATGATAATAGTAATAGATAAATTCCACTGTTTTAAGTTGTGCCAGGATCGGCATAAACTCATACATTTAGTAACAAACTGTTGTGAGTAAAGATGCAACCGAGCGAAAAGTTTTGTCATCCCCATTATTAGCCAATAATGGCAGTGCATCAGCAAATGGAGCGTGATTGTCTTAATAGAATATGATTGCTAGCATAACAGCTTTGTTAGTGCACTCTGTAATTGTGATGAGGCAGTCAAGTGAAAATGGATCTAATCAAAAACAATCTCTTAATTCACTCAGATCTGGAGAATTTGATGGGACAGAGGGCCGGAAGCGTACGCATGGCTGAATGACATGAGTATGTGCTTGAATTTAATTAACTGTGTAATGTGAGAGGTGCACAGAGTGTAACCGGAACTGACTGCATGCTTTAGTGTCTAGCAAACAAATAATATAGAGCTACGGGAAAAAGAATCATTTAGCTTCACCTAGCTCAGAGCTACAGGATACTGTCTATCTTCATATTACCCCATGGCAGGCTGCAAGCAATGCAAACAATACAATGCTAATAATTAGATTCGAATGACGTTCTTATGATTCATTTCATCATATTTATTTTACCTATTTACTTATTTCATTCCCTCATTCATAATAGTGATCAGGCCATCATTTTCCAGCTGAACAAAATGTTATCCACAGTCTTCCATGAGAATGTACGAATATCACAGAGGCCAAGACCAAGGGATTTACAGTGGAAAGTAATTTTCTCACTCCTGTCAATACCCCATATAAAACTAGCTGCATATCATTCCTTATCTACTGAGTGCAACTTTCCCATCATCTGTCAGTCAAGCACTCAATAAAATGGCCAGACAGGACTCAGGAGTATGACGTCACACATCATCAGAACAGAGAAATAAATGCATTTACCAGTAGTGACCCAACAATTTATTGGGTTGTTCCTCAGAGTGGCGGAATTAGTTTTTGACATTTTTGACATTCCATCCCCAGCTCTACAGCGACAATCAAAATGCCGTAAAAACAATTGGTAATTTGAATTAATAATATTTTTTTTCTATCTTTGTGAAAGCCTTCGAATAAAATACATGCAAAGGTTCTGTTTTTTTGAAATTATTATCTGGTAAAAAATGCATTTCAAAAATCTTGATAATGAAAATAGAAATAATTGCTTGTCTAGCGGACTAACCGAAAAAATAATCAGGGACTAGTCGACTACTAAAATAATTATTAGCCTTAATCATGCTTGTGTTTATGCCAGATGCAAAGCTAGAGTGGAATTATGAACACAGTAAAAAATTATTTGACTTTCATCTATGTGAGACTAATAGTGTTGTTTGTGCTGTTTAATTGCAGAACAAATGGTGAAGTAATTCAGGCAAATGTACTTAAATGAGGCTAAACATGGATTCCAGCACCTTGGACAGCACCGGCTCCCTCATAAAACTGCAGAGAGCTCAAATTATTCTGACATCAACTGCCAAGAAGTTTATGAGAGAAGAGAATCTTTCCAAGAAAAGTGCTTTTCTAAAGTTGGACATAAGGGATGATGTCTGTTATGAAAACATTTGTAAAACATTGTAGGGAACATTTAAGGGGAATATAGATCTAGTCTCCCCAGATAAAAAACTGAAGGAAGAAGGCCACAGTAACAGTGTCAGGAGAATTGAGCTATAGTGCTGATAAATATTTCAAATGTTAATGAGACTGAGATTTTTGTAAGCAATGAGATGTTGCCAAATTAGAGAAAAAAGTACAGAAATTTGCAATGATTATTAATATTTCATGAAGTGACCATGGTGTTGACCAAGTTTGAGCCTTTTTGACTACATAGCCTACTTAAAAGGCATTTACAATGTAATCGACTCTGTAATTTATAATGTCCCTCCAATATGGCCAACTGCTTGTTGGTGGTTGAAATTTTAGACTTCTCTCTGTGTGTTGTGTCACTAAATTTCATGGATCCCCCCTGAAAACATTAGGGTCAGTTTCAGGGAGGCGCTGTTGAACCATTTTACCATCTAATTTACAGCGGAGTACTTACTTACTACTTTCTCCATGTTAAGTATGTAAAATGTCAACTTTTTTTTTTCATTTTAAGCCTTGGTGGTTGTACTGCTACCACTATTATGCTAATTATAAGTTTAACTGAAGCACATTCGACTTTATGACTATATTAGCAATCTTTTCATATGCTAAGTAGGCTAGGTCCTGCTCCTGGTAATAAAAGGGGTCTGAAAAATCTCAAAGAAATTTCCAACAAAAAATATGATAAAAATCTCAAACTAAAACATTGCATTCATACTCATGGATCATTCCCAACTGTGTCACATCAAAACACGCAGGTATACACACAATGGTTCACTTAATTATGCAGATAGGCAGGTTCTATTCTGATTCACTTTGTTCAAAAATATTTTTCTGTGCTTAGCAGGAAGGCCACTGATTCAGTAGTTTTTTAGGAGGTTGTGTTTGTCTGAGTGGCTTTTTAAGAAATGTGGTGTGCTGACTGCAGGACTCATGAGCACGTAAGATCACGAATGTGTGGCGGCCAGGAAAAAAACTGCACTCAAACACAACACTCACGTAGACAAAATACATGCTTAGGTGACCATAGGTATTTCTGGTTAGAAAAACAACACAGCTAGGAAAAGCAATATCTTTATGTTGACATGACATCTATTGTTGCAATGTTTGTGCTCAAATGGGTACGCTCTCAAAAAAAAAAAAGTATTAAAATTTAAGTATGTGGTATTATAGATTTAAGGGAATTACAATCCCTTAAAATATATGGCAAAACAACCAATATTGTCCTTTTAGCAATCATTAAGCTACACATTTACCAATAAGTGCATCTGAATGGACAATTCAGCACCATGGACAGTGACAGCTCCCTCATAAAACATAGGTACAATTGTTCATGCACATGCTAATGCTTAAAAAACTGAGAAAAAAATGGGTGATCACAAATAAGGATGGAAAAGCATGAATTTATGTTTGCTTGTTTGCGTTTAATGTTTAGTGTTTTAAGTTAGTCTTTTAAGTTTTGAAACATTTCTTATTTGAGAGAGATTTTCAGATTTTTGGTTACATTTCCTGCCAAAAGTGAAAGCTCACAGTTAGTGTAATTTCTGATCTATTATGTAACCCAGATCAGTCCAAGAGCTGTCACAGTATCTTCTCATCAGTGCTTGTAGCTGGTGTGGCGGCGGGGCTTTACCAGTCTCGTGGGAGAGTGGCACAGACAGCCCACACAGTGAATTAGTGCGTACTTAACCCTGACAGTTTCTGCGAGCCTCCTGTTTCTCTTCTAATTGCCATCCCTTCCTTTCCAGTAATTAAGTCATCCCACAGCGGGGGCTTTGTACCGGAGGGCTGAGAGAAGACTGGTGGAGTCCCCAGTTTGATCAGCTCTCATGCAGAGCTGCCCAAACCTGTATCAGAGGTTGTCAAAAATGACTTGGCTGATTACATCAGGATACATCGTATCCAATTGAGATTTGCATGGATTAGTTTGTTTACCAACTCAGTTATGAAATCATTTTAACCCAAAATCCAATGATTTGCAGAACTCGTCTTTATGGACTATTCAAATAACATTCAGAAAGAAATTAAAAGTTCAATAAATATATTCCCTTCATTATATGTGATAACTTCAACATCATATTTATAGCAACTTTTTCATGGGAAGCCTTTGCGCAAGATATATAAAAGGGAGAAGTAGGGTCATTCCAGATGGACTTTTCTGAGGTCGGACACTGGGCAAGGTTTCACTAAACACAAAGTTAAGGTGTTATTGAATACCTATACTACATGCTACTAAACCCTGAGACATTAGATAGTTATATCGTTAGTTCTGTATGTGTCAGTGGTTTCAACCAGTGGTGTGCGGTTAGGGGAATCAAGGAGACGACAACAGCAGCATTAACTTTCTAAACAAGTGTCTAAAGATAACCCACTTTTAGTGACAAGTCATTGTTTGGAGTTTCACATTTGTAATGATTAGATGTTAGTTAGAAATACATGCCCTTATTTAATCAAACAGTGAGCTAGTTTCAGGGCTAGTATGTGTGAAATGGAAAATCCGGACAGAGCAGTGGAGCTAGAGCAGCTGGGGCAGTGAGGTCCGCCTTGTCTCTGTATGTTTATGAAGGCACAACAGTGTCCATGGAATAACAGCACTATTACATGCATTGTGTTCATTTTTGACCTACTATGCTTCAGTTAAATACAGGAAGAGGAGAGACATGGTTTTGCATCTGTGAGAGGTGAGTGTAAGCGCACTGTTCTAATGCAGGGCTGTGTTTAAGGGGACATCTGTGACACATCAGGTTGTGTAATAAGTGCACCTGTTTGACCAGTGTGCATGTCTGACCAGTGTATGTGTCTGAGCAGTGCACAGTTATTGTTGGTATCTCTTCGTGATCTTCATGAATGCACATTTTGTGTAGTAAGTGCATTACACATCTGTAGAACTGTCATATGTCATTCATAGGGTTTCTAGATGCATTATAATAATTACATAGATAAGAACAGCCCTGAAGGCTCAGCTGCATAAATAAGGTGTAGGAGTAGAAACAAATATCCCTGTTTGTACAAAGAGGGTGTCAAATACAGTCCAATATACAAATATTAATGTTCTATGTAGATTTAGGTCTCTCTAATTTGACTCCAGAATGGCTCAGTATACATGCAATTAAGGTGAGTACAAATAAATAGAAAAGTCACCGCACGTTACGGGTTTCAACATATATTTCATTTAGAAGATTTTACACAGTATTCTAACTTTTCAGAAGTGGGTTGTTTTGCGAAAAGTTTTCTGAGCCAGTAGTGAAGATAAATGCATAATGTCTGGTTTGCCATAATGGTTCTTTGTTAATGAGATTTAATTTGGTTTTGATGTGCATCACTTCTAAAGCTGCCTCTCCAGTGTTGCTGCCAGGCCTGGTTTCTCACTCAAAAATATGCTCCTAATGGGGAATAATTGCTCAGTCGGAACACAACAGCAGCTCAGGGGATCTGCACCCGTTCAAACTGCAGACTCCTGATTGGTCCAGACAAGTGCATGACTTTCAAGTGTTGGAAACTGTTAGTGCTTCAGTCAGCAAATGAGAATTCATGTCTGCTGCCAGAAAGCGAGCTGATGGCCACTCTTTCATAGCAATAGACACAAACATTTTTTTAGTTGTTTTGGATTTATATTAGAGCATCAGAACAACAATAAAGATCTAAAGTTGTGTTGGCAATGTATAAGTATAAGTATCAATACTGGTGTATTAGGGATGCACCAGTACTGGTTCTGGTATCGAATGTCAACGTCGATGCAGGAAAATTTGCTAGATTGGGTATTGGTACTATAATATTGGTCGATATCTTGGTTAGGCTTTTAATTGGAAGACTACTTGCAGTTTTTTCCAATGCTGCAGGATAAATAACAGCTACATGACATAATTTGATGAGTATTTTGAGTGAAAAATTCATTTTCAGTCCCTACACTAGTATAGTATTTTTGTGTAGTAGAAACCAATTGCCTTCATTGGGACTGTTTAAATTGATGGCTCTATAAGTGTATCTTGTTTACTCACTACTGGCAGAACTATTGAGTTGTTGTATAACTTTGCTATCTTCTATAACATTTAGACATAGGCTGACCATACCTTCACTATTATAGAAACCATAGCTACAACCACAGCACATGGCAAATCCTGAAATGGGAATGAAGCTGAATGAGCAGGCTGACAAAAAATCTTTTCAATCAGAGCTTTCAATCACCAAAATATCCTTTTTTCACTTTGGCTATTCAGTCTATCCTATTTATAAACCCTTTTGCACTTTCTCTTTTTCCATCAATAATAAATCTTTTTTTTTTTCCATGAACATGAGTCATCCATGTGTCTTTGGCTCTGCTCTCACCCCAACACCCTGACTATGACCTTCCAAACACCACTTGCCTGTTCCCTCCGTCTTGTTTTGATGGTGAACTCATCCAACCCCTCGTGTGTCTGAAGCACTTACATACATTTTCCTTATCCCGCACAGGAAGCAGCACTAGCCTCCTGTCTCGAGCCTAATGCAGACCGCTCACATCTATGTCCTCTGTTTTTGCTCCTGGCTTCTTGACTCTTTGCTATTCCTTTAGCTACAGCCTGCTGAATTAAACATTAGCGAGGCCTTGTGCAGAGAATGCGCCGCTTGCATCAGATCTGCCTTCCCTTGTTCTCTCCAATTACAAACAACTCATCCAAACTCATCCAGGACCAGGGTCAGATTAATGTAACACCATGTTTCGCTTTAAAACAAATAGTGCCATAGGTTGTGTTCAAGTGACATCACAAAATTCTAGTATCTCTACAGTTTGGAATTGAGCTGGAAAACATCTCTTAATCTCCTTTCATTCATCTAAATTAATTACTGGGCTGCTTGACAAGAAAGAAAAAAAAAAACATGTCACAAAGTTCAGCATCTTCTCTGTCTGTGTAAATAAACAGAAGTGAAATCATTTTTTTCACAATATGACTGGTGCCGTTATTCAACTCCAAAGGCTTAATTGTTGTCAGTTGAATTAATTGGGTCATGAGATTCATATAGTAAGTTTATGGAGATGATACCAAACAAATATTGCTGGGTTTCAGGTGACAGCAGAGCATTCTATAAGCCAAGATGATTTAATATAGATTGGGGGCAGCTAAAATTACTATTATTTACTATTATTACTATTAAAATGCAACTTTCTGTTCATTTACCTTTTAGATATTTAAGAGCAAAGTACCATAGTATCAGTAGGGAAATCTGACTCTTGCCCACATTCTAGAATCTGAAAACCACCAATTGATAAGTTTATGGATTTTTGTATGAAATATTTATAAAAAAAAAAAAAAATGAATCTCATGGATTTCAAGTTCCTGTTAATAGTAATAATATTTTGAGGACGTTTGATCATTCAAAAATAATATTCTGTTTTGAATTGTTAACTTCTATAACAATGGTGGTAGATTTTCATCACTCTCAAACCCATGGATAGGCCCTTGCCCATCATTCCAGAACGTGAACACCACCAAAATTCACAGTGACAAGCACACCACTACACTGTTTTTCAATTGCATTCAGAAGAATATTGCATCATGGTTTGAAGACATAAAGCTTTCTATTTGATGAATTGGGTAAGTTAAATGCGGAATTAAAAAAATTGTTTGCGAATGCTAATCACAGCTGCATATTCATTTAGGTTCATTGCTGATCAAGTGGTTGCCATGGAGTGATTATACTTAAGAATAATTAATAAGAGAGGAGTGAATGCTTCAGTTTAGGGAGATACATAATTGCCTTGTGCTAAACATATTTTATGTTACATATTCATAAAGTTTGTGTCCTCAGAAGTGCATTATCTAATTACTGTATACACTGTTGTGATAATCATTTTGATAAATGTTAGCATACAGCACTAAAGAGCCTAAAATAAAGCCTTACCTATTCCATACATAATGTGAGTCAGGGTCTGCATTTAAATGGGCAAAGTTTTAAATATTCATTGAGTCAAACTCTCTTTTCTGTTCTTGGCAAGTGCACAGCTCTAAGCATAAAATCAGAGCTGCTTGCATCATATTTTGTTCTATAATCTTTTGTTCTAATAATATATCCAACTTGAATAGCTAATTGCATGGTAAAGGATGTTTTTACTTTTAATTCAATTGCAAGGTTTTACTTCACGACTGGTGGTCACGTAGCTGCAGGAAGCATTGTGGATCATTTTTAGACCTCTGCCAATGTCAAGTCTTGCTCTATCTTTGTATTCATTTAATTCATTGTGGCCTTTCAGTGTGTGATCAATCAGATCTATGCATTTTCATAAATGTATTTTATTCCAAGTAACAACCTCACTGCTTCACCACTTTGATTACAGTGCAATGCTGATTTGAGGCCTTTAAAATGCATTAATGGCGAGTGGGGATTTGCATTTATATTGGATTTTCCTTTCAGGCCACATGAAAACCTGAGATAGAGCTGTGCAAACAAAGACCAAACAGCGAACACGAATCATCTGAAACACATTGGACCCCATAATAGAGTACAGGAAACCCAGTGACAGATGCTAGTGTGGGCAAAAGCAGGGCCATTGCCTCTCACAGCGCAACCAAGAGCCACATTATTCAGATGTGGCTGCAGTACAAAAGTTCTGTGAAGCCACCAGTCAGACTGTCTTTCTCCAGAGATGATTGCCATACAAGTGATATACACTTACACGCACACAATGGGAGCAAGAAAAAGAAACTTGATTTAAGGTGAGACAGGTGAATGCGGTACCATTTTTGACAGATGTGGTATTGTGAAATTTTGAGCAGTAGCAATTTCTCATAGACTACAAGGAAATCTGAGCTTCTACTAACATTTCATCAAAAAGGCTACATATAAAGTGCTGAATTTAATAAATGTAGATAATGAATTACATGACAAGTTGGAATATATTTTTAACATTAATCACATCTCCATGGAAATGCTTTGTCTAAAATATTCCAATATAGTACAGAATAATAAATAATATGTAATATATAATATGTAAAGACTAAACTAAAGACTAAAGGAGTATTGGTCAAAAACCTGTTACATTCAGGGTCTTGTAAGTCTACATATAACTTTAAACTGAATATTTATTTTCTCTCGAACTCAATTAGAGGAAGTGATAAACCTTGAAGAGTAAGATGACTGCTGGCTCTCACTGTGTCTTTCGCCTCCAAGTGTCACTGACCTTTCACCAAGTATTAGACATATCCTCGTGAATGTGTGTTTACTTGTCAGAATTAGGCACTGTGCCAGTGCTATTACAGATAGGCCAGAATTGCTGGTTGTTGATCAGGTTGCATTGTCTAATCTTGCGTTCTTCCTCTGGGGTAATCTGCCCTGAAAGCCAAGTCAGAAAGAAATGAACGCTTTGTCTTTTTCTGCAAATCTGATTCAAATACTCTTCTAGTGCTAAATCATAGAGGCACATAGAGTCCCCAGGGAAATTTACTAAGCGATTGGGTCCTCCGAGCTGGTGAGAGAGCAGGCCAGGGCAATCATGTCCCAAACAGGAGCACGGCGATGTATAATCTCGTTCAGAAACAAAACCCTAAACACTACAACAGCTGATCACACTGATTTGTGGTCTTTCTGTTGCTATTAGTTACAAATGCCTCAGGTGGCTGGTCCTCAAATCATAGGAAAACCTAAAACTGGGTGCATTGAATTCAGTTCAGGCCATTTTGTACCAGACTTGTTATTAGGTCTAGAAGATTTTTGTTTTTGAAGTGGTCATTGCCATGAATAAACACTGGCACAACAGACATGCACTGTTTCTACTGAGAAAAGGTTGTGATTCAAAAGGTGTTTGGAGTTTTCTGTTTCAGGGATGAACTCAGTCTAAATAGTGGAAACTGTGTGTTAAAAAATGAAACAAAATGCAACTCTGGGTTTGTTTTTCATGAGGAAACATATAACATAGATCAGAAAATAGCATAATATGGGCCCTCTAAAGTAAATGATTTTGAATAATACTTTTGATTATTTCTACTACTGAACATATGAATTTGCTCTTTCAGTGTGTTTAAGTGGTAAAAATAGCTAAAAATAACATACTCATAATCACTGGGAAGATGAGACAAGTTATAAAAGAACAATTAAACGAAAAGTCAAAATGAGTTGTGTGGCACTATACTGCAGACGTGTCCCGAGACGCAAGCACAAGATTACAATTGTTTTCACATTTAAACGAAATTTATCAAAACTGTGAACTCAACATTTAATTATCTTGTCAAAGGGAAATGGATATTGTGCTAAATTTGATGCCACTTATGGTTTGAAAGTACTCGTGCCTGTGGGCTCTGCAGCAGCTCCTCCAAACCCACACATTTGCCTTATTTGAATAAATGACTGGAGCATCACAGCAGCTCTCTGAGGAGGCCCTGTGTCTGCTCAAAGCAGCGTCAGAACCTCGGAGATCCACAGTGCCTCTGCTACATCCTGCTCTGTCAATGCACGCAGTATGCAAATCCATTGTTTACACTTGGTCTGACATCATGAAGGCATGAAAGCCAATGGGGACACAGCCTGCCACAAGTTACCCAGAGAGATTGCTACTCATATACTGGGGAAAATGAAAATCATATTACATAATTTGGAGAAAATATGCAGACAGTTTTGTAAAAAGCAGGTGGTTCTGAAGAAAACTGGATAATTACAGGTTAATGATTACCTTCAGAATTCCTAATAAGACAAAATGATCACAAGAAAAAATGGAAAATAATCAAAATGGCAGGATTAGGCGAGGTTCAAACCGAGAGTTGGCAGCTACTTCTCCCATTGTGCCACATATAATGTATGTGTTGCATCCATTATTTTTTAAGCTTATATAATGATTCATTAAGTGGAGATGTTGCCTACTTAGGGTATGAGGCGAGACTTTGTTGTTTAATTGTAGAAGGGATGCAATGATCCATTTTTTTCTCGATAAGAAGTCTACACCTGCAGAAACTACAGACAAGCTTTGTTTAACTGTTCAATCATGTTCTGGACCAACTACAACCAGTAATCAGTCTTATTACATCAGCTCAGCCAGTATCCTGTTAACAATGCTCAATCCAGCAACTTTTTTTCTGGATCGGACTTGATTTATGATGATGTCCATTTTGAACATCACTAAAACTGTGTTTACGCCAGTTAGAATAATTAGCCAAATCAATTTTTGGGAGCCAAGTATTTTGGTCTAGGCTAGTGTGGTGCACCTTAAATGGTCACCACATTGGTTTTTTTTGGGGGGTAAAGTAATGCCGAAACCAGTTTTAAATGTCATTAATACTAATAATACAAAGTACTAACCTGTTTTATTAACCAATCAGAAATAGATTATTAACCTTTGTGCGAGAGGCGTCGCCCCAAGTTTGATTTACGGCGCAACTTCCGGTTCGCCTTAAACGCAATCTGGACACAGAAGAGAGCGCTCCGCGTCTTCCTTGTTTTCATCATTATTATTACTATATTTCAGGTTAGTACACGGTAAAAACCACCCACATAATTCCGTGTAAGACTATTATTGAGTGTTTTATCAACATGTGATATTGTTTTCATTGTTATTAGTATGTTAATCGGTAATTTTCCACTAATAATTGTAAGATAACGGTTAAGGTTTAGGTTAGCGGTGGAGTTGCCATGGTTGCCAGCGTCAGAATTCAGGCGGTCTATTTAGGTCTGTTGTAATTAAAAACATTTGTATGCTTTTATTTTTGACAAAGTTTAACATAGTAAAAGAACAGTTTTGTGTCCAGTCCATCTGAGTAATCCTGTTATTAGTAATTTGTTAAGTTGTGAGGGTTGTTTTGTGTGTGTGGTGACTTGAAGAATGTGTACTGCGACACAATGCACTTTAATGGTGTAGTGTTATATTTTTGATACTGAACAATTAAAAAACGCAATCTGGACACAGAAGAGAGCGCTCCGTGTCTTCCTTGTTTTCATTATTATTATTATATTTCAGATTGTGTCATCTCTGCTACGGCAGCCCCAGTACTTGGGGCCCGTAACACTAGGAATTAAACTTGTATTGTATATAATGGTGTATTGTGGTCCTAGAGAATACCATAGATACCCCAGGTAAATCTTCTGTGGAGTTCTTCAAAAGTCCAGTAACAAGTTGAATTGTGCACTTACCTATAAATTTTATATCTGGTCGTAAATCCCTGGTGGAATTTCTCCACAAAGGACAGGTAACTCCTGGAGTGGTGGAAAGGTCCCCGGTCTGAGATGAGCCAGTCATACTGTTTAGTGACATGTTGCTCAGTGGCCGATGGCTCCTGGCGCTCCTGGCGGGAAGACTGAACTGTTATATGGTCCCATATAAACAGGAAGCAGATGACCTCAATAAACCTCCAGTTCATGCTTTTTCTTAAACCGCTCTCTGTTCATTCTCGCTCCATTCTGTGGAGACCTGATGGAGACAAGAGGGAGGGGAGACAGAGAAAGAGCCATTACATGACAAAATTCATTTTCAAAAGCAATGTCTCGGAGTGAAGTTAATTGTATTCTAAGTGAACAAATAAGATAGTGCCCTTGTCATTGTCACTTTATTCTGATGCCTGCTTCACACTCTTGGTGCCTTTGTGGAGTTTGGCTAAATCTACATAGCAGGCTGGTGAGTGTGATGAGAGGACCATTACCCTTTTGCAGACGAGCTGAAGAACTTTGTGGGTGAAACAGTGTCTTTGGTCTAATTGGTGTCATGAGCAGATCTGACAGGGCGAGAGGGCTGCGTTATGATGTGTTATGACATGCTGCCATTACTGTGGGAGAGATCAGTTTCCCTTTACCCACTGGTGTCAATTAGAGATGCAACAAATGCTCAGTGAAAAATCTGACCTTAATCTATTCTCAAAAATCAACTGTTACAAACTGGGGCTTTGGTCAAGACAGAGGGCGTTTTGTGTGATAGATAGGCTGCACATTTGCATTTGGACAATGTCAGAGTAATTGTAAGAGAGTGTGCTGAGCTTGTTATTTTGTGATGAGAAAGACGGAAGAAATTATACTTTCAGCAATTCACTTGAGAAATTCAATCTTTCAATCAATTTCAATTTCAATCTTGAGTTTGGATTCATTTTAACTTAATGGTATGGCGATATTAAAAATAAATGTGATAGATTTTAAAGGGTCCATATTAAAATGTTGTTTTCTCATCACAAACATACCTGGAATTCTGTTTTCTTTCATTCCATTAACACATTTAACACACAAATCCTGCTGAGTTCTTCTCTCACACAGAAAACATTCTATTCCACCTTGTGATGTCATGTGGTAATACAGGAAGTTCTCCACTGTGTTTTTAAACTCCATACACCTTCACTAGAATCATTAGCAAAATTTGGTCCCATAGTTGCTCATCTCTACTAAACAAAAGGTGGTTTGGTAACTACTGTGTAATGAAATCACAAGTTGGAACACAGCAACAGTTATGTTTTATGAGGTAACAACATTCTAATATGGCTTAAAACTCACACAAAAATCACAGTTCAGTAAATTTTGTCTAATATAGGACCCTGAAGTTGTATTTTTTAAGCTTTGCCAGTAAACTGATTAAAGTAAATAGCAAAATGAAAGTCATTTTATCACATTTCATATGCCCCCTCATTTAACTCACTGCGTCTGTAAGTGAACCATATGGATATTAGTGCAGATGAATCAAACCATAAATCACGATGAGTAGTATTTCATGAAGGCAGTTGACAGTATCCTTCCCTTTACGGTAGTGCCAGGGAACATTAGATACACTCGACAGTGAAATAATGTCTCTTCATTACTGATAAGAAAAGGAATTCCATCAATAATTGCACTTTGCCCTGTGGCTATGAAATAATCCAACAGTGTGCTATCAACTGCTCCAATATATGGAAGAAAAAACTCCTTATTCTCCCATTTCCATGCTTTATTAGAAAATAACACATCATAAAAGAGCAGGGAGAATGTAATAGGCCTAATCTTCCTTGTTAAATAGATGATGAATGACTTGATTGAGAAAGTGCAAGTAATCACGTCGAATCACACTTTACAAGCCCTGTGTCTCTGTTTAACATACTAAATATCTGCATGAATAATACATTTTGTAATAAGTCATTTTAAACTGTGAATATTAGCCATCAGATAAGGCTGTTGTATTATAATTACTATTTTGACAGAAACAAAGCATGTCTCCCAGTCTCTCATTAATAAGACACAGATGCAATGACAATCGGTGGGGGTAGTTAACATGGCAGTTTAGGGCTAATTATATTAGACTTGTCTCATCGGAGTCTATTGTTGAATAAAACAATGCACATAGACATAGAGGAAACTGGTGCAGTGCAGGGGGCGGGTTGATAATGAGATGCATGTATGCAAATGCTGTGCCCTGCTGATTTAAAACTTGCATTTTCATAATTTAAAACATGGATGAGAGGACATATCAAATTCTGGAAAATGGAAATGAGAAGCACTGGGTTAATGATGATGGCTAATAATCACACATAAGTTTTATTTGAATGGACAGTAATGTGAAACTATTATATTGTTCATTTGTTCCAAGATTTACAGTTTGACCTTGTACAACCAAAGCTTCTGTGACTGCTCTTAATTTACTAAGAAGACATTAACCTCAGTCATGAATCGCCGCCTTTTTTTTTTGTTTTAACCCAATGCAGTCTAAAAAATAAATATAGATGTGTACAATGGCACAATGGCTTCTAAAAATGTGTTCCTTCTAGACCTGCAAGATTAATTGTAATTAAATTGAAACTGCTTATACCAATTGACGCAATTAGCAACTCGCCAAGGCTGCAATGTTTCAAATATCATCAGTTTCTCAACAAACACCAAAATATCCTTTGTTGTTCTGTATAAAACTGCTAACCCTGTAGTTTAGATCTGTAGAGACATGTTTAAAAATGTGATTCTTGTATTCAAATTCTTGTCAATTCTGGATGCCTTCAAAATGTGAACCTTATAAATCGCAAATCTAATCACAATGCCCATCAGAAAAATCACAATTTGATATTTTTCCCTAATCATTCCGCCTTATATGCTGCATGGGTGAACTAATATGTTCTCTACTTAGATTTTTATATCACCTTTTTGTGCAAAGGTTTAAAGGTATCCAAATGTAGACTATGTATGATTTTATGAATTTGAAACTCTTGAGGCTACAAAGAGATCATAGTGTACGGTTGTCAAAAGTATTGCAAATCAGGTGCTAAATAATATTAAAACTGGTATCATAAGTAGATAGTAATTTCAGTAAGTATAGATACCAAAAAAACAAAAACACATTTGACAGAACAAAATTTGCCCTCTCCTGACTAGAGAGACCTAGAATGATCTTGATCTTAATCAAAACTAGAATGACATCACATGCTAAAAGAAAGAAATACTATTAGTTTAATGTCTAAACAGGGGGATCTTTATTGTTGCAGCTAAAGTGGTATCAAGCCTATTTCTAAATATCAGTTGAGTTTGAAATGTTACTATTGTGACAACACTACAACAGTGATAGAATACGATGTAGCAACATTTTTAAAGAAGCAGAGTGATCACCTTGGGGCAAGCTCAGTTTAAATTTGGAACCTGCTTCAAATAGGGACTGAAAGGGAAAAAAAGCAACAAAAAAAACATCTTCCCAAGAATAAACTAGTGTTCACGTGTGAGAAGTGCTGACTCCAGAGAAAGTGTGCATCCGGGTAAATAAACCACTGAGGCTGTGAAGTGAAATTAGCTTCAGAGGAGATAACACTTTGGGATTCTAATTGTGGCTTGGGTCCTGGAGGACTGCTGCCCACTGAACTACAAGAGTTCAGTGGCTTCACAGGGAGGGCCAGGGCGTTTGGCACGTTAGTTCAGGGACAGTTTAACTACAAGATGAGACTCGTTTTCCCAACAAGCACCGGAATGGCCCCAGAGCTCCACCCCATCTGAATAGGATAGCCTCAAAGCAATACTTGTTAACACCACAGAGACACAGTTATGAGGTAGACTCGGGCTGTGCAACTGACTGAATTTTTATCCAGAGTGGGATTCATTCATCAATTCGTCAGTGATGAGGGTCACTTTAATGGCGAGGTCTACAGCCAAGTCTCTATCACTAAAGTGTATAGTTTGGTTTGCAGAATTCAGACTTTGGGGGAAAAAAATTCACAAGTTTTGGTTTAAAGTGGCCATTAATTAAAGGGCCCATATTATGTTATTTTCTGATCTATGTTATAATGTTTCTTCATCAAAAACATACCAGGAGTTGTGTTTTATTTCATTCACACATGTTTACCATACAAATCCTGCAGGCGGATCTGTACAAACAGAAAACACTCATATCCACCTTGTGATGTCAAACATTTGGTAATACAGGAAGTGCTTCACCGTATTTTAAAACTGCATATCCTTTGCTAGAATCATTTGGATGATTTCAGCTCTGTAATAGATGGGGGGGCAAGTGTGCTAACATATAACATATTTATTGTTTGTGAAATATGCTATATTTCCTTAAAACAACATGTCATGTTTAATAAGTTTCACTTTTGTTTTTGACACTCTGTTTCACCTCCATTTGCTCTCCACACCCCCCTTCAGAGTGCTATCACAACACAATCAGTTTGCGTCCTGCTAATGAAAGTACTGCACAGCACGTCTGATTTGTGAACTTGTTGAGTCCAGTTATGTTTATAAAGAATTGTCATATGGGAATATGGATGATGTCACACAGGCTTGTGGAATGAGCACTGAACAGAATTTTACATCTAACTGGAGTGAGGGTTTGGATAGGGCCTGGGAGAGATAGTTGATCTACTGAAAAATGAACAGATGGCATCTAAAACCTCTTCAGGTATGTTTTTGATGAGGGTAGAATGCTCAAAAAATCGATTTTTCATTATACCCCCAATTTGATGACATTGGATTTATGCTTGATTAACGCTCTCTCCATAAATCCAGACTTAGAACCTTAAAGAAAGAATACAGTTGTTGCTAGGACACAAACCAATAGAAACAAGTTAAGACTGCACAATAACAGGCACATATAATTTACCTGTCTGAGCAGCATCATAATATAAAAGTACATTTTTGAGTCGCTTTGGTGCCCTGCTGTGTAAAATCTAAAAGCACATTTCATTAGTCTATTACAATGCACCATTTCACCTCACAGTTTATGACAAAGCTTGTAATTTGAATATTGCCGTGGTGTTATTGCAGAGTAGATTAGCCACAGTGATGGGGCAGGGACGCAGTGGATGACATTTATCCTTGAGTGCACATGGTCAAAAGAGGAGGATGTCTGCCTCAGGAAATCACAGAAAGACAAGGGAGGATTGTATCTGCTTTAAACAGCCTTATTCATGCTACTCCTCCTCCATTCTGGTTCATTCAAGGAAATTCAATCTCCATTCTGGTCCCATCACACGCCCAGCCAATCAATCCCTCTGGCCCGTGTGGGGTTCCAAGTGTCCTGCCTCATTCTCTAAAGTTCATAAGAATGGGGAGTCTTGTTCGCCTTATTTGTATTCCAAAACCCAGGGAGGGATCAGAGTGGAATGAAGGCGCTTGCCTCCAGACAGGTACTCCCCAGAGAGCAAAAGCTCATATTTTCCATTTCCATGACTACTGCTGTATGGACTCACTCTAACATGGGTTACACCGGGCCAGTAATGCGATTTTGTTTAGACATCCGGACAAGGACAAAGCAAGAAAAAAAGACAGGGCAAAACTGTACGAATCAACAAACATTTAGTTAACCATATACCAATATCACAGAATCTTACATGTCCAATGGTTACACGGTCACCTTTTTATGAGTGCTTTTCAATCTTCAAGGCCATCACACACACATTCATACTCCAGTGTATACAGGCACTGGGGACTGGGGGCGAGGTTAAGTGTCTTGCCCAAGGGCACAACAACTGTAGGAGCTGGAATTGTGCCGCCAACCTGTGGACCTGACTGTTCGACTCATTTGGACTGCCAACCTTTGAATCGGTAGACAAACACTCTACCACAGAGAACACAGTATAGTTGAGAGTTAAAGCGCCACATAGCCTTTGGACCACATGTCTGAAAATCACACATCTAATCAACAAAATGTCTATGCAAATTTACATCTGAGTGACAGAATCTCAACTGTCTGCTCTGTGTCTAAATTCTGATTTTTTTTTTTGTGTTCACAAGTCTTGAAAGGTACACATTGTTCCTGAAACTCTTCTGAACAATGCCATGTAATGTTATGTCTACTCTCAGTAAGTTTCACACAAAATGCAAACTTTGGTCTCAAAGGGATTCTGCAAATGTTCTTCGCAGACAGCAGCCTTCTAACCTACGCTGAAAAAATATCAAAATATCAAATCAAACTATACATACTGAAACTCTATGAAATATCTATTCAGTGACCTCAGAATTAGCACTGTCTGGAAAAGAGGTATAGATCTGTCAGCATCTGTCTTTTTTATATGTATTGAACATCCTCCACACAGGGCATAGACTTTCCACTCATATGTTTTATTCTAACATTTTTGCCCTCTTGGCTATGGGAGGTGAAGGGAGCTGATGCAAGAAATCTGCAGCGAGACAGTTGTATGTAAATAAACTGTACCTTTGGGCATAAGAAAAGTGAAAATGAATATTGCCTGAGTCTATGCTTGGAAGAGGCGTGGTAATGTTTGCCACTTGCAATCCCACTGAAATAGAAGAGAAATTGGATGGTGGCTTTGGCTAATTTCATTTCTACTGGATTCTTTTCTCTCTCGCGCCTATAAGCTTTGTCTTTTAGTTTTAAAAGGGCTCGCCGTGGCACCCTGACCTTCAAGAAAACATGGCTGAGCAAGCAACACTCGCCCTGATAATTAAATTCTCTGGTTGGTCAGCAACCAATCAGCTTCAGCCTGGGAATCAATGGCTTATTTTAAAGAGCAAACTAATTCACTAATGGTCAGAGTTATTCCAATTTACCTGGCGGCTGAATTATTGTGTCTAAATCTATTGTGAGAGAAGGGGGATCAATGCAGGAGGTTAGAGGGGTGGGTTTGGCCTGTGGAGCGGCACAGGCGGGACTGATAGCTACTCATTTAAACAGCACAGAGACAGGGGCACTTTATGAGAGGTTTCTTCAAGATGGCTGTCTCGGCTGTAAAGCAAAGTAATTAATAATAAGCGTTGGCAGCAGGCGGAGTGGCACGTGTGGCAGACTACAGGTACAGTAGTATCCAAGCGTGCGACTCTGATAGATGAGGCTCACCCAGGAGTAATTAGATTCAGAGTGGAGTTTCACAACGCGTTTGGCAACAGGGATAATAAAAAGACACAGCAACTAGATTAAAATTTTCTGTCTATTTTGTTGTTAGGATTTTATTTTATGTCTTGCTCTATTTAGTGTTTTAAATTGGATATAATCTTTCAAATAAAACATACAAAAATACAATAGTATATATATTTTAACCAAAGGGACATTGACTGAATAGGTTGATAATAAAAGGGATTGTTAACATTAGGGCTATGCTATTCTAAACAAGATCGAGTCCACTCATATGTAATCGTCAATCATACATGTTGGTCTTTTAAAGTGCATATTAAGTCTAGATTCACCGTTTTGTCGCTACAAAAATGTATGTATATAGCATTATCTATAGTTCCTGCACATTTTATTGACAACTTTAGTACAACTTGTTAAAACTTGTTGTTAAAAATGCCTCAAGTTTAAGTGCTGTTTCTCTCACACTTACACCTGGAGACCCCGCCCCTTGTCCCTCTTCTCTCACTCTGCACAGTTTAGCAGTTCTATTGAAAATGTGGTTGTGGGCAAGACGACCAAAAACAATAGGCCTAAATAAAATGGACTTGTTAACATAAGAATAGCCTAATAGTCTGTCTAACAGCAAGGACTTGTTAAAAAAAGCACTTGAATAAACCATTGCTGAACCAAAAACAACCAAAACAATAAATAAAATGGATTATTAAGTCTCTGTAACAAAATTGCCCTTAAAAGTTATTTTAGTCATTGTTATTGTCTTTTGGTCTTGAAGTGTTCATATTAACCCGCTCTACATGATCCTGTTTTGCTATGAGGGAGCCTCTGTCCTGTCTGGTGTCGTGTCAGTGTCTTGTGGGATTTCAGTGGATTTTGGGCTCTCCCGGGGGCTAGGCTAGTTCCGTCGCTCGAGTATTGGGTGTATGTCGGCTGCTGGGGTTTGAGCCATTTCTTCTCATTGTTTGTGTGCTCACTCCATTTGACGCATGTGGGCCGTTGAGATGTGTCCCACTCACTAGTGTTGATTTGGCATCGTGACTTGTTTTGTCACATGGCAATGAACTGCTTTGGTGCTCTGGCGGTGGCACTAGTTTGTTTTGTAGCTTCATGTGAACCGCACAGACAGCAGCGCATTCTGCACTCAGGCTGCGCACGCATCTGCTGTGTTGATAGACAAAGTCTATGCTGACACGTTCGTTCAAGCGTCATCATGCTAAGGAAACGAGGAGTCAGTACAGAGCGACAGAAGCCTTTTGACATTCAGTTTCTTTCGTAGAGCGTGAGAGAGACGAGGAAAACAAACAGGCATGCAAATACAAATTATCGCGGCCAGAAAAGTTATCAGGCTTGTTAAAAGTTATCGTACGGTTAATTGATTTATTGATTATTGTTACAGGCCTAGTGCCAACAAAAAATCATCATGGGAGGTTTGAGCTGGTATGACAAAAGATCTTCCTCCTTCACCTGCTGCAACTTAGCACTTAAGGAAAAAAAAAAAAAAAGAAAGAAAAAGAACGTTAGCTTGCACAGGAGAGCCATTTGTCACCGCATCCACTACTGCTGCTGTATGCTACCGTGGCTGCATTACAGATGAAGATTGATCATTTGTCAGCTCGCAAATTGGCTTTCAAGTGCTTTCTCTAATTACTCTGTGGTTTTATTGATGAGAAACCACCGACTGCTTCCCTTCGATTTACCTCGCTGGGTGCAACCTTTGTTTTGGAATATGTTGTATCCCACCAATTTTCCCCAGAAGGCACTAGACTGGCAAGGGAAGAATAAATTAAATAAATAAAAGGTCCAAAAATGCTTCATGCACAACAGATTCTGCATACTTGTCCAGAGTGTGCAGTGAGACCAATGTGAGATTATAAAGAGCAAGTTTTCACTCCCTGAGGTGGTCACACTGGAAATGCACCTGCACGAGCGCAGACATGAATCAGGGGCTGGGAGCATGTAAATGACACTGTTCACCACACACTCCCTCCCTCATTGCTCATGCATGTAAATGTCAAGTGATGTTATCCACTAGCTGCCCTTAAAGGCTCCCGGCCAAAGGAAGGTGTGAAGAGGATGGGTTTAAAATGAGTACGGTCTGTTCAGCCATATCTCTGGTGGGGGTCTGACATTTCATACAGTAACCCTGAACTATATGTTGTGTTGCAATGTTATGTATTCAAAGGTTGTCTAGTATGCGTGAGATTAAAATTTGGGTGTTACATTGATGTAAACCAGCTCAAATTTCACTATTTACTTTCTTAACCAAATCTTGTTTAGCTTTTACTTCATAAATGTGAATGTTTGAGCTGACCAGCACAATAAATAATAGATAATAATAATAAGAACAATAAGAATGATGTCAGTAAGTAAAAAGGGAAATGCAAAAGGCAGTTTAAAGGTGCACTGTGTAACTTTTCTGGTGGAAGGTCCACCACCTGCTTGTCTCCATGGAAATATTGCTGTTTGGTATTGATTCTTCCACAGTATGGAAATAAATGTGGTAATCACAATTGAGACAAATTAATTGTCAGATCTATGGAGAAGCAAGTCTGCACATGGTAAGAATTCAAGTTTTACAAGGTATTCTTGTAAAACACCTGTAATTGAACAAAATTCAAGGCAGATATGTTTAATGCCCTACTGTGGAACATTCCATGCAAAGAAATCTTAATGGAGACAAGCAAGTAGCAGACCTTAGAAGTTACATAGTGCACCTTTAACAATAGCATGTTTTTCTATATCTTTACAATAGGAAACAGCACAGACGTTTTCATAATATGCACTTGACAAATGATCATTAAAGGCACAGTGAAGCTCACTGTAGACTCGCCCAGGCTGTAATCACTGGTAGAATTACACAACTTGTCCCCTTCTCTGCCCCCCGATGTGTTATAATTACTTGCGTCTGTAATATTTGATTCAAATTGCACGTCAGTGAGCAGGGCTGGATGTGTTGTTGCACGGCAACTATGTGCAGCTGGAATTCAATTGCTGTGCTTTTTTTGATCGGGGGCATAGATGTGGGGCATGTCACCTTATCACAGGGTTTCATTTACACATTTTATTTCAGTCACATCAGGGTTTTGAAAGGAGGAGAAAAAAATCCCAGTCATTTACTCATCCAGGGTTTTATCAAGCACTATGCAGCCTGGACAGAACAGTGTTACAACCATCTCCCACCCACCGCCACTACTAACGACTTGCTCAGTGAATGGAAGCAGGACAGAGAGGAAAATATTTTGACGGTACATTTTGTGTTTTCATGCTGCTTCTCTAACCTTTCCCTGACACACCATTCTCACATTTTTCTGTAGGGGGCGGAGTTCCTGACAGATACTGAACAACAACTGCTGTCCTCTCTGGCATTATGTTGAGAGAGCTTTTGTCCAGCTGCAGCGTGTTATTTTTGTTCATCTTTGCCTCTCTGTTTACTCTCTGCGCACTCTGATGCAACACTGCGCTTGCATTTTCCTAGGGAGGCTTGTACTCGGACTAGAGCTGTTGCAATTTACACTTGTGCCAATATACTGTGTTACGTGTGTGGAACTACTTAAGCTCTAAGGCATTTTCTTTGGTTCCCAATCACTGCCAATAACCATCTAACACATCTGACTTTCAGTGATCAACTCCACCACAGCAGCAAAACCAGCTGTCTTCCCAAATAGTTTTATGTCCTCTTCCTTAGAACCAGTTAAGTCTTCTCCCAGGGGTAGCTTTCTCCGATTCCACTGCTTTGCTGGTATTAATGCTTAGTTAATTCCTTCAAAAATTATTAGTTGTACATGTTTTACTTGTTACATCCCATTCAACAAGACAGTGTTTAACCCGCCCTATTAAATTTAGTGACTCAATTTGAACTGGTGGCAATTAATTTGGCCACAAGTTGGACTCGAGGTCAATAATTCATTGTAGCATTATTACTATTTCATCTGTTCTGTTGTAAGCTTTTTATTCCCTATTTGCTCTGAGCACCCACAGGCTATGCCAACCCCTGCATTTCTACTACCCTCATATCTCCCTAACAATATCCTGTTTATACAATATTCCAATTCTGCACTTTGATGAATGGCGAACTGCAGGAACTTAGTGCAAGAGCTTCCTTATCAGACTGACCGCCTTGTTTTGGAGGCACAAAAGGAGAGTGGAGTTAAGAAGGTGCTCAGTGCCTCCTATTGTTTCTTATTCAGAGCTATAAATATGTAGAATGAAAGGGAAAAGCAGTGAAACAGGCACAGACAGTGGCTTCCATAAATCAGCAAAATCTGCAGAGACGTGGAGCAGATGGTGAAAATAGAAAAAAAACGCTGTTCCCATCTCAATTCCTTGCAGATTAAGCAAAAGCAACACTAAACTGCACTGTACGCCCTGTGCCAGTACTTGCATGAATATCAAAAATGGTACTGGTGCTATCAGTTTCTGTACCAGACAGGAGTGAAATGTTATTAACCCAGTGTCATACTCAGGGCTGTGATTACAGGCAGGAGTGAGCAAGCTATGCAATGCAGTAGTAATGAATGAATACATCTACTAAAATACTAAAAGAAAAATAACGGCATCTTTTTGAGTTGAAACTAATAGTAGAGCACAGTAAAATGATCTTGGGAAATGCATTGACTGTCACTAAAACACTAAAGTAACTACTAATCAATCTAAGACAAAGCAAATGTGTTAATATACACCATAGTCACACATCAGGGACAGGTTTCCTAGAACTGTTGCACACATCAACCCCCATTTCCCTGCTCTCCATGTCCTACATCCTATAGATAACTCATATCATACAGGAATAGCCTACAGAAAGAACCAGCCAAACTGGGATAGGCAAGGAGAGCTAAAAGCCCCTGAGCAGGTGTCCTTTATCTGCTCCCACATACCCTCACATCCACACAGCATACGTGTGTGCAAAGGCGTCCCAGCACACACTCTCAGGCCTGATATGACTAAAAGGATTTTGGATTTTTGCTGAAGGAGGCTCTTTCTTTTGGGGCCATATTTCATCTCCTCTTCCACGAAGGTTATTGTTGGCAAGAAGCATACCCTTGATATGGGTTATGCCAACCCACTTGTACCCAATGGCCATGTTCGGATTGGAAATAGACTGCTCTTGACCTCTTCCTTTTCAAATCTGTTCCACTGTCATTCTATTCTTCCTTTTCCACTGACCTTTTGAGAGCTGTAGCTCAGGGGCCTTTGCCACAAGGTTTCCACTCTTTTCCTGCTGCTCTGTATCCAATGTGGAGGTATGGTTTAAAAAAGAGCGGTATGTACATGTACACCTAACTTCAAACCAACAATGTGAACTCTACAGTCTATAGAAAACAGAGCTTTTATATGGAATCAAGTTATGTACTGTACTGCCAATCTAATCCTTAGGGGTGGCATGGTGGTGCCACAGCCTGCCCTCTCACAACAGGAAAGCTCTGGGTTCAATTTACAGACTGAGTGGGGCCTTTTGTTTGTTGTAAAGTATATGTTCTTCCTTTGTGTAATGTTCTTCAGTTCCCTGCCACTCTGGTTAAATTAGAGTTGAAAAAGCACTGATAAATCAATATAGCCTATATCAGACTCTTATTTGATTTCAGTTCTTTTATGTACAATACAGAGATTTATCAAGATTATAGACTTCACACAAATATAGGACTTAAAAAAAAATCAAGATTATTACACAATATGAGATGTACTATGTGATACATTTTGGTATGTTCTGCACTTGCCTTGAAATTTCTTACGTTTCTTATGACTCAGATACATGAAACAGATACCTGGCTTTGGTAAATTATTAATAGCTTGATGGCTCACTACTAAAACCAAAACAGTTTTAGGCTACTTCTTCTTCCTCTGTATGTAAAAGTGCTATGTAGCTAGGGCCTAGCTCTATTGCACTTTTTCTGCTTGCCGGTGTTCCTTGAATATGCCACGTTGCCTCTTCGGTGCCCTACATTGGTGTCATGTAGGTGTGCTGAGCATGCACAACACCAGAGAGGCCAGTGCTCAGGCATGTTCCAGCTGGATCACACCCTCCATCATTAAAACTAACAACAGTGGCTCTATCAGCAAGGTGCCATCCAGGTCTCATGGGGCAGGCAGGAGCATGTGAGCGGTTCTTGATCATATGTGTGTGCACAGTGTGTATATGAGCGTACGTGTCCTGCAAGGATAGTCAGTGTATGACAATAGGACTTTGTATTTCTCTTGTTGAAAGGACAGTTGGCTATATGAATCATGATGTTCCAGACATGCAAGGGTCAAACTTACTTGATTATGAGTGTTTTTTTTTTAAATATAACTCAACTTGTTTTTAAGCTGTATTAGAAATGGGAAAAATCTGAAATTGTGTGTATTGAAATAATATAAAGAAAAATAATCTTTCTTAAAATAAATTGTGAAGTATTCACATTAATAAATGAAAAATATGAAGCAAAATAAAAATGTTTAATATTCCCACATAAATGTAACAGTGTCTATATAATGTTCCCTGTGTTTACTTTTACATGAAATTATTTCAGTGTAATTAAATGGTTCATAGAAATGAGATACAAAACCTGTTAATAGACTCTAGTCAACAGGCAGGCAAAATAACATAATAACGTCTTAAATAACATCACATTTATGATTCATTTGCAAAGATTTGCTGGAATGAACCCTAACAGATGTGTTATGGGCCAGTGCTGGACCAGCCACTATACGCAGGGGCTGATTAAATCATACGAGATGCCTCTGTGTTTGTGAAGTGCGCTCTGCATCTTATTCCAGGCAGCGCACTGTCAGCATTTTGATTCAAGCACAAATCTGACTGAAACACAAATCATCTCCCTGTCTGCTACCAGCGAGGCTTGTAAGCTTTTGCAGGCATTTTGTGCTAAAACTGCATTTCAGCCTTTACAAATAGGTCTACTGTGGGCTGATCTGTCTAAACAATTAAGCGCTTACTCAAACCCAGAATCAAAAATAGCAGTAATAGCAGTAGGCTATAGTGAAAAAAGGGAAAGACTTGGTGCATGGAGAGTCCATTTTATTTCGCAATTTGGATCGAGCTGCGAACAGTGTGGGTTGCCAGGTTGGCACACGGAGACTGCTGAGAAAACAAATTATTCACATCAAGTGACTCTATTAATGAATTTGTGCCAATATCTCTTCGGAGTTGATCGCGGGTAACAACTGCGTCAGTGACTGAAGAGTTTCAAAATGAAGTCACTTTGGAACAAGGTTGATATCACTTTCTCCTCAATCAGACTATGCAGACGGAGCCCCTTGAAAATCAATGCCACGTGAATAAGACTACCATCAACTACCATTTAGCGCCACCTACGTCTTTATTAGGGTGGTGTATGTTAAGTGTATTATGCAATTACACTAGAGCATAAAACAATTATCTTCTGTGATTCAAGGATGCTTTCCACAATGTGAAAAAGAAAGCATTCCCACAGGGTGAAGTATAAAGACCTGCTTATGCATACAAGTGTATTTCATATTATTGCAGCAACCAAAGTTCATCTGAGGAAAATGGAAAAGGGGCATGCAGCAATGAGAAGTAAGGGATTTCGATGAACAAAAATCAAATGGAGAAGAATCAAGTAGAAACCTCTGCTAAGTCACAGTAAGTGTAAATGTCAGCCTATTCATGTGTTTCTGAGTGATGAAAAGCTAGAATTGTTGCTGTAGCAATTAACATTTCAAAACAAAATATCATATCTTTAGAATGGGAAAAATACTGAAAATATCTGGAAGATACAACCCATGAAATTCTTGGTTGCCTAAGGACATGTTCTGTCGACTACTAAAACTATTATGTATCTGACCTAAACTAAACTACAGCTGCATGGGAATTCATGGAAAAACAACTATTTCTGCAGAAAAAAAAGTAATAAGAAACAATATATTTATATGTACAAAAAGTAGATTAAATACCAAATCACCAGCTAACTCACAGCATATATTCTCCCTTCTGCTATTATCCCTTATAAATCCTCTAAATAAAGTGATTAGTAGACAAATCAGCCCTACTACCATGTTCTTTTTTTTTTTTTTTTTTTTTTTTTTGTGTGTCTACCACTTTTGCAAACTCCCATATAAATCCAATGAAAACCTTTGGTCATTCTCTTTCTAAAAGCTTTAACCCCACTTCCGTCTCAAACCTCTGTGGATTCTGCAGCGCCAGCTCCATAATTGTCCTCACTTCCTCAACCCCCATCTCTTGTCAGCCCTTTTCCCCTCTCTCTCCTCCCTGGTGTATCGCCCACTCGCACCGTGCCTGTCACCCCGAATCCTTTAAAACAGGATCAGGGCAGTGCCAATTGTTCCCCCACCTCTAAAGTAATAGGTACTGCTTTATGGTATATGATCACCGGGTGTCAAGATTAAAGAATGGCTTTGGTGTTTCCCACTGGTAGACATGGATGAACTGAGAAGATAGCAATATAATTACTGATAAATTTGGCACACCGGTTGTCTTCCCTATACACCTGGCCTGGGTGTCAAAAGTGCGAATAGTGAAGAAATAAGGAGGAAAAGTTGACCACGCCAGCCAATTTTTCCCACTGCTGATATTGCACTTAAGTTCAGCCAATTCAGGGCCAATTGACTGACTTGGGGCTTTTACTCAACCTCCAATGGCCTCCGTTTTGTGAAAGTGGTTCTCTCAGCTCTCCAAGGCAGCAGAGGGTAGAACACAATAGCACAAGTTCACGCTGCAGAGAATCAGGAAGCTATTCTGTAAGCTCAATTTCTAAATGTGGTGCAAGCATAAGAAGCTCCAATCACTTAGAATGTAGTGAGCAGTGCACGTGTAAGGACAGAGGCAGGCAGCAGCTGTGGGGCCAGGCCAGCTGGTTGGGGCTGGTCCAAGCACTCGACACTGGGCTGCCAGGTGGTATCCTCCAGACATGGTAGAAGAGGAGCAGTGGACTGAGACCGAATCAAAATACAGCTAAAAGGGGGTATTGGATGCGTTGTTTTCATTCATAATTAACAATGACACTGACAATATCACCAACAAAATAACTACAACTTAGTCAGCGCTAATAAAGCATCGACGCATAACAAATTTTAAAAAAAGCTTGTCAAGAATTAATCAGATTTAGTATCTACTTCATTGGTATGTGTAGAAGTGTTAAAGGTGCATTGTGTAACTTTTTGGAGGTGGTATTACTTTGTCTGGGATGTTTCTCAGACCCCATTTACACTGAAAGGAATCTGCATATCACCGTATCGAAAACGATCTGTGTCCACACACGTCGTTTCTGTGTCAGCAATCCTTACTTATCCACACAGTTTTGAGCATATTTGTTTATGTTTTACATAAACGAAACTTAAAACCACATGGTTAATTTGTATAAACTGAGCACTGTAAACAGCTCATTATTGTGCTGCTGATGCGGTTCAGTTTCTGTTGGACTAAAGGACACGACTCAGTGGATTATATGTGTTCTTTCTGTGATAGAGGGGTGTTCAGCTAATGGTGAGTTTGTTCTGTGTTTCTATCGCATTGGAGATGGTTCATTTGAAACTTTTCAGAGATTACACGTCTGCAGGTCATACGCTAGTGTATATATGAATATATGCTAGCCTCTTAGTGTTTTGGAGGTGAAGTAGCCTACTTCGTGGTGCATAGACCTACATCAGAGTATCAGCGTTTTCAGGCGTCCACACGGTGCCGGATCAGATCCATACTCAGATGAATTCTTGGGAGATGGCAGCACCAAATCGTTTCATCTCTGGAGCTGTTTTCAGTCGGATTAGTATGGACGAACACTGCATCCGCAACGAAAACAATTTGAATAGGTACTAGATGGGGGACTGAGTGTGGCATCGAATTTATCCATCTACCATTCATTCTCTTATGGGTGTTTTTATTGCTCAAAGAACATGCACACCTACAGTCATTGCACCATCCTCTGCACAGATGTGACTGCTATCTTGGTGTGGTGGCATCTCCTGCTTGTTTCTATGGAGATACTTAAGTTTCCCATTCTGTGAAACATTCCAAGCAAAGCAATAACATCCTCATGGAGAAAAATGTTGGCACACCCTCCACCACATAAGTTACATAGTACACCTTTAAGGATTTAAATATAAATCATAGTGAAACACATTATTTGAGAGACAATATCAATAGGTGTTTCTCAGATTAACAGCTTGCATTGTTCCACTTTCTGTGTCAGAAAGATGCCAGTTTATTTGTTTGGGGATTTCTGGACCTACAAAGGGTCAGTACAGTAATAGAACTGAATAGCTTGTGGAGGTAGCCTCATAATTTTCCCTCTAAGCAGCCATAAAGAGGCTCATACAGTCCGGATAACACATGTATCTAGTGCCTGAAAGGGCCATTTTCATGTGAGTGACCTAAAAAGTACTTACATTAGGGTGTTAACCTAGAATTTAATATGAGTCAGCCTTCTGATCCAACAGTGACCCTCTGCAATCGTATTGATTTTATGTCATGTACAAAAGTCTGCAGTGGATGCGCAGAATATATTGTACATGATACCCAGAAGAGCAGCAGTAGTACATGTTCATAAAATCTATACTGATGGAAAAGGAATAGCTTTATATGCATACTTGTAACCTCTGAGGCCTCTGCATTGCTCCAGTCTAATGTCTTCATTTCTGTACATTATTTTTACTAATGTTCTGCTTTATGAGCTATAGGTCCTAAATTATGCATGATCTATTGATGATTTATCTAACCAAGAATTTTGAGGGGAATGCTGACACCAGAGAGGACCTGTACATGTTAATCATAGCCAGGGGTTCAGACTCTCTGCATGTTCTATCCAGAATATCTTTTCAATCTGGACACCACCTCATCATCCTCATCATCCTCATCCTCATCATCCTCATCATCCTCATCCTCATCATCCTCATCATCCTCATCCTCATCATCATCATCATCATCATCATCATCATCATCATCATGTAACACATGGGAAACAGAGAAGCTCACTCATTTATTATTTACAACAAAATCAAACTTATCTCTCCTTAGACTGAGGTGCTTAGTGTTTCACTCACTGATATTCTGAACTCTGCAATGTTTCTTAGTCTACTGATATATTTTCCCTTTCTTTTCCCCATAAGAACCCATATTTCTTTTGATACAGACTGACCATGTGTAACCCTGATTGGGTAATCCACCTGTCAGATCTGAACTCTGGGAGATCATGTTTTGGAGGCTGGCCAAACTGTTGGTGGTAAAGGAAGGAAGAATTTACAGTGTGCAAACAAAAGCATTAATGCGTGACTGCATAAATATGGTTGAATTACATGTGGGACAAACAAAACACAATAGTTTTTGATGAGGATATAACACTGAACTAGATACACTTTCCAAAATTGTAAAGTGCTGAAGACTTTCCCCACAACTTGGTGTCTGCAGTGCCATAAATAAGAATAAGCCACATACTGCAGAAAAAAAGACTTGATAATATAAATGAGCTAATCTTCTTCCACTTAGCACACATAACTCAGAAATTGGTGGGGTAAACTGGCTTCTATAGTCTCATACTGTATCTTACACTAAATATATTGGCTATAAATTGTGTAGAATAGGCAAAATCAGGTCTAATCATGTGGAATAATAAGAGGGTAATTTAAAGTAATAAAATATGTTTATTGTCCTCTAATCTCTTTAGAACCTGCAGCGAATCAATTTTACATTCAGTGAGTGTTCTGAAGAATAATACTGCCTTCCGGTGTGAAAGAGACTCCGAATTTAGATAGTATAAAGGCTCAAAAAGCGAAGTTTTAACAAGATTATACCGCCACTATAAATACAATTCTTCAATGCTGAGCACAGCCACACGTCAATGAAATGCACTCGTTACCATAGCAGCAACATATGGACAGTTTCAGAGAATTCAAATAGATGGATCAATTTTTCACACAATCATTACAAGCAAAAGTAATGCTGGGAGAATTGAACCTCCCAGTCACATACTGCTATAACATTTTAATGGTTTGCCAACTGGGACACATACGATTGGCATCTGTAAACATGAAGGCATTGCGCAGTAAATTCTAATTAATATACGCATCTCCCAGCGTGGCATGTTTTATCAGTGTACACAGAGCCACACCTGGAGGATTTTATGCACCGGCAAGGTCAAGAACATAAGAAAACCTATAGGCAGTACTTTGCTGTGTCAGGTCATTTCAGGGGCGCTATAGAACAACGGCTTTTACTGCACCAAAGACATACAACATTTAATCTGGTGAAGCTTTTTTATTTAAGATATAAGTTTAAAGAAGACATAATACTTTTATTATGCTTTTATATATTTAGTTCATTGTAAACAGCAGTATTGATCTAAAACATCTAATAAAAAGAGGTACAGTGACTTTGACCTGTTTATAGCTGCAGAGCTGAATGGTGCTCTCTCTTCATAGTAGCGTACTTTAATTTTTGTTTAATCTTAATTGTTGAGAAATTGCATCATTTTTTTCTTCATGTATGATATATGCATGGTTCAGAGTTTTTTTTTTTTATTGTTATTATTAATCGCAAGTATCTACAGTGCTGTGGGCAGAGATGGGGGGTAGGTGAAAACAGACATTTTCTTAACAAGCCTCAAATGCAGCAAAATGCTTCATCACTCCAACATGCTTGAATTGATAAAAAAAAAAAAAAAAGTTTGAGGAAGCTAACGATGAGGGAACACTTTATAACATGACATGGTTAATAGCTCATAAAAGTCAATTTTACATAATATTTCCACTTTAGCTTTAACTTTAACCTCTAGTGTTCATATTATATTGTGTACACCAAAGCAAAGAAGTTTAGGGTGTCATGTCACACTGACAATAGTAAGTGTAGAATAAAGAATAAAATATGAATACAAAAATTGCACTTGACTTGCAAGTATATGGTTAGAATACTATAATGCAATACAACACAATATAGATTTCACTTTAGACCTCCCTATACCATGCAAGGCCAATAAAAAATACTAATAATGCAGATGAAAATGAGAGCTCAAGCCCCCGCAGAAAATTGGCAATTGCAAAAAGAAAATTCACGAAGGTCTGGTCACAGCTGCTCTTCATCTCCATACAAATTGGGGCCCTGAGATATTTTAGCTCTGAGAGGGCACCATTTTGTTTAGAATGCCTCAGACACAACTCTGAGACTGGAGCGGATCAAATTACTGTATAGTGCTGCAGGGAGCATGGGGAGGCAGCAGTGAAGCAAATTAAGTTAAAGGTTCTATGTGTAATAGCCAGCCAGAGCAGTCTGCAATTGTTGAAGACCACAGCAAATCAAAACATCTTCCCCAAAACATGCCAGAATAGAGCAGGCCAGTCGCTTCGATGATAAATAGTCAGAGATATTGCTCTCGGTTATCTTTTTTGTGAAAAAGTAATAACATCCTGACAGAGCTTAATGACTCTGAGTTGGCAGTCGGCATTAGCCTATATTCCAGAGTACATGGAGAGGTTGGAAATTAGGATTGCCAAAAAATGTATACTAATCAAAACTACTCTAGATCTAGATACTCAGTGGAACAAGTACTGATACTAGGCCTGCCACGGTATATACTATATCGACTTATCATTCAAAATATGTTGGATGGAACAATATTTTGGGGGGGCTAGTATTTATTGTGTGTATAGTTTCTTTGCACTCCTACATTTTATAATTATTTTTTGGCTATATAAATGGTTGAATTAATAACTTCTCTGACCCATTACAGATGTACACTAAATACTAATGTGTTTCAGTCTGCTATTTATTTATTGCAGGTCATGTTTTTTTTTTAGTTTTTTTTTTTAGCAATGTTATCGATTTAGAAGTTTTCTTTTTCTTTTTTTTTTTTGTGTGTGTGTGGTTTAAATCTGCTCTTGGATAATTGTGTCAGTCTCATAACTTAATATTATTCAATAGTCTCAATATTATTGTTTATTGTTTATTGTATTACTGTGACAGGCCTATTTGATACTGAAAAAATAACATATTAAAATAACATATCATATTTAATATATAATTTTGTGCAAATTATATTACACAAAATATGATGTTTCCTGAATATTTGAAGATGGTCTTGATCTATATCAGACTGCATGATAATTCTTAATAAATTAATATTATGTTTAGTTTGAAATTACATTATACTTAGGCCTGTCGCAATAATTACTAAATTTACTTATATATTACAAATGGAACCATTATTTTGGGTGGTCAATATTCATCATGGTGCTTTTTCTTTGCACTAGTTGGAAATGTTTGGTTCTTTTTCTGTACTATGATGAAATCTGAGCTGTAGCGGATTGAATTAAATCCGATGAAATCCGAGGCCATGGTTCTCGGCCAGAAAAAGGTGGCTTGCCCTCTGCAGGTGAGTAGAGAGTCCCTGCCTCAAGTGGAGGAGTACAAGCATCTTGGGGTCTTGTTCATGAGTGAGGGGAGTGAGGGATCAGTGCAGTGTCTGCAGTGACATGGTCACTGTATCGGACCATTGTGGTGAAATGAGCTGAGCCGAAAGGCAAAGCTCTCGATTTACTGGTCAATCTATATCCCTACTCTCACCTATTGTCATGAGCTTTGGGTAATGACCAAAAGGACAAGATCGTGGATACAAGTGGTCGAAATTAGTTTCCTCTGCAGAGTGGCTGGGTGCTCCATTAGAGATAGGGTGAGGAGCTCAGTCACACAGGAGGAGCTCGGAGTAGAGCTGCTGCCCTTCCTCATCGAGAGGAGCCAGCATGAGGTGGCTTAGGCACGTCTCCCTACGTCCCCTCCCACATCTCAGGAAGTGTTCCAGGCATGTCCCACCGGAAGGAGGCGCCAGGGAAGCCCCAGGACACGCTGGAGGGCCTATGTCTCTCGGCTGGCCTGGGAACACCTTGGGGTCCCCCCGGAGGAGCTGGAGGAAGTGTCCTGGATGAAGGAAGTCTGTCTGGGAGTCCTTGCTTAGACAACTGCCCCTGTGACTCGGCCCCGGTAAAACAGAAGAAAATGGATAGATGGATTGAATTATGAACTTCTATGACTCATTATAAATACTACAGGGTGTTACATTATGTTATTTATTGCAGTTCATATTTTTAACAATATTGTGCATTTAGAATAGTTTTTTTGTAATAATTATGCTTTAGGATATGGTTTCAATAGTACTGTTTATCATTTAGATTTACTTTAGCAATATATTTCACTTCAAAATGTCTTATTGTGACAGATCTAATTATACTGTCATATGGTGAAGTTTTTACATATTGTTTTTATTCTCATTGCAGTAATATATGGCTAGTATTTTAAATTGAGCATGTTTCTATTATAGAGTTAGAATTTATATCTTCATTCTACAACAAACTAGTCAAAAAAGAGCACGTTTTGCACGTCCTTGCAATCGCCAGCAGCCATACTGTGACTGGGCAATGTGTCTTGTTCCAGTACACAATGACAGGTGACACTCCAATGAGGTCTATAGGCTTCGTTTTCTTTAAAAAATGTAGCAACTGTTTTGGTGATAAGCAAGTAATAGCTTACAATTAAATCTGAGAAAAGCACTGTCATTTGTACATTATTTTAATCACACACTTAATTGTCTTTTTATATTGGGCCAGAAATGATTTTCAGCAATTCTCTGGTTATATGTTGAGTCACACACAGAACAAGAAACCAAACAGAGGCTGCCACTGAAATCCGTGTTCTGAATGACTAGTGATTTATAACAATAAAATTGCCACTATTGTGGTGATTTGCAGAACCCACTTCTGCTCTACTGTGGTGTTCCAAAAATGTGGATTTCATTTGGCTGCAGACACCAATCTGAAACTAAGAATAAAAATGATATTTGAAAATATTAAACTATAATCCTTGCCTATCTTTTTGCCACTTAATCACAGTGGGCCAAATTTTAAAATAATTTCTTAAATCCTTTTCCATCCTAACATACTGAAATTCAGCTGCTTTACTCTCCTTCAAGAATGTTTATGGTTTCACTTTTTTCAAATATCAAAGATATTTTTAGTTAGACATGGCCAAAGATTGTGCAAGCATTTTGTACTGGAGAATATTATAGGGGCATGTTAAATGTATGTTGAATATCTTGGATGTTATAACAGCAGAGTACAGGTCATGAGCCCCAAGAGAAGGTCAACTTCTCCAGCCTCTCCAAACACTCAGCGCATCAGTAAGGCTTCGTCACATGTCAAGAAGTCACCCTTTGGTTTGGTTCAAATCATAACACATATTTTCTGCTTTCACCTCATGGGACGCAGCCTTCTGGCCACAAGTTTCAACCACATAAAAACATTGCTTTTAGAAGACGTAAGCTTTTGATCTGGCTATCCACAGTCCAACACTGTTCCATTGCTCTCAAAGGGAATCTATAATTAAGAAGTTGGACAAAAAGACAAGAGTTTACACAAGGTGAACTATTTTATGATGTATTCCTTTTAATTTTCTTGGAGCTGTTTATGTACTCACACTGAAGACATAATGCCACATGAAGAGGGCAATTTATGAGTAAGTTACAAAGCCATTGACCTCGGTACTGGCAGTTATGTCTTTTGAGTCCTCAAAAGCATCATCAGCATCGGGTCACATAAGCCCTGACACAAATATGGCTTTAAGCTACTGTTGGCATTTCAATTTTGGCAAACGCGTATGGATTGCCCTTGCGCTGAAAATGATTACATGTTGCCAGACCTTTTTGCTATTGAAAAGATCAGCAGATTGAACAGGGCGTCGAATAAAGCCATTTGGGCTGCGGTCCTCATTATATGCACTGCACACTACACATGGCTTAGGCAAAGGAAAAAAAAAAAAAAAAGTTAATTTAAATATTTAAATTTGTATAGAAGAGCAGCGGTTACGTTGATAACATTTGTGTTTGTGTGTTTGTGGTTTTTTTTTGTTTTGTTTTTTTTGTAAAGAGGGTTAGGTGATGACATTTTATTTAGTTATCTCAAGCAATGGATTAGAATTCATTGCTAACAATAACAGCGCCAAACAGTGACTACATTTATTAGGTAACTTGCCACATTTATTTCCCTGGGACTGTTCCACAAGTGATGACCTATGATCCTAAGCAAATCCACACCATGAAGCTGCAGTACACTCATTTTATTTAATTTAATATTAAAAAATAAATAAATACATAAAATCTGCAGTTTACATTCACCACATATGGTCTCAGATCTTTATTCATTTTGTTTGAGACTACATTGTATTGGCCATGAATACTCCAAATCAGACCCATTATCGAAAGACTGCAGTGACAATCAAGACAACAATGTTGCCGCAAAATACAGATAATGCTTCAAACAGCAGCAGCTTGTCTAATTCCATTGAGCTGCTATCAGTATCACGCGCACTTATCTCGCCTTTAGGCCAAACAGTGACACCTGGTGAAGAAGAGCGTGAGCTCCCCTCGCAGTCAGCCAGGAGAACAGCAATCAGTGCAAGTTGAGGGAACACGCCACGGTAACTTTGCTTAGCGTCGAGGTGTCACGCGCGCGCACTAACGCACACGGACGCACAAGCCACTACACAACTATGTTCCACACAAGAGATGATTGAGTGCATAGGCCTAGCACCTGGGCTAAGTGATTCCAGATCAGATTGCACGCAATTCATTAAACAGAACCATTGAAACAAAACATTAAAAAAAAAAGAAGAAGAAGAAGAAAATACGAAACAGGAAGAAGGCTCTATCTGTATATGGGATAGCATGACAATCACTTTTAGTCAAAGCTGAATGCTCTTTCCGGACTGGGGCTCTGAGTGTGCTTTGAAACACACACACACACACACACGCAAGAAGAAAATGAGATTGAACTCCTAAAATATATTAGCTTTATACGCGCTTCCGTTGATACTGATACGGCCTGTACCTGTTTATATTACACCTTGCCCCTGGCTTGACAGCTGTTATTTAGACTAGGTTTGTTTTAATAGTCTCATTTCGAGCTATTATATGTCCGTTTCTTTTCTGCAGCATCGCGTCGTCCAAAGATGCTGGCTCACACGGCTCACGCACGCACGCACGCAGCAGCCAAGTGCACATAATCAATAAAACAACTCATTTGCATAATGTTTAGCTACTGTAGTCCTATAACACCGGAGGACAGTTTGTATTCCTTTAATAGGCGGGTGACGACATTGAGCCAAAGCGTGGCAGCAGCGTGAAAGGACACGTTAGAAGACGGGGGTCAGCGTGAATTATGAAGGCAAAGATTTAGCCATAAAAGGGACAAAACCGGCCAGCACAGTAACATGCTGACCACGCAACATCGCCATATCTGTGCCACTGAGCTGTATTAAAGCGCCACCTTCCCGTTCTCTACCTCGTGGTCAGACCCCCAAAACACTAATCCCACAAAAAGGTGCTGTGTTCAGTGTTATGTCTTACCTAAAACTGACTCTCCCCTCTTCGCGGTAGCTGCGGTCCAAGGTTTGTTAGTTGTCGAGCCAACAACTTCTGCTGTAGCATATGTATCCAGTGTTCATGCTGGTGGCTCAGTCGGTGATGTTGGATTGCGGATGGTTTGGCAATCCTTTTCATGCTCAAGGGAAAAAAATCCTCTTTTTCGGCGTGGTCTCTGGCATTGGCGCGCTCTAGGACGAGAATAAGAAAAAAAAAAGGTAGAAAAAATTACAAGTAGCGAAGTCCGTCAGCGGGGAGAGAGGAAAACGGAACTCTCGGGATGATTAGGGAGATTTATGCCGACGTGTTTTCTTTGAACTCTTTTTTTCTGTAGGAGCAGGAGGACGGATCTCGAGGAAGAGGAGGCTGGGATGCACAGACCGAGGGCGAGAAAGGGGAGGTACAAAGAATACAGTCGCGTATTGTAGAGGACGGTCATAGCAGACAGTAAAAGGGGTGGGTCCGGGCGTGATGAGGCGGAAGAGAGGCGAGGGAACAGAGGGTGGATGAGGATAAAACGCGGTGTCGTGACTTTTTCATGCTTCTGGGTAAATATTTAGCCCAGGCAGCGCACACGGACACACGGATGCAGTCACCAGAGGGAATTGGGTTCAGATGCGTTCAACACGAAAGGAAACTAGGCTATGTGGTAAAATAAAGAGGTAAGCTCGCTAAATGCCTCTTATAACACGTGTAGGATGTGTACTTAAAAAAAAAAAAAAAAAAGACTGGCCACAATAGCCTACACACATAGTGACATTTTGTTTGGTCTTAAGGGACAAGTTTTATTTGCAATAAAAGTTGGAATGGTGTCGCTGTCCGTGGTCCTGAAGTTGAAATACAATCAATTAGCTTAATAAAAAAGAAAAGAAAACAGCCCAGCAGACAACAACATAAGAGGATGTAAGCTTAACAGATACGGTTAGACACTTTCCCATTACTACACGACATAAAACACAACAGGTGGTTCAACATGTCTGAATCTTTAAACACAAAGTGATAATGTAATGCAAAATGTGTTCATTTTACTTTTGTCAGTGTGTGTGGTTTTCCAAATATTATACAAGACTGAAAATCTGTCTGGTGTAGGTTGAATATATATTCTTTGGTCTCATTAAAAATACATCTATACACATGCTTCAGTCCATGTTGAAGTGGACATCTTCTTATGATAACTCCCCAGGACATGACTTTCTAGACTAGGACAGCATTATAGCAGTAGTGGACAGCTCTCACTATAGTCCTCCAAAGGTCCACTCAGAGTCAAGTGTCTCTAGCATCCACCAAGGGCCACAGAAAACGTGCTGCTGCTGCTGTTACTGCTGCATGGAAGTCAATGAGGCTCAATGGATTAATGCAGTCATTACCAAATCATTAGAGTGGAAGTGGTGCTGACACGTGACAGGTTTTCTTTGCCAGAGTAGACACGAAGCACTGCAGGTTGGGGCAAATGGTGCAGCATTAAAATCCAATTGGCCATAGCTTTTATAATGCAAAACCACAGCATTTTATCAGTTATTTCAGAGTTTTAAAGTGCTACTTGAAAGTTAGTTTGTGACGGCTCAAGTACATTTCCTGTCCCTTCTTTGTTATGTGTCAATACCCTGTGTTGCAAGGACAGATACAGAAGACAGCAGGAAAGACAGAAATGTGTATTTTTCATGACATGTACGTTGTGAAGGAAATTGTGCTGATGAGGAGGAGTGACAGCCAGCAACTAAAATATTCTCACCCTGATCTAACTGACTAAAGCGTTTCAAACTTTCCAGTAAAATCAGGCAAAAATAACAGGTTTAATATTCAAAATGAGGCTAAACTACACCTCAAAGCCTAAATCTTCCCTAAAATGTGTTCCAAACTAAGATTTAAAAAAAAAAAAAAAAAAAATAAAAATTTAAAATTAAAGGGGTTAAAGTTTTGTCACTGTCCGTCGTGCTGGATCTAGAAAAATTTGAAGGATTGTTAAATTGTTAATTGAAATAGATTGTTAGATAACTTCTCACATAAATGAACACAAAGAAGAAAGACCAACTAGACTTTTTTTTTTAGATAAATGATCACTTGAATGAACTTTATATAACTTTTTAATAAGTCTAAAAAAAAGTGCCTTTACTGTAAAACAAACTATAGGACAAACTATAGGACAGCACACTTTGACAGTCATGATCTAATTATCGGTCTCTTATGCCACCACATGCCACTCTAACCTGCTCTTTATCTTCAGGCTGTCGAGCAAAAATACAATTTGGTACTGTACAGACCTGGCTCCATTATCCACATAACTTCAGTAATTGTGCCATATTTAACCCCCACTGAGACACCAACACCTTTTGTATGAGCTAGATTTACTTGGACTTTAATGATCTCGAATCGGGCTCCTTGTTAGAAGCCATGTGGTGAATTTTCCCTCCTAGCTGCCCAGAAGAATGTTCGCACCTGCTTAGATTGACAAGCTCGTAATGGCTGATCTCTGAGGTTTAGGCTACACAGGCGTTTCTACGGCGTTAGTGCACGGCTGTCACAGAGTAAGCAGACCTCTCACCGCCACAGCCATGACAGCAAAGACACATGTCCAGGTAGCCAGCAGATCCATCAGTCTTCCATTTTTTGTCTCACTTCTTTCCAGGAAAGTGGGAGGGTCAAAAGCGTGAAGCACGGATGAATGAATATGACAGCGTGGTAGGATTTATGCCACTCTAATGAAAGTTATTTCTGCAAAGTTTTCCAGGTAATGGTACCATCAGATCAGAGAAAAGAAATGAAATGTAACCTCGGAGACAAGAACAGCAATGAACTGACAATTTTAAGCCAATGACAACTTTGAGGAACTAGTTAATTGAGTAAACATTTCACTCTGGAACAGTAGAGATCAACCAAATTATTACAAATGACCAAAGCTCTATATAAAGATCATAACTGGCCCATGTCACAGTCATAGTAATGTCAGGGAACAATACAACTGTGTACTTAACTTTTGTGCAACTTTGCAACTGTACACCCAATCTTTCTGATAGTCACAAGGCTTTAACTTTTTTGGTATCCTGCAATTCAATACAGAAGTGCACCGCATACTACATACAAGAGAAGCACTCAATATGTGATTTCTCTTTCCCTGCAATTATATATTACTATTTATTTATTCTGTGCAACAAAAGTTTGAATGGGAGCAAAGTGACACAGACCTTGAGGCAGGCAGTGTAAACAGTATACGGTGGTGTTGCAGGTTTAATCTCTCCACATGTGGCATTGTTGCAGCAAGTGGGTGGGTGGCTGCTCAGCGGGCACTTATCATATTTCTAATTGCCCATCTGGTGCAAAGCAGTAAGCAGGATGAGGTGTGTGCCACTTCACAAAGATTAATAAAGCGTTTCGAGAGCTGACTCAATTCATACAAGCAGAACATACTTGACTACAGCCTTGTGTATGTGGACTTTTTACTTTCTCAACAAAAACTATTCATGAACAGATCATGACTTCTTTCTTTGGATGCCCTGGCTCAGTTTGACTGCAATAAATGCATCTCACTGCTGAGGTTTTGTGGGGGTGGTATTTGACTGATGGTGCAATGGAAAGAAATTTTCAGCACATGTGTCTTTTGAAACATTTACTTCCAACAATAGCATTTGTCATTCTTCCAACATTTTTATGCAAAGTAATTTTTAAATCAGTACAGTGTCAGTGTGAGTTCATTGTGCCATTTGTTTGGATATGTGTTTGTGTAATGTGAGATATTTGGAAGGTGCTCTTCATAATTAACACTACATACTTGTTCTGGTTTCCAGGCCAGTTGTTAATTTTATTAACTTAAAGTTCATTTATCAGTATCTTCTGATATAAATGTCTGTCCAAATAAAACTGACTTACTTTAAAATACAATACTACTCACAATATTTTGAAATCACATCAACATAAATATATTTCAGGGATGATCAGAATAGGCACTCTTTGAATACCGGCAGGATGATCCTATTCCACCATTCAAAGGAGGTTATGTTTTGGACAAGACTGCATGCAGGTAGATTATGTTCTAAAGCCAAGGATCTGAATATCAGAGCCTCAACCCCTGCTGTGCTATGGCTATGGCTATAGTGTAGCTTAGTTGCCAGAGGTTGTTTGCATTTCTATATATGAAAAAATATATTAATATAAAAAAAAATAGAGTGACATGAAGATTCACAGCTTTAGAACATACTGTGTCTGAATGCACATAACCTTCTTGTAATGATGGACTAAAATGATCTTTTCAGCACACATGTGCTTCTTCAGATTTTTCCAGACAGATACCAATTAGCACTCAGTATCTGTGCACAAATCTGGGCCAGACAAACTATGAGAGAATAACTACTCGCCATTGGGAGCTGTTCTGGCCAGAAGCAAAAAATAACACAAACAAAGACAGTATGTTTGTTTAATTCCAGATAGAGGCAAGTAAACATCTGCAATAGGATTACAATGGGAGCGAAAACAAAGCAGCCTTGAGAGCAGTTCTTCACTCTAAATAATTAAAGTGCGATTAGACCGGCCAAAGGCTGTGCAATGGTGCTGTGGAGTGAACTAAAGCTTTAAATTTGGCTATTAGATTAGATAGTGTGAGAGATAGAGAGCCAAATAGATATATACAAATGAATCAATTGTTATGTTCCTGTTCCACTAACTGCCTAAAGTGGTATACCTGATTTTTGTTTAGTTTTTTTATTAACCATGAGGAGGAAGTTCATTTTTAAACTGTTATTTGACTGCTCTTACTAGTTCTTAGCTCTTACAAGCCCTTTAGCACATTGCTAGTATTCATTAGCATTCATCTTTGGGGTACATGAACAGGTTTAGAACAGCTTCTTAGACAAAAAGCAAAGCAAATCTCTGTTCTCTGCACATCAGCTCGCATTCCAAATAAAATGCTTTATATTTTGATGTGGGCAGTGTGCTGTGGTGTGACTTTTATGCACTTATTGGTGTTAAAAGAAGGTACTCTAGCTTTAACTTCAAGAGCATTACTGGTAAAAATCTGAGAACGGCTTATTGAGTGTGTGGAGAAAGTCTATTCCATCTATGCAGAGGCACTTCACATGGCCTTGTGCGGCAATGCAAATACAAGAAGCAGATGTCTGAAATTGTTCACACAAAGTTGACAGCAAACAACGTGTCATAAATATTGACATCTCATTGTGACAGCAGCACACTCCTAAGCTCCTGTCTGAAGCCCTGCGTAAACACACACACAAACACACACACACACAGCCTTATGTCAACACACGATCTGGAGCCGTACTTGTTTGAAAGCCCGTACTGTAGTAAGAGCGACACTCTCTCTTCCAGGAAACTCCTGGGTGTCACAAAGACTTGGCAGATTTGCTTTTTGGAGAGTTCTTTTGAGCTGCACAGTACTCACAAAGCTACTAATGCCAGCCGTACAGAGTAGAATATTAAGCCGTGAATTAGACAAGAGAATTAGTATGATGAATGTGATGTGAAACATATGTCAAAATGTGTTATAATTATTTCATTAGTCCAGTTTTGACAAATTTTGAAACAAATTGGTTGGTTAGAACAATTTGAACAACTGAACCTGGGTTGCCAGTGCCTTATCCTGCATATATAGAACACATACGGGATTTTATCATTGTCAGGCAATGTGGAAGCTCAGAACCTCCAGGAATTCACTCACTGGGCTAAAGAGGATGCACAAGCACTAACTGATAATTGACAGCAGGTTTTGGGTGGGATATATTAACTCAATCAACATACTGCAAATTGTTCTCTTTATTTAGTATTGTTGGGTATATCTAGATAATTTAAGACTGAGTTGAAGTCTTACCCTCTTTAACTTTTTCTATAGCAAAGAGCCACACTACAACACTGAACAGTCTGGAATGTCTCAAGGCAACTCAACATGTCAGCTTCATGTAAAGAAATACTACACAGGCAATTGGAGCAGAGGAGAGATAGTGTGAGTGATGTTGCAATAGAACCAAATGAAAACAAAATGTGTCAAATATAAAACATGTAAATGAGGTGATATCTGTTTTTTGACATTGACTGCTGTAACAATGTCACGCGGTCCACAATGATGCTCTTGTTAGTCAAATATTGTTGAGCGCATCCTTGTCTGATTTGATTAACACCGCTCACTGATTCCAGCCCAGAGGCCCTCCTGTAAGCCCACTCCTCTTAGGCAGGGTCCCTAACACAGACAGTCTTAAATGTGACGGATGTGTGGATGACAGCTCAATCTCATAAGCAGGCGGAGGGGCTGCGCATATCGAGTCTGGTAGAGCTGCGCTGCCACTGGCCAAATCACTTCATCACATGTGCCAATGTTGCCCCAGCTCTAATGTAATGAGTGTGCTGCTCCTCCGCCTGTTTAGGGCCCTTTGTTTCTTAGATAAATGTAATTAGATGAAATGAGCGCTCATAGACGGAGGCATCGCTAGCTACAAGCAGGTTATTGTCATTAACAAAGTGGCTGGGAATGGGCTTGGATTATATTCCTTTGAAGTCAACACAGTGTCCTTATTGGAGACGCACATCTCAATATGAGGTAAATGCAGATTAGAATTGCTCAGTGTCATAGAGTTGTAATTGCTGTTTCAAATGTGGAATGTATTGCATACTTTGATTAAAAAAAAAAAAAAAAAATTACATTTGTCTCTGAGGTTTGTATAAGATTAATAAGCTCTCTTGATTTCGGAAAATGTTTTTTAAATCGTTAAAGGTGCACTGCACAACATTTCTATCAGGATGGAGACAAGCTGGTTACAGCACTACACTACATTACAACCTCAACAAATTATTGTATTTTTGAGCAATAGAAACACTTATAATGAATAAATGCTAGCTGTATATGGTCAGTTTCTTACCATGGAACATTCCAAGCCAAGTGATAACATCTCCATGGAGACAAGCAGGTAGCAAACCCTCCACGAGAATGTTGTCCAGTGCACCTTTACATTGTTTTGGATTTTTGACTATTGGAAATGCTATCAGTCAGTACTACAGATTATGAAGATGTGTTTTATGATTCACATATTCATTACCAAATCAAAAAAGGAAAACTTGTCTTTTTCTTTTTTTTTTCTTTTTTAAAAACACAGGAAATAGAGTAACGGAATGAATAATTTTGCCTCAAGCAAAATTACATCAGTCTAATTAATGGCTATGTAAAGTGCTAATATTAAAGTTACATTGTGTAACTTTTTGGTTGGGGGGGTCTATCATCTGCTTATTTCTATGGATGCCAGGAATGTTCCACAGTAGGACATTAAACAGATTTACCTTATATTTATTCAATTACAATTTGGTTTTATAGCTCAAAAATACCTAGAAATACAGGCAGACCTGTAACTTCGTCTGGTCTGGTCTCCATGAAGATAGAAAGATTTAATACGTTACTGTGAAACATTCCAGACAAAGCAATGGCATCTTCATGGAGAAAAGCATTTGACAGACCCTCCACCAGAAAAGTTACACAATACACCTTCAAGAATGCATCGCAAAAAAAGAAAGAAAGAAAGAAATATAAACTAAAAACTAATTTTCCCATTTGCCTTAAAAATCTTTCACTGCTGGATACAAATTAATGTTGGGCCAGTCTATGTTGAGAATTTGACTGGCTAAAAATATGTGCCACCAGTTCTGATAGCGCATGTTATAATTCAGAACGGATAAACAACTATATCTTGAAACAGACACATACCCAGCACTCTATTTCTTCTGTAGTACTTTCTCCTAAGACAAACCTGCCCATCATCGCTTTTATATGTCTTTTGTCTTCCTCTGCAGCCCACTTGGAACATAAGTGCCTTTATAAAATACACAATTTGTCTCATAAAGAGGCATACATCGCACAAAGAACTAGCTAGAATTCCACTCGCACTCACGTCGTGCTTTGGCGTGTGTGTAAGACGGAATTACGCGCATTTTCTCTCTCCATTTTACATTCTGAAAGGTAAGACTCAAGCATGCCAACACCACTGGCACCAAAAGCCTGAGGACTGAAAATGTTGAATAGTCACATATGAGACACACAGCTTTAATTTTCCACTAATAATCTGCATAACAACAAGCAAGAGATAATTCCATATCCCATTGCAATGCGTAAATAGAAGTCACTGAGTCAATTCTGGCTTTTGAATCAAATACTGAACTGAAGGATGATGTTGTTGGTGATGACAGCTAGTATACAACTATATACTGCAATGCATAATTAAAATGTGTGATAGTTGTTTTTATAATATGCATGCTATTTCTAGTTCAACAGGTCTGACAGCTGTTATTGAAATAAAAATAGGCTCTGTCTTTTTTTCCCCATGACATTTTCTGTGCTGTGCTGAGAAATCCCACTGAGGTTTTGTGATACCAGCAAAGAAGGCAAACAACATCTTTCACTTTCACAAATTTTGCCTTACTCTGTCACCAAACTTGTCAGATAGAATAGGTTGTGTTCACATTTGAGAATTTGATGATTTTATAATTTAAAACTGAGGGTAGGTGCTTATATAATTCTACAGGAGATTTGCTGTTTTTAAAGACATCTCCAAACATATAAATGCTGGAACTACCAGCGTGTTGTTCAGACCAGTTTGTGTTGTTCAAACTTATTTGTTATGTATTAGATCCACAAACCTCTCATATTAATCTTATGGCTAAAAGTGCTTTGACATGACAATAATCTTGCCTTTGACGTTGAATAATGGTGCCACTTTTGGAAGATATTGTCAAAAAAATCACTTGAGTTTATTAATGCTGACAAAAAAGACATTAACATTGTGTAACTTTTCTGATGGAGGGGCCGTCAATTGCTTTTCTCCATGGAGATGTTATTGCTTTGTCTGGAATGCTTCATAGTATGGCATTAAAGAGCAATTTACAGGTCAGATCTGTGGAGAGGCAACCCCGCTCACAGTTAGAATGCTTGTATTTCTAGGTATTTGTTTATTTATTTTATACTGTGGAAAAATTCAGGTAGAGCGATGACATATCCACAGAAACAAGCAGATGATTGACCCTGCACCAAAAAGTTACACAGTGCACCTTTAATTCTGTGTCATATGAATAGACTCAGTAATTACAGAGAAATTAGATTCTACCATAGAAATCTGACCTGTCCTCCAGCTCAGTGTTAGGCTATAGGGATTTTACAATGCTTTTATGTCACATGACCAACACTGATAATAATAATATTAGATCAATAATAAGTAAATTCACTGTCACTGTAATTTAACTGTATTAAATAGTCTATTTTGCAAACAAGATCTTGCTTCTAAATACAAGAATCACAAATAGAAACTAGTTCACTAAGCTATATAATTGTTTTACTAACAAAGAACTGCTGTTCAAAATAGTAAATAAAATTACACAAAAGTGAGAAAACTGAATAATGTGTCACAAGTAAGAAATATTTCCCAAGATCCTTCTCCTCTCAATTGACTTATGAACGTTTCTACCTATAAGATTAGTTTCTTTGCCACAGAGCCAGAGGTGTCATCAATGATATTTGATGTCTTGAAAACTGACATCTCCAGGTCTGGCAGTTAGTTTCAGAACACCAAGGTTGAAAATAAACCAGGATCTCAATATTGTTTGTTTTGTAACCCTTCTCGCGCTCATTCCCCATTAGAAGTGTATTGACCAGATCAATATCACAGCATCCATGGTCTGGGCAAGATTGCTACTCCACCATCATGCATTATAAAAGAATTAAAATAGTAAACCAGACAAAAGTTTCAAATCAGACAAGCTGTTTTTTACACAGTGAGAAGGCACAATAGTCTCCACTTATAGCCAATAAGGACACAGGGAATATAGGTGCCTCAGTCTACACTTCTCTCTGCTAATCTAAATTTAAATGGTTCTCATGGTGCCATAGGGTTGCTGTGTGTGCCATATTCGATTCCACCTTGTTCCCTCCAAATGCTCCTCAGCCTCTCACCGCTCATACCGGACCATTTCCACCTCCTGACAACCTGGCAGTTACAATCAATTCCTATGATCCATTCTGCTCGCTTGGTGTCTGCTTCGGGGTCTTCATCATCTGGAGGTGAAGGTGCAACGCTTGTGTGTGTGACAGATATAAAAAAGTAAAACAAGCTGAGCAGACATTGCTTTAACATTGCATCATTCCTGCATCGATTTTTAAGGACAAGTATTTAAGCAAGACATAATCGTTTTAATTTTAACCTGATGGATCAAGCAGCATCCTGCTTCATGTCACAAGTGAGGTCAAATTTGCATATTACCATGCTTATGTTGCTTTATGTTACACTTTTGAAATCTGGATTGCTTTAAAGAGATACATGGCTTAGTGTATGGCTTGAATTATAGCTTGGATTTTGAATAATGTTTAATAGAATCAGTAATATAGTCCATATCTGTTCAGTGAAGCTTAATGAAGGGCGACAGTAGCTCAGTTGGAACAACAGGGAAAAAAAAACAAAAACATCATTGGTAGAGCGGTCAGAGCCACTGACTCACATCCACTGACTCATAGGTTGGAGGTGCGATTTCAGCTTTCACAGATGAATGCTGTCATTGTGTCCTTGGGCAAGACACTTAACTCACCTAGCCCCCAGTGTCTGCATATTCTGGTGTATGAATGTGTGTGTGAATGGTTCCATGATGTAAAGTGCTTTGAGTGCCATGAAGCGTCATATTAAAATTACCATTTATCATCGTAATGATAATTTATGTCATTATTTTATTCAATTACCAAGTCTATGTAGTACATAAATGATTTCTTGTTGTCCAAAGTCCAGATATATGCTTTATTCATCCACACATTCATCAGTGTCTGACTGAAAAGTGACCCTACCTGCTGGAGAATATTTATTTGATGAAACATTATCAATGGTGCCCATGATTGCTGAACACTTTCACAGTTGCAGCTGGCATTAAAGTAGTGGTCCATGTGCACGGCGCTCATGCCATCTCTACCACAGAGAGCAGGCTGTTCAGCATTATGGCAGAGCAGCATGAATCCAGCCATCCTCCAAGGACTCCTAAACTTCCCCGAGGTAGTGGACACTCTAGCTGTCTTCTTTGGGGACAAGGAGACTAGGAGTACAGAATATGAGTGACTTTCAAATAATTTAACATAGCAATATATCTTTTTTTTTAATTAGTTTTATTTTTATTCATTTGATTAAAGATCCTATATTACACAAGGTTGACTCTTGTGAGCTTTAAACCATGTTATAATGCTGGTACATTCTTAAAAGCATTCATGGAGTTGTGTTTTGTTTCATTCACGCATGCCTGAACAATCCTTTATTATTAGTCTGTCTACATCTCTAAAGCCCAGAATGCTCTGTTCCTCCTAGTCATGTCATGTAGTGGTAGGCAATTCCAGGTCTGAAATTATCCAAATGATTCTAGTGACATAAATGGAATTTAAAACACAGTGGAGCACTTCCTGTATTACCACATGACATCACATGGTGGAGTGTTTTCATTTCAGACTTTGGAGAGCACTGAGCCAAGGCTAGTTTGCAGTTGTTGCTATCTACGATATTTGCTGTTTGATAAAAATTATTGTATTACATGTTTTCAATACAGTAATAATGAAATGCTCATCCAAAGCTGAAATTGTGTTTTTCTATGCACTTGGAATCATGGACCTAGACCAAACAGGGTTTGGTTTATCCAAGGTTATAGGCTAAAGAAACAAGTTATTGTTACACTATGGTTCTGTGAAACTGTATATAGAAAACAAATCTGTAATATTTATATAATTAGACCTTGCCGTTATAGATGTTGACCCCTGTCCATTCAAATATGTAGAAAATAGACAGATACTTTTCGTTTCTTCGTCCCTGGTCCTCACCTCCAGCCCAGTAGTGCATTTCGACTACAGCATCTGTCATAGGGGCTTTACATCTGAGAGGCTCCGGACCCTGAACAGCACAGCAGCCTGGTTCCATTCATCTTCACCCTGCTGTGCCCACCCTCCCCTCCCTGAAAACCTGCCTGCACCCTAAGATGATTTCTCACCAAGGCCAAATCTAATAAGTTACTATTTTAACCATTTCTTAACCATGAAGAGGATAAAGAAGCAAGGGTGATTTTACGCAAAGGTAGCTGAAATTGTCAAAATTTGTGGTCCCAGTTTGACATTAATTTTCTATTTTGGAAAAAAGATCTCAGTAATGAAAACAGCGTACTGGATAAATAACACCAGCACATTTTTTTATTAATTTATTTTTGTTGTAAATTACTGTTTCACTTCATCTCATGTTGAGTTGAAAATCATATTCCATATCTGCGTAATTTGTGAAACTCAATGACCTTTAGAAAATGCCTGAATAATATATAGCATGGGTAATCTTTGTCATTAACACGCCTTTGCAGGAAGGGGGCTGATAATGCACAGCTAGCTCTGATGATAGCACAAGGTCACCAGCAATTTTTCAGATATAAATCAGAAAATTATTTAGCATTGGTAATCATGTCTGTATATTGGAAACAGACCCCCCAAAGGTAGTGCAAGGTAAAAAATACGACTATGTGCCATTTTCTGCACTTCACTCACTTTTTAATTGAGAAAAAAGTGACATTTAATTAACAATTGACCAAAAGGAAATGAGTTTTATTGATTTGTTTGCTAAGCGACAACATCCATCTATGACGGCTCTGCTCACTCAGTACAGTCCTTGGAGGGAGCATTTGTTTATTAGTGGTCTGCATTCTACATGTACACACTGTTGCCCCTGGGGAATGGACTGGGTAAATATTATTCGTATTCTAACCACTATAAGAAGCATGGTGATTAGGAAAAAGAACAAAGCTATAAAATGAAATTATGTTCATATTTGTTCGTTGTTTTGAGAATTTGAGTCAACAGTTATAACAAATCCCACATTGCATTTCTCTCAAACTACTTATCTATATTCCCTTTACACAACCAGCACAATAGTGTCATGGTACAAAAGCTAAGTTATATAATCTCGAGCCACAGTGCAATATGTCTCATTTCTAAAAACATGTGCTGTGGCGTGCTTTAACTTATTAAACTTAATGATAAAAATATGCTGTAACTGAAGCATAGAATCCAAGTTGGAAGTTTGTCTATTAGAGCAGTGAGAGAGGGCACAAACTTTCACGGCTAACAACCTCGTCTTTGATTGCAGCATCTCCACACAGCACACATGAACACACAGGAGTTGTGAGAAGGCTGTTGGGTGGGTGGTTGGATGGTTTCTCGCAGATCTCCTCAGCAGCAGAACTGTGTGGGAGGAAGAGCATGTCTGGAGTATGAAAGCCTGGCCAAGGTTCTCACTTCTAACACTGGGTAAACACATGGCACTTACACAGACTGCTGCACCAATACACAGCCACGTTTGTGGGGTACAAACCTTTAGTCTCTCCACTGCTGTGTACTGCAAAGTCTGGCAAAAGAAGATTGTTCACAGTCCACCTTTGGATTCTTGCAGTGGCTCAACTGTATATAGATATAAAGCTCTTTCATTTTAGCACCACTTTAGCTGTTATAAATCACAGTCACTTCATTAAAAGTAAGACGCTTCAACAACTGAAATGCATAGGTTGTACTGTTCTGTGACAACACTGCATCCTCCAAAGAGTAGATTTGCACATTTTAGATGAGAAATAATTAACTTGTTTTGTTTATTTCTTAATGGGTCAATATTAATATTTGTTTTATGAGACGATACCAATTAATACTACGGAAAGTACTGCAATATTGATCTGATATCTGACAATTTAATGAATAATAACTATTATTATTGTTCATTCATAATTAAATGAAGAATCACTACTCAGTTAGTACTGATATATCAATATTTTGGAGAAAGAGATTTGTCATCGTTTTAGCACATTTTGGAATCTTGGTTTAGTTTGATCATTTGGTTCAAACATGTGTCTGCCCAGGGGCTTAGCTGGTCACATCATTTTGAACATTAGTCATCAGTTCACACAGTTCACAGGTTCTTTTTCAAAACACTTGGCACAATTCTAATTCACAAACACCCATGATCAGTGAATTCACATTGTGTTTTTTAATACTACATGCCTGTTCTTGTGTGAACTTAAGCCTAAACTTTGTCACTTTCAGTATGGAAATATAAATAAACCAACAAAAAATACCATTTGTGAGCAAATTTAACAACAATTTAGTCCAATGAGATTCATTTGGTCTTCCGATAATTTGTTATTAGGTTCTTCTTTCACAAACTGTCAGGTATGAAAAGAAACTCTTGGTCTGAAAAAAGAACGTAATAACATAAACAATTAATTTATCATATGAATCAAACAGGAAGAAGGGTCACGGCAGAGCTCAGACTGTATGAAATGAAACATCCTACTTACAGTATACTGTATATTCAGTGTGATGCTGGTGTAAATGTTGAATGATTTTTACAGAACACATACCTATTACATATTGCAAAAGCAGTGTTAATGTATTTGCTATTCTCTATTCACTGAGAGCAGAACTAAGGCTTCTGAGCTTCACTGTGAAATGAATAAAAGAGCAAATACTGTTTTTTTTTTTTTTTGTTTGTTTTTTTTTTTTTTTTGATTTGACACTAAAATCTAAAAAGTCTAAATTTTTGTGCTTTTTTTTTTATTTTTTTAAACTTGCCACTGAAGGAACAAATACTCTAATACTTGATACAACCTTGTATCTATTTTCAAGCTTTAACTTTCACATCAAAACTCCTAAAGTCTGTGTACCTAAATACTGCACACTCTTACCAAAGTCCATAGACCAAAGACACAAAGGACAAAATTGAACACACACGAATCACAATATGAGGAGATCTTCTGTAATGAAAACCTCTGCGAATCAGACACCTGGAGGTCCAAGTCTGACACATTTCAGATATCACGTGCTGAAATGCATAGATTTGAAATTTTTTGTGACCTAAATGATTGTGTAATATTTGACATATATTTACACCATTCCCCTCACTCTAAGTCCATCAGAAACAGAGTGAAACTAGGTCCTACAGGTCTGGCTACCTCGCACTGCACATCTAAAAGTATAGGAGCATTCTCGGGTCAGTGTGTGGATGATGGCTACATAACTTTATAGATAGGATGACTGTGTTTGTATTTTCTTTTTTTTTCCCCCAACTGTTTTAGTACATCCTTTGAATTTTGGTTTAGTTTGATCATTTGGTTCAAACATGTGTTTGAACAGAGGCTTAGGTGGTCACATCATTTGAAACATTAGTCATCAGTTCATTCAATTCTCAGGCTCTTTCTCAGAACACTTGGCACACCAGCTCTAATTCACAAACTCACATGATCAGTTGATTCACCTTGTTCCTTCAACACTAGAGGTCTGTTCGCACATGGTTAAGGACATTGGTCCAAACTCTGTAGAAATTCAAACATATCAAAAAATCTACAATTTGTGAACACCAAAAATATAATACCAAAGTATTTCACACATGTGTGAATACAGATACAATGTACACACACTGTGAGAACAAATTGCATTTTGTTGAGGTTTAATTTTGTTTTAAAAAAACTAAAATTCTGTTTAGGATTTTGTTTGAGCTGTTTTGCAAATGTCAATTTTCAATAGTGAACAAAAAAAAAAAAAAAAAAACTTACCTTTTTCAGAGGAGTATTTTACATTTTGTTCTCAAAGTTTAAAAGTTTGCAAATGTTCTAAATTGTTTTGTGTCTTATATGAATAGTTACTGGATTTGCCAGATTTATAAAAAAAAGTTTCTGAAAATATGCTAAAGCAATTAAAAAATAAATAAAAATTAAAATAAAAAATATGTAAAAGCATGACCCCAGTCAGAGAGAGTTTTGATGGTAAAACTTGGTTTTGGGAGAAGACTGATCAGTTTTAAATGTAAAACTTAATTTTGCTGAGATTAAATTTGGTTTTGGATAACTAAAATTCTGTTTAATCTTCTGTGTGAGCTGTTTTGCAAATGTTGATTTTCTACAGAGAGATGTGCCAAAGCAACTTAAAAAACTATAGCAGTTCTAGAGCAGTTCAGGCCATTACAGCATGCTCCTTCCTCCTTTTAATCTTTGTCTGACCATGATCTGACCCTGTGTCTTTCCTCAGCGGATACTTTTTCCCCTTTAATTCTCCAATATCTCCTAAACACCTGACTGCGTCGCGGGTCATGAACTATTACATGGAAAAATAAACAACTGTTGTGCTCCCTATCTTGTGATTACCTCCTCCCCGCCTCGTGACACTGATATGTTGTCTGTTGCACTGGATTAAGTAACACAACACAGCCGTTGCAGATTCCACATAAATCCCACGCTTTAAAGTAAATAGAATGAGTGATGCTTCTCTGTGGTCTCCTGGTGGGGACTGCTGATTACTAAGGCGGGCTTGGACTCAGCAGACCTGTCCTAGAGCAGGCGGTCGGGGTTTTCGCTTATGTACTGGCTTGTCTTTTATGTATGAGCGTGTGTTTGCATAAATGAGCTAGCCAGTCATTTATCATGGTTTCATTTCTCAGCTTCATGAATAATGTTTCTCTGTATACATCTATCTGGGGTCCTGTAGCACTATAGGGGGGCACTGCATTCACTAAAAGGGCCTCCTCTGTTCACTGTAAATAAGATTGTGCCAATTAAAGTGAATCAATCCCCCGCCCCATGCTACGTATGCTCTATGTTGTTATTGTAGCTCACATCCCAGTAGGCTGCAAATTATTAAGCATATATGCAAATGCCTCAATGTAGCAGTGAGTGTCTTAACAAGCTCACATAGGCACAGAAATTACAGTATTCTGGAAATAGAAGATATTCATTGAGAACGCATTCGCTGAAATGGCCTTACCTGCTCATAAAAACATTAACTTAAAGGAGCACACAATCTGGTACAAATATAAGCGTTTAATCCCATTCACTTTAATGAAGCTCCAAAATAAAAACTGCACAAATGGTTATTGTGTTTGTTATAGTTTAAGTAAAAGAGTCTGTGATATCTAACTGCAGCTCCATTTGCTTAAGTTCACTACTTTGTTTGCTTGACAGAAAGTTAAACTAAAATTTCATCATCAGAAAATTGTGACTCGATTTGTCCAGCATCATGTCAGATTTAAGTAGTTGTTGATACATGGTTGTTAGCATTGATGCTAATTTTGGTGCTAATTATTTTGTCAATAAACTAAGATAAATGTTGCTACAGGCAGTAAACTCTGTGTGTTACTCCTGTGTGTTTGAGTGGAAAACAAGTTTTTCATAGTTTACGATACTAACGATAGAGGCTAACATTAACAACTCCATTAAAAATATAATTTTAGAGACAATGTTCCATCCGGTACCAATGTCTGGAATGCAGCTCTGACATTGGAATGGTGATACAGTCTGTTAATGGTTAGGATTAAAAGACACAATTTTGAGTCAATCATGAAAATAATCATCCAAATGATAATGGTCAATCTCAGATTGTTGCCAAATAATGCATTTGGACACCATGCGTGTCAACAGTTCATAAATTAAGTCATTCTATTTAGCCTTACCACTGGTTTGTTGCCACATTTGCCATTATTTACTAAACAGAGAACATATCTAAGCATGTACAATAATAATGATCAAATCTGCACCATCTCAATTTCTTAATGTGCTTACAGCCTAGACGCATGAAACAAAGATGAATGAAGTTATTGCTGGCAGATGGACAGTGAGGATGTGGGACAAGCCAGTAGCATTTGTAATTAAGTTGCGTAATTGCACAGATAATGAGTCAGTGTGCCTTCAAGTCCAAACTGTCTGACACACAAAGGGATGACTTCTGTCATCTGCTCCACCACAGAAAAGATGAACATTAAAGTGGTGCAATGCTTTAACTAATGCAAAATCAAATTGTTTCTTCTTGTCATAATAAATAATGAAACACTTGCACATGCTGATTAGTTATAGCCATCTTAATATTGTGTGTGCATTTATCTTGTAGCTTACTCAAATATTAAATTGAAATGGCTTGAAACAACTCACCACACCAATGTCAAGTATAAAATCTTTATAATGACAAGTAACAGATGTAAAAGCACACTCATGGACATGGGGTACTGCCAGGACAACTCTGCTGAAGGCTTTCTCACACACTCGACGCGGTGATTTGTTTATCATTTGGGGCCCAGTCGTAGAGCAAGATTATGGATTTGTTTGGGCAGGTGCTTGTTAACTGGAGCCAATGCATTGAGAAAGGTACAGAGGAGATTTATGGTGCTTCACTTTTGAATTCTTTTGGAAGTTTAGAGAGCACAAACTACATGGAGTCACCCTGATTTGTCCACATAGTAATAACATTTTTTGGCTAAGGAGTGGGCTTTCATTGTTTGGTTCTGACTGATCCAAATCTTATCAATTGTACTTTTCACTATTTATTATGTATCCATACGTATATGCATATACAGCAGGGGGTGCACTTTTTTTTTTTTTTTTTTTTAAATACTTACCTGACACCACCTTCCTGTGTCAGTGGACATTGGGCTTAAATAGCCCACGCGGCAATAGTTCAGTCCCGACTTCTGCTGGCTGGTGTCAGAAAAGGTTTGAACTGTTCTCACTTTTTAATTATTTTAGCTCTTTTAAATTGGTTTTAATGTGTGTCTTTTTTTTTTTTTTTTTTTTTTAATCATTGTAGAGCTAAGGTATTACCCGTGGCAGGCTTTTCCCCCAGAGAAGTCACGTTTTAAAGGTAGGACAGGTATCTTTTTAAATCAGGGTTTTTAACATGGTTTTAATCAGAATCTGTCCTTTTTATTGTCAGAGTGGTCTGCTACTGTTTTGTATTGTTTTGTTTTGTTTGCTACTGTTTTGTATTGTCTTGTACAGTTTTGTTTTGTACTGTTTAGTGTTTTGTTTAGGGTCAGTATCTTAGCTCCATATATTGCACCTTTTAATAAATGTGTGTTTTTAGCATTGCCGTCCCTGGGCTTTAGGCTTTTAGTTGTTAGTTTAAGTTCCTGGGGCGTACTTGGGAGGAGTTTTGCCCATACCTTTTCGTTTGCACTTTGGGTTTTAAGTTATTTTAGATGTGATTGCATGGTAGCACTTTCTGTTTTGTTTTGGATGGGGCTACCCCTCTCAATTCGTCCTTGTTTGGTTTAGTTGTAATATTTATTTCAGTTTTTTTTTTTCCAGATTTGGTTCCTCGGCCCAGGGGCTACAAGGTTTTATCCTTATTTTAGCATATTTTAGACATCTTGGCCATTTTATTATTTTAACAATTTGCCTGGCTCCCTTTTTTATAGAATAAATTAAGTAATTTTACATTGCTGCTCTTTTAGTGTTTAATAAATTTGAATTATACATTTTTAAGTCATGTCTCTGTCCTTATTTTACATACTTACCTGTGGCCTTAGTCTTTTTATGTTTGTGGTTTACCTATTTATTTTATCGCACTCCAAGGGTACCTAAGGTCACATATACATATGTTTAAAAGTATTTATGTATATATCTGTTCTAACTCATTCCTGTTTGTGATCATCTGTTTTAACTTTAAAGTACTAGTGACAATATACTTACAGGTGTGTAGCTGCTGTACATCAACTGCATGTATTTGGTGAGTAACAGGTTGAATATTAATCACAACTTTAGTCAAATCAGATCCTTCTGCCAGCTCTGATTAACATTGTGACTCACATTTGTTTATAAATGAAAAGAACAAATAATGGTTTTCTATATTTAAACTTCCTTTTGAATAGCCAGACTGCTCTTGTGCATGCTGAGAGCATTGTGTGACGCAAGACTGAACCACAGCAACATCCACATGCTGTTAGGCTTGGAAGCAAAAATTAAACCTAAAATTCAATGTCCGTCTACAACAAAAATGGTGCACTAAGTAGCTTTTTTTTGGAGAAAACCACTTGCTGATGTCCATGGAGTTCCAAAATTGTCATTTAAAACTTACAGATAATAATAAAAATTATGTGAATAATTGCAAGATGCCATACTTTGGAACATTCCAGGCAACATCTCCATGGAGACAAGTAGGTGGTTGACCCTTCACAAGACAAGTTGCACAGTGCACCTTTAAAAATATTCCACCATTCTATCATTATGTTGTCCTCTGTGACTAAGCAAATGGAATAAATAATAGATTTTTTGAGTCTTATACCAAATCCTTCCTTGATCATGATAATTTCATATTATTGCACCAATCTGCAGCACTGTCATTACTCACTCATATGCTTTAGGCTTACAGTTGAAACACACTGAGGGGGTAAGTCACATCTTCCATAAACACGCTCTAACAAGCTTTGAATCTGACAACAGTGACAGCGGCCATACATCCTGTCTCTCCATAAAGACAGAGAGGGGGCCCACAGTCTCCCCTCAGGACACACTGGTTGCCAGGGCTTCAACCTGAACATACATCAGGGTCAGACATGAATGTGCAGAGAAATATCCTACACATTCTCATCATATATGTTCTTCTGATCCATGCACTGGTACATGTCTCACCTTCAGGATCTGTGGTGTGTCTTTTCTGTAGCTCTTGCCCGTTTGTTAATATCAATCTTGACGTCTAATCAGTGCCCTCATTAATAAGTTGCCTCTAATTAATGCAAGCTCTAGTGATTGGGTTGGATGTGGGCCAAGGAAAGTTAGAAAAAGCTGCTGTCAAGATGGTATGTGGCGAGACAGTACAATGCCTTATTCATTTTAAAGTGGTGGTGGCATGTCACATTCAGCATGAAGATAGCTGCATTTTATTTCAGACAGAGGAACATTTCCATAGAGACAAGCTGATGGACACCCTCCTCCAGGTCAAATAAGAGTAAGGTTTGTGGAGATGCAAGCCCACTCACAATAACATTGCATGCTTTTCAAGTACAATAAAAACATCCAAAATGAAAAACAAAACAAAAAAAGTTTTAAAAGTTGGTTAAAATGTTACTTAGTGGGGCTTTAAAGTAGTACATATTTAGTATAGTTTTGGACATACAAGTAAAAGCCCAATAGCCTGATTCATCAGTCGGTTTTACCTTTTTTCACTTCATACAAACCGTCTGACCTCACAGCCTTAGATTTCATTCACTCGACAGTAGGTGGGAACTTTTTATCATTGAACCAATCGCTGCTATTTGGTAGGCACGTGTGTAATGCGCCACTAACGGGGCAAACCGGAATATTAAGCTTTTCCCAAATCCTGTAGAAAGAAGGGCAATAACGTCTTTCCCCTTGATGAAATTCACCAAACATTCTCTTTATTCCAGCTTTAAATCCTCGATCTCGGGAATCGTTGATAACACTGAATATATCACTCTTCGCTGATTGGCTGATGCCTGAGCTTGTACTTCGGGAAGTTCGCACTTTGCGAACCGTTTATTGAATTCTGATTTCTGACTTGGAGAGAAATGAAATTGAGCAGAGGCACTAGGTGGCGCCAGACTGGCTAAAAGCCCACATGTCTACATCCACATTATTTAAAAATGCTATATTATGCAAAATTGACTCGTGAGCTTTAAGTCATGTTTTAATGTTGTTGTTACCTCCTCAAAAACATACCCACAGTTGTGTTTTGTTTCATTCACACATGTTTCAGTAATCCTAGTCCTACATCTCCAAAAATAAAAATGCTCTGTTCCACCTTGTGATGTCATGTAGTGGTAGTTTTCAAATTAGTCCTACCTTTTACATTTTGTTCAGTAGAGCCTGGCAATTCCAGGGCTGAAATCATCCATTCTAGTGTATGGAGTTTGAAAACACAGTGGAGCATGTCTTGTATTCCCACATGACATCACAAGGTGGAACAAAGTATTTTCTGTGTTAAACATGTGTGAATGAAACAAAAGACAACTCCAAGTAAGTTTCAAAGATTAAACAACATCGCAGATCAAATCAGAAAATACAGTAATATGGTTCCTTGAATAATAATGGGCCAAATAGTAATAACATGTCCACGTCAATTTGTAATTATACTATATTTGGTCATAATTTGCTGCACTCCTGTAAAATCCCTAACATGTGTACAAATACATACTTCAATTCAACTTTTACTAGTATTGACAGTTGTAAAAATCCAGAGTTTGTACATATGGTTCATTTAACAGTCTATGTGAAATGAAGGCAAAAGAAAAGCTCTTGGTGAACACCGGGTGAATGCTGACACGGGGCTGTACTAATGATGCAATGCCCGAGGCCAACTGACAGGTCTGCTGCAGGGGTCCGGGCCTGAACTCCCGCCCAGCCCAATGCTCACTGCTGACAGCTATCGACCCTTTCAGAAGGCTGGCCCTGTGTGGTCGTGTTGTTGGTGATTACTGACTAGCGCTCGCTGGCATGCACTCCGCCATACACCCATCCAGCAGTCTGAGGCCCCCCGTGTCTAGTCTCTGTGCAGTAGTCTTTCGAAGCACACACATCTCAGTTATAAATGGGTACGTCGCATTGATTTCTCTTCACATGCTTGAATGAAATGTCCAGATTTTATGTTTTCATTTCCTTTGGGATGGCTGTGTGCAATCAACCAATCTGCTAAATTACTTATGGATTCTTGAGTCCTTCCTTGTTCTATTTATTTTACAAAAGCCTATTCATCTTCTTCCGCCCTCGTCTGTCCACATCAAAGGATTAGACTGTGTGCATCTGATTTATATGTGCTGATGAAAATGAACAGCAACTGGATTTGTCTTATTGAATGTATTTATTTACTTGTTTATATTTCAACTCACAGAAATGTTTTTTTAAGGTGCTATATGTAGCATCTGCTTGTTTCTATGGAGATGCAATTGTTTTGTTTAGAATGTTGCACAGTAAGACATGAAACTATCTGGCATTTATTCATTGTTTAGTGCTATAAAAAGCTTGCATTCTTTCTGTGCACGGGGTTGCCTCTTCACAGATTTAATCTGTAACTTGACACAGTGGTGCCACTTGCTTGTCTCCATAGATATAGATATATTTAATGGCCTACTGTAGAACAATCTGGACAAAGCAGGAACATCTCTATGGAGACAAGCAGGTGCTGGACTCTCCATCAGTGAGGTTAGATAGTACACCTTTAAATGCACAAGAATCATACTCCTGATCACATGAATGCAGCAGACCTCACATCCCTCTGAAAGATTTAATAATGGGATTGAGAAATTAATGGAATTTTTATGTAAGCAGGAGATAGAAAGAGAATTTTTTATTTGGAGGGAAACACAAAAGGTATTAAATGATAAGGGGTCAGATAGTGAGGCTCAAAGTATCACAGTGAGAAAACGACCCAGTGAACTCAGCCTTATTTCTGTGGCTAAAAGTGAACTTGCTCCTGAAGATCAATACTGGTTTGGTGGAGCATGAAGTGAGCTTTGGGGATGTAGTCATAAATACCACATAGGAGTTCACTTCTCTCTATAATGTGGAAAACCATAAGTCAAAATCCATACACACTAAGGTACACGCTATGAGTTGAACAAATAGAACAAACTGGAAGTCAGCAGCAAATAAAATAAATAAATACAATGAAATAAAAAATAAAATAAAATACAAATACAAAATAAAAAATTAAAATAATAAAATGAATAATTTACATTTACTCTGAGGCAAATAAATGCATAGATATTATGCATGTATGTCCTTGGACTGCAGCTTCCTCACCCCTCATCTTAAAAAAAGTGAAGTTGAGTTGGGACAAAATTCCATTGATTTTAAAAGTTCAATTTAAGGAGAAGGCAGCTGCTTGCTTTTGCTTTTTTAAGTGTGAGTACAGACAACAGAGCTTATATAGACTGCAAAAAGACAGCTAGAAAGTCAAGATTTGTCTTTAGTGAGCCCTCACTTCAGAGAGACTCACTCTGCAGCATCAGCTCACCTTTGGGAGTACAGTGTATGCACCCAGTGTAAACACGTGCCTTATAGAAGCTCTCACAAACACTCACAGGCAGAAAGAATGCCACAGACAGATAAAAGGTGATGTCCAGGTGAGCTTTGAAAATTTTTTTAAAAGGATAAATATTCAAAAAGAGCAATTCTACTTCTGTTGAAAAGTTTGAAATGCAACCCGCTTTCAGATAATCTTTTGGTGTTCACTTATTATAATTTTTTTATTCCAAGGGCCCATGCTGGGGCCCTTGTGCTTCTTAATTAATTTCTGTTTGTCCAGCTTCTCATAAAAAGGAATTCTCAATGTCAAAAAAAATATATAATTAAATAACCCAAAACATTAATTTTATCGAACTTATATGAATTTCACCTGGACATTTTGTCTAATTACAAGCCCCTAAATCTCTTTTTTTGTGAGATATGCTTCAGCTTGAAAATAGGAATTGTAAAGACCCAACAAATCTGCTGTCTCTCAAATCATCCCCAGGGACACCAGTTTTACCTATTCTTATATTTACCCCAAATAATTTAGACTTAATTTGAAATCTGACTTTCCTCTGTGTAGAGCTTAGAGCAGGGGTGGGCAAACTACGGCCCAGGGGCTAAATGCGGCCCTTCAATCTTTTTCATCTGGCAAACTTGAATAAATTATAATAGTAAAAGTTGTAATGCTTTGAAATAATTTTCAATTGAAATTCAAGCACGTTTTCAACATATTCCATGTTATTTTTTTCTCTTGTGAGGTGGATTACCAAAACACTCCATCTGTCTTTTCCTTGTCTGGCCCTTCCGTCAAATTTTAGAACCCTTTGTGGCCCACAAGTCAAAAAGTTTGCCCAACCCTGTCTTAGAGTATATCAGACATCATAGGCTAAAACTACAGATCCTCAGCTTCACAAAGAGTCCAGTCATTTGTTTGTATTCCAGACAGTTCAGAAACAGAGTCAGTTTGAAGTGAGAGTCATTTTAGTTAAACATTGCAGAAAATATAGGCCAGAATGGTGAGGGGTTACAAAAGTTTACCTATCTCATTAAGTATACATGTAGTTACTTTGTTTTACAGAATAATGTAGGGTTTAGGGTTGGACGGCTGTGATTGGACAGGAGTGACTTAGTAGTTAGTTTGATGCCAGTGTGTTGTCCTTGTGTCTTTGTGCAAGACACTTCAAGAACCTTGCTCTTGTTTGCCAGCCTTCAGTCCACATCCATGCTTGCTAATTTACTTTCCGCTATATAGAAAAGGGGGACGGAGTCATAGAGCATACAGCATCAACAACAACAGTGGATAGTGTAAGAAGCTAAGTGGCATTTAATCACCCTGAGATTAAACACAGATGATTCTGAGGCCAGTGAGATGATGAGGGAGTTCATCAAGTACTTCACGAGTACAGAGCCAATGAACAGATGATACTGTTGCTAAACCATGGTGGAGTTAATGCGTATTGGTCCTGTAATATGCAAAACTGACTCTTGTGAGCTTTAAGCCATGTTATAATGTTGTTACTTCCTCAAAAACATAACAAGAGATGAGTTTTTTTTTCAATCACTGTGTTGGGAAATCCTATGTTATTAATCTGTCTACATCTCCAAAGCCCAAAATGCTCTGTTCGCCTTGTGACACCATGAAGCGGTGGCTTTCAAGTTAACAACTATCTTTTTCCTTCTGTTTAGGGATTGGACTTTTTTTTTTTTTTTTAAACCACAGTGGATCACTTCCTACATGACATGACATCACAAGGCACAATAGAGTGTTTTTTGTTTGAGAGAAGAACTTAGCACTGAAATCTACAGGGTTTGTGAATGAACCAAAACACATCTCTAGGTATGCTTGTGATGAGGAAACAACATTATAACAGAGATCAGAAAATAGCATAATATGGGCTCTTTATGCTTAAAACTATTGTCTCTCTCTCTGTGCAAAAAAACAAAACAAAAAAAAACCAAATGACAAATAACACATAACAGGCTAAATTCATATTACAGGCCATTGCGAGCTGTCAAACTATACATTACATTGTACTTCATAAAGTAAGTATAGCGTATCAAATGCAGTGCAAAATTCTGTAATTCCTCATTTGAATCTGAATAGTCAACTTATTATATATACACATTAACGTTTTCATTTCTACACAGCCGCTTTGAATTGAGATGACAAAAGAATCCAATTAATCAGGAGTTTAATGCGACAGGGTTTTTCAATTGAATGTCCCAGCGGAGGACACTTCATGTACGTATTGAAGAGTGTCAGAGTTCAGGGTTTAAGGGATTGTGGCTCGGGCTTAGCGCGTCTGGACAGGGACATGTATTGAGTGCACTCGTCCTTGGGGTCGGACAAGGGCTTACACACCACTGATGAGAGCCACAATGGCACTCAGCTACTATTAGAACCTTAACTACTGAGGGAATATGGACACAGCATGGATACAGTGATCGATTAAGCACACAATGCTTTTTAAAAATGTATTTATTTATTTATTTGTGTGTGGAAAAGAGCATTGCTGTATGTATAATTATGTGAGGGTGTGATGTGTCAAGACACACAAGTTGCCCCAGTGGCTCTGAAGGAGGGGCCAATTCCACAGTAGAAATGTACTTGTGAGGAAAATGTAAGTATTAATTATATGAATATGAATGAATGAATTAAGTAAGTAAAAATGAAGTATTTCTTAACAGAACAACACAAAATTATTATGCCTTAATAAAAATAGATAAAAACTAATAAATAAAAATGTCTGCACCATAATAGCACAGTTCAGGTTACTAGCTACTGTTGATCAGAGAGTAGATCACAGACA